>NC_073388.1:9016607-9355357 GCF_028641065.1 Leucoraja erinaceus
TTACTTACATACCTATTTCGTGCCTTTTTTGTAGTTTTACTAAGCCTTTTTGCCTGCCTATTTCAGAGATTTTTAGCGCCTAAACATCCTGGCTCTCGTTATGACTGTTGAATCTGACAAGAAGCTTAATGAAAGCTAAAGGTACGGAGTTCAACATCGCAATCAAAAACAAGAGATACTGGAAATACCCTGTTGCCACCTTCATATAATTTGTTACTTGGTTTTTACCTGCAAGCTCAGCGGGATTTGTCCTGTATTCAGTCCTGTTTTCAACTGATTTAAAGAGCGTCCTTACTGGCTCAGTGGGGTCAAGGAAAGAGTGTTCACCTCGCGGCCCTGTTTCCACTAATCTTTCCACCACCACGCACAAGAAGCACAAGACGTCATTGTATGCAGATGCCGAGAAGTGTGTTTAGCTCTGGCTGAACAATTTCTAATCTTGTGATGTGGACTCGATAAGGAGGCTGACTCGGTTTCCAAAGTGTGGGGGTAAATTAACAAGTACCTCGGTTTAAATGTCGGCTTGGACAAGTGTGAGGTGTAGTACAATTGTTAGAACATTACGTTTTTTTATGTATTTTCCTAAGATCAAAAGACATGGGGGCAGAATCAGGCCATTCGGTCCATCGGGTCTGCTCTGCCATTCGATCATGGGTGATTATTTTACCCTCTCAACCCTATTCTCCTGCCTTCTCCCCGTAACCTTTGATGGATATTTTTATGGTGGAGATTGATACAGTGATTTCAGAAAGTATTCAGACCTCTTCACATTTTCCACATTTTGTTACGTTACAGCCTTATTCGAAAATTGACTAAATTCTTTTTTTTTTATCATCAATCTACACACAATACCCCATAATCAAAAAAGTGAACACGGGTGTGTAAAAATGTTTACAAGGTAATTAAAATTAAAGAACTAAAATATCACATTTAGATAAATATTAAGACCCTTTACTCAGTATTTTGTTGAGGCACCTTTGGCAGCGATTACAGCCTCAGGTCTTCTTGGGTATGACGCTACAAGCTTGGCACACCTGTATTTGGGTAATTTCTCCCATTCTTCTCTGCAGATCCTCTCAAGCTCCGTCAGGTTGGATGGGGTGCGTCGATGCACAGCTATTTTCAGGTCCCTCCAGAGATATTCGATCGGGTTCAAGTCCTGGCTCTGGCTGGGCCACTCCAGAACAATCACAGAATTGTCACAAAGCCACTCCTGCGTTGTCTTGGCTGTGTGCTTATTAGGGTCGTTGTCCTGTTGGAAGGTGAACCTCTGCCCCAGTCTGAGGTCAAGAACGCTCTGGAGCAGGTTTTCATCAAGTATCTCTCTGTGCTTTGCTCTGTTCATCTTTCCCTCGATCCTGACTAGTCTCCCACTAGTTAAAAATGTTAATACTGGATGCAATATTAAACAGAGACCAATTCTATCTCCCAGTATTCTATCCAATGTTTATACATTAACTGACACCTCCAAAAATAGTTAGAGTATATAAGGTCATAAGCGATAGAAGTAGAATCAGGCCATTCGGCCCATAAAATCTACTCCGCCATTCAATCATGGCTGATCTATCTCCACCTCCTAACCCCTTTCTCCTGCCTTCTCTCCATAACCTCAGACACCCATACTAATCAAAACTTAGTACTATCTCCACCTTAACAATATCCGCTGACTTGGCCTCCACAGCCTTCAGTGGCACAGAATTCCACAGATTCACCATTATAGAGCCAACTGTTTGATCTTGATATCTGTTGACAGAACAACAGCAGTTACTGGTTTAGAAATTGTAAATTCATTAATAATTTATTGACTAATTGTCCCTAGTGTCGTGTTGGATAGTGTTAGTGGTCGGGGATCGCCGGTCGGCGCGGACTCGGTGGACCGAAGAGTCTGTTTCCGCGCTGTATCTCTAAACTAATTTCAACAAAACAAGGAAAATGTGGGGAGATGGAAATTGGTAATTTGTGGCATTTTATACTGTCATCCTTTAGCCCTTCACCCCGCCATAACAGCACCACGCTAACAACTAATTACAATTGTGTAGGAAGGAACTTCAGATGCTGGTTTACACCAAAGATAGACACAAAACGCTGGAGTAACTCAGCGGGACAGGCAGCATCTCTGGAGAGAAGGAATGGGTGATGTTTCGGGTGGAGACCCTTCTTCAGGCCGAGAATCAGTAGAGAGGGAGACAGAGAGATATGGAGGGGCAAGGTGTGAAAACAAGAGATCAAAGGGGACGATGCTCAAGGAAAATGGAGAATGGTTCATTGCTGGCTGAGGGGAAGATGCCAACGAGACATTCAATCGGCAAAATGTTATCTGGAGGAAAGCGAAACTAGTCGGAGAATAAGTTATATGTGAATGCATGATGTGTGAAGGAATTGCTGAGTAATAAATAAAAGCACAAACAATTCAACGATCTGCGGTTTGAGGTAAGCCAATGCTGAATATATATTTATTTGCATAAAATGAATCGAAGCTGGGAAACTAATTTCATTTGATTTGTTTCACTGCAAAAGTGGGAAACGGAAAGAAGGGGGATGATGGAAATAATGTATATGCAAGTCAACCTGAGAAACATGCAGAGCATGTATAGTGCATGGCAGGCTGGATTTATGACACATTTCAGCAAATCCCTTCTTGTGCTATTCCTTTCCATTTAATTAAAAAATCTGTGTATTTAATATATATAATTGAACATTATATCATTATTAAATGTAGTTATAGATTTATATAATAATCGCAAGGATAAGAGGTAATAATAATAAACGATCACTAATAACAAAATAAATTAATAATCTATTAAAAGTAATTTAAATTTCAGCTGTGTCTCCTAACTCACACAGCAAGGGCTCCTCTATTAAAGTTGCATGAAAAAAATTGGACATCTTCCACATTTTCTCACTTCCTTTAGACTTTAGATTGTAGAGTTGCAGGAACAGGCCCTTCGGCCCTGCGATTCCGTGCTGGCCAACAGTCCCCGTACACTAACACTATCCTACACCTAAAGGACAATTTACAATTTTTACCCAAGTCAATTAACCCACAAACCTGGACGTCTTTGGGAGTGTGGAAGGGAAGCGGAGCACCCGGTTAAAACCCCGGTGGTCACAGTGAGAACGTGCAAACTCTGTACAGACGGCATCAGTAGTCAGGATGAAACCCGGGTCTCTGGCGCACGCAGTAGGGCAGCAACTCTACCGCTGCGACACTGTGCCGTGCATGTCTGGATAATTGGCCAATCCACAGCAGTCTAGACTTGATGTGAAGAGTTCTTAGCAACTGTAGAATCCAAATTGGCTTCCAAGAGAGCTGACAATATTATAATGCAATGTTGTCGTGTATCCAAAGTATCCATACCCCCAGCAGCCACCCTTGAAGGCGCTCATGGTTTCTGCAACATATCTGTTTCTGTAGCATATCTGTTTTGGCAAAGCTTTAAATGACTATTTCCCATCTGTGGAGAGGGACATTCTAGTTGGAGATCTCAGAGAGGGGGAGGGTGTAAACAAGAACAAATTGTCATCGGGGAGATGTTTGATGACTCTGCTAATGTAAAGATGGGTAAAATCTCCAAGGCCTGAGAGCAGTGGCGTGTGTGTGTGTGTGTGTGTGTGCGTGCGTGTGTGTGTCTGTGTCTGTCTCTGTGTCTGTCTCTGTGTCTGTCTCTGTGTGTGTCTCTGTGTCTGTCTCTGTGTCTGTCTGTGTGTCTGTGTCTGTGTCTGTGTCTGTGTCTGTGTCTGTGTCTGTGTCTGTCTCTGTCTGTGTCTGTGTCTGTGTCTGTCTCTGTCTACTATGGCATAAATGTTCACATCTTCTCCGGCCACAGAAGAGGTGCCAGGTGACCGGAAGATAGTGAATGTGGAAGAAAGAATGCGCTGCTTTACACTTGCTTTACAAGATAGACTCAAAATGCTGGAGTAACTCAGCGGGACAGGCAGCATCTCTGGAGAGAAGGAATAGGTGACGTTTCAGGTCGAGACCCTTCTTCAGACGGAAGAAGGGTCTCAGGTGACCGGAAGATAGTGGATGTGGAAGAAGGAATGCGCTGCTTTACAAGATAGACTCAAAATGCTGGTCCCACTGAGTTACTCCAGCATTTTGTATCTATTTTTGCTTTAAACCAGCACCTGCAGTTCCTCCCGATGCAATATAAAGTTGATGTTGTCCTTTGGAAATATTGTACTTGATATTAGGACAAAATTGCAGACCGCTGATGTGCTGGAGGCAATGAGGACTGTTTGGAAAATAATCTCACTGTTGCAATATTCATCATGCTCATGAATTTTGATAACCTTCCGGCGAAGTGCCACCTCTACAGGTAGTTCAGCAGTCAGCCATTGACACAAATGGCGGGAACAAATTGCAATCTTGTACAAAGTCTCCAGAGGCTTCCGTTCAAATAACACTTGGGACAGGGGAGAGCGACCCGAATGAGTCCTGAACTTAGGACACATTTAGAACAGGTGACTCACCTGAACAAGCATAACCTCGTCATTTCACCTGACACCTTTCTGACGCAATAGAAAACTATTTGATGTAGACTGTGTGAATTGAGTGGTAGCAGCATGTCGGGAGAATGAGAGAAACGATGTTAGGAAGAAGTGAAGTTAACAACAAAGGGCAGCACGGTGGCGCAGCGGTAGAGTTGCTGCCTCACGGCGCCAGAGACTCCGGTATGATCCAGTCTAGGAGTACCTGTCTGTCCAGGAGTTGCCTGTCCCGCTGATCCTATAGCAGCAACAAAGACCACTTTTGCTTTAAATGCAACCTGGCTGACGTGTATAAAGTTGATGTTGTCAACGGAGTATTAGGAAAAATTGCGACCGCTGATGTGGGAGGCAATGAGCTGGTTGGAAAAATCCGGTTGCAATATTCGCGTGCTCATGTTTTGATAACCTTCTGGAAAGTGCCACCCGACAGTATTTCAGCAGTCAGTAATCAACAAATGGGTTGGAAAGGCAAGATGCAGGAAGATTGTTCCCGATGCTTGGGTAAGAGACCTTTTAACATGGTCACAGCTTAAGGATAAGGGGGAAATCCTTTAAAACCGAGATGAGAAGAACTTTTTTCACACAGAGAGTGGTGAATCTCTGGAACTCTCTGCCACAGAGGGTAGTTGAGGCCAGTTCATTGGCTATATTTAAGAGTGAGTTAGATGTGGCCCTTGTGGCGCAAGGGATCAGGGGGTATGGAGAGAAGGCAGGTACAGGATACTGAGTTGGATGTTCAGCCATGATCATATTGAATGGCGTTGCAGGCTCGAAGGGCCGAATGGCCGACTCCTGCACCTAATTTCTATGTTTCTATGTTGCGGGGGAACAGTTTGTGTTAATATATTATAATTCTGAAAATGAGGAGAAGATTTTTCCCAAATAACTTTTATTTTTACGAGGATGTTTCCGTAACCGGTTTCCGTCTCCGCACTAGTATCCTGCGGGATCTTTGGTGCAGAGACAGAGCCGGTTATGGAAATGGGGCCGAAAATTACCCATGAATCTGCCCATGACCGTACTATGTCTTTTTCGTCGAGTGGACCATCTTGCTCGCTATAGGATCTTTCGTGTGTACGTTCTCCCCGTGACCTGCGTGGGATTTCTCCAGGATCTTTCGTTTCCTCCCACACTCCAAAGACGTACAAGTTTGTCGGTAAATTGGCTTGGTGTATGTGTAAAATGTACCTAGTGTGTGTGTGTAGGATAGTGTTTATGTGCGGGGATCGCTGGGGATCAGTGCGGACTTGTTGGGCCGAAGGGCCCGTTTCCGCACCGTATCTCTAAAACTAGAACTAAAACTAAAACGAAACATAGAACATAGAATAACACAGCACAGGAAAGGGCCGTCTCTGTGCCAAAAATGACGCCAAGTTAAACTAATCTGTGAGTTTGAGTTTATTGTCACGTGCACCAAGGTACAGTGAAAAACTTTAGTTACGCGCTAACCAGTCAGCAGAAAGACAATACATGATTGATTAGAATCAAACCATCCACAGTGTATAGATACCTGAGCAAGGGAATTCAAGTAAAAAGTCCTGCTGTTGGAGTAGAGATTTAAAAGAGTGGAGTGAGTGAATGCGTGATTGTAGATCCACTTGTGTGACCAGTGCACAAAGAGGCGCCTAGGTTGGGCGCCATCTTGGAATGGTTGGAATCATGCTCCATAGAAACATAGAAAATAGGTGCAGTAGGAGGCCATTCGGCCCTTCGAGCCAACACCGCCATTCATTGTGATCATGGCTGATCATCCCCTATCAATAACCCGTGCCTGCCTTCTCCCCATATCCCTTGACTGCACTAGCCCCTAGACCTCTATCTAACTCTCTCTTAAATCCATCCAGTGACTTGGCCTCCACTGCCCTCTGTGGCAGGGAATTCCATAAATTCGCAACTCTCTGGGTGAAAAAGTGTTTTCTCACCTCAGTCTTAAATGACCTCCCCTTTATTCTAAGATTCTAAGAGGGATCCACATCCCTCTATTCCTTGCGCTTCAACGTGCCGATTTAAAAACCTCTTAAATGCCACTATCGCATCTGCCTGGCACAAGGAGCTGCAGATGCTGGAATCCTGTGTAGAACACAACGTGTTGGAATAACTCGTAGGGTAAGAAACTGTTCCTGAACCTGGACCTTCCAGTTTTCAGACTCCTCCACCTTCTACCCGACAGCAGGAGTGAAAAGAGAGCATGGCCAGGGTGGTGTGGATCCTTGATGAAGCTGGCTGCCTTTTTGTGGCAGCATCTCTGATAGAACCCTTCAATGGTGGGGAGATCATGGTCCGTGATGGTCTGGGCTGTGTTTGTCACGTTTTTGTACTCTCCTTCATTCTTGGGCATTCGAGTTGCCGAACTCAGCCGTGATACGAACAGTCAACATGCTCTCTACTGTACACCTGTAGAAGCTCAAGGGAGCATTCATCTCCTCAATCGTCTAAGGAAGTAGAGGTGTTGATGGGCTTTCTTTATGAATGCATCGATGTGCAGATCTTCAGAGTTATGCGCGCCCAGGAACCTGAAGCTGTTGACTTTCTCCATCGATGAAGGCAGGCTTGCGGAACCTTCCTCTTCTAAAGTCTACCACCAGCTCCTTACTGCCGCTGACATTGAGAGCTGGGTTGTTGTGTCAGCACAATTCAATCAGGCCACCAATCTCTCACCCACACTCTCTCATCGTTATCTGTAATTTGTTCAACAGCGTTGGTGTCATCTGGAAATTTGACGATGGAGTTGGAACAGATCTATGGTTCTGGAGTGAGTAGATCAGGGGGCTGAGCACACAGCCTTGTGGTCCCACACTGACGACGGTTGTGGATGAGGGAGCACTGTTGCCAAATTGTACGATTGTGTTCTCTGGGTGAGGAAGTGCATGTGAAGCACATTCCAAAACTGCTGACTATTAAAGGCAAAATAATTCTCACCAACGGAAGTTGAAACGCTAAAGATAAAAATCAAACCCACTGGTGCTGAGTTTACTGCCTTGCTCTGATCTTTTGTGCATGACTAAAATCAACTTGCTGATTCTGTGTGGGACATTTATTTAACCTTTTTCTTTACTATGTGATGCCCAAGCATTTATGCCAGCTATAAGCTCTGCCCTTTGCTTTCCATGTGCTTTAATGGTTGTCTGGTTCATGGTGTCCTGCCAAATGCTATTATGTCTGTAATGTTAGTGCCTGTGCTTAAAGACAAGGCTGGTAAGCTCAACAGTATTGACAATTATCGACCTATTGCATTAGCCAGTATCTTGTCTAAAATACTGGAGAGAATACTGCTGACAAAGCTAGAAATGTATGTCCTTACTACTGACAATCAGTTTGGGTTCAAAAGAAAACATGGAACTGACCAGTGTATCTATGCTCTTAAAGAGATTGTGTTCAGGTACACAAGCCTGAATTCATCTGTATTCCTATGTTTTATTGATGCGTCCAAGGCATTTGATAGAATTAATCATGAACAATTGTTTGTAAAATTGCTAGGTAAGAGGTTGCCCCTAATTTTTTCAGTGAAGTAATAAAAGTGTTTTGGTATTTTTCATACTCAAACGTTTGTTCCCTAGGTTAAATGGGACAATGTTGTGATCTGCTCAAAAGCCCATAACCTTCTTAAAAATTAAGAGAAACTGGAAATTTTCAGTTATCATAGCGGCAAGGAGGAATTTAATCTTACTTGGAGGACTCCTATTTAAAGCATTAATTAGTTAGTTTATATGGAAACTGAATTATCAAACATCAGTTTCTTAATAAATGATTAAAAAACTGGCTGTCTAATGTGGGCAAATAATTCACTGTTGTTTTTATCTCATCTGATGTATAGCAGACAACCTGTGTCCAATGCTCTGTCAATATAGTGCTGGGGGTTCCTGCAGATGCTGAAGGTGTTGCGCTCTCGTATGGCCTTGATTATGCGGGATAAAGTATAACTATTCGCTAAGAAAAAGCCGCATAATGGTAGTTAGAAGCGCTGAATGTACAGGAAATCAACTTTTCTGACCTTTATATTTGTCAGCGACAGTCCTCTTGCAGTGTGTTTAGGAACTATAAAATACTTAGGTCATGTCAATAATATCCGATGACTGGACGGATGACAAAGACCTCTACCGACAGCGCTGTAAAATTTATTTTCAAGCTAACATACTTATAAGGAAGTTTTCTATGTGCTCTGACTCTGTGAAGTGTTTTTGTTCAGACCTACTATGTTTTCACACCGTTTTGATATACTGCTCAATTGTGGTCTAACTATAAGAAAAAGAGTATGCAGAGGCTATAGGTAGCATACAATGATGCGATGAGGTTGCTGCTTCCTGTCCCTAGGTGGCATAGTGCCAGTCAATTGTTTGTGTCCACTAGAGTGCCAACCTGTGAGGCACTCTTAAGACAGCTGTTGTTTAGTTTTATGTGTCGCCTGGACAAGTCAGAGAACCACATCATTGAAGCCTTAGTCAGCCCTCTGAAAAGCTGCTATAGATTCACTTCTAGGCTAGGATGGCATTGGTGCAATAGCTTGTATATCTTAAAGGGTAATATGCAATTTTTAATGTATTTTTTGTATCTCCTTATACTGTATGATGTGTTATATGGACCTGTGTCTGAAATAAAAGTTTTATTATTATTATTATTATTGGCAAGATACACAGAAACGCATTGTTGCATACTATCCAGGCAGATTATACCATCCACAAGTGCAATCGGTATATCAAATTCAATATTTAGCAACAAATATTAATTTATCTATTATTTTATTTTTTCACTATTCAGTATTTTTTAATATTTTTCAATAACAGCTTTTCACAACTTCATTCATAAAATAATAATTCTGAGGCTATTAATCTCAGGACTGAATAAATAGAGGGAGAAAGACTTAATTAATTTTAATATATTTTTTTCCTTTTCAAAAACTTTATTCGTCACAATTCAATCAGGCCACCAATCTCTCACCCACACTCTCTCATCGTTATCTGTAATTTGTTCAACAGCGTTGGTGTCATCTGGAAATTTGACGATGGAGTTGGAACAGATCTATGGTTCTGGAGTGAGTAGATCAGGGGGCTGAGCACACAGCCTTGTGGTCCCATACAACACATCAAATCATAAACAAAAATTACACTATATCAAGTAATCATTATAATGCAACGGTACATTCATTGTTTACAATACTCTTAACCCCACACGGTGACCAGCGCCCACGGAAGGCCTCCAGAGTCCCCGTGGACACCGCGTATTCCCTCTCCATGGACACACGTGCATGGACGTAGGCCCAAAAGAGGGGCAGGCATCCGACTCTAGCCTGACCATCGACCGGCCGCTGCCTGGACCCGCGAATGGCCATCTTGGCCAGGGCTAGGAGCAAACCAACAGGTAAGTCCCACCCCCCCCACTCGGCTCTCCCCACACCCTGCCTTGTGTCCAAACACTAGAATCGTAAGACTAAAATGCAACCAGAACTTGCGGAACAACCCCTTCAGATATTGGTACAGGGGCAGTAGGCGGACAAGCCCGTGAAACGACTCAAAGGTTTATTACACGCCACTGCTCTGTGCAGCACTAATTAATCTCCCTCTCCCCCTCCCCCCCCCCCCCCCCCCCTCCCCCTCCCCTCCCCCTCTCTCCCTCTCCCCCTCCCCCTCTCCCTCTCCCTCCCCCTCCCCCTCTCCCTCTCTCCCTCCCCCCCCCCCTCCCCCTCCTCCCCCCTCCAATTGTAAAGAGTGTAAAGCAATGTCATCAATAACATTAACAAATGTCATCAATTTCTTGCGTATTTACAGTCAATTTAAATGGTCTGATTGGTATGAGCAGGAAGGAACTGCAGATGCTGGTTTGCACCGAAGATGGATACAAAATAAGGGAGTAACTCGGAGCTTTCTTCAGACTGGAGAAGTCTTCAGACCTGTAACATCACCCATTCCTTCTCTCCAGACATGCTTCCGGTCCTGCTGAGTTACTCTAGCATTTTGCGTCCATCTTCAGTCTAATTGACGCTTGAAATAGTGAAACGAGCTTTCTCCATCACGTCACAATGCTGTGTGCTCAGGTTACATTACAGACCGAACAATGTTTTCTACAAGGAATAGTGGCAAGTACACTGTTACAATGCTATTGTGGAATACGTCTAATTGAGTCGCTATATTTACACATCAGACAGATCCAAATTTAAAACATAGTTTCTAATGATGTTTATGCTTGGAAGCTAATTAGTAAATTTCAAAAGAGGCATAATTACATGTAGGATTGGCTTAAAGTTTATATGCAAACCCAATCATAAAAGTGCAAAATATTTCTTTCAAAACATCTATTTCTTCTTAGAGAAATAATCCCAACTCATACACATTCTATCCTACACACCTGGGATAATTTGCAGAAGCCAATTCACCTACAAACCTGCGGAGTGTGGGAGGAAATTGGAGCACCCGGGAAAAACCCACGTGGCCACAGGGAAAACGTACAAACTCTGTACAGACAGCACCCGTGGTCAGGATCGAACCCGGGTCTCCTGCGCTGTAAGGCAGCAACTCTACCGCTGCGCCACTGTGGCATCATGCCTCGTGAGCCCAAATTGGAAGGTAAAAACTGCACTGTTATCCGCCCCAGCTACCTACTCTGGCATCTCAATCCATATACTCACTACACTCTGTGTGAAAATGTGACCCCTCAGATAGGACTTTCATATGAAGAAAGACTGGATAGACTCGGCTTGTACTCGCTGGAATTCAGAAGATTGTAGAAACTTACAAAATTCTTAAGGGGTTGGACAGGTTAGATGCAGGAAGATTGTTCCCGATGTTGGGGAAGTCCAGAACAAGGGGTCACAGTTTAAAGATGAGGGGGAAATCTTTTAGGACTGAGATGAGAAAAACATTTTTCACACAGAGAGTGGTGAATCTCTGGAATTCTTTGCTTCAGAAGGTAGTTGAGGCCACAGTTCATTGGCTATATTTAAGAGGGAGTTAGATGTGGCCCTTATGGTTAAAGGGATCAGGGGGTATGGAGAGAAGGCAGGTACAGGATACTGAGTTGGATGATCAGCCATGATCATATTGAATGGCGGTGCAGGCTCGAAGGGCCGAATGGCCTACTCCTGCACCTATTGTCTATGTTTCTATGTTTCTAGTCCTATTACATTTGAAAGTAGTTGTAACCTTTTGAGTGATGTGAAATTAAACATGATCACTGGTCAACAATGTATTGCACAATAAATAAGCATAATACAAGCAATCTACTATTCAATAAATCACTGGGAGTGTATTCTAACTAGTGCAGAAATCATAAATGAGGCGACCTCTAGCTTAATATTCACCCTGAAATTGTAAATGTAACTGCTTTAAGTTAAACCAGTGGCGCTGAAGCAAAATGATGCAATATTTTACTACTCTGAAAATTTAGGTTTCATTTGAAAAATGTCAATAAATTAAATATGTAATGTGCACATTTGTATTATTACGGCAGACTTCACACAGCTAAATAGTTTTACCATTTTGCTTTTTTTAGTGATTGATCAAGTGATATTTTCTTATACCTCTTTTAATATTTTCAAGTCAAAATGTGCATGAGGCTCATAATAGGAAAGTGATTTTATCTGATTTATTCCTGAGCAGCTGACTTTTATGATGGTTTTATGTTGAAACCTTTTTGAAGTCTATCTTGGACCTGCTGGATGGTATTTGTATAATGTGTGGATCAAGTCAAGTCAAGTCAAGAGAGTTTATTGTCATGTGTCCCAGATAGGACAATGACATTCTTGCTTGCTGCAGCACAACAGAATATTGTAAGCATAAATACAGAACAGTTCAGTTCAACACACACTTAAATAAGCAGATTAAGTGCAATAGGCTGTTACAGTTCAGAGTCTGTTTGTTGGTGAATTTAATAGCCTGATGGCTGTGGGGAAGAAGCTGTTCCTGAACACGGATGTAACAGATTTCAGGCTCCTGTACCTCCTGCCCGATGGGAGCGGAGAGATGAGTGTGTGGCCAGGATGGTGTGGGTCCTTGATGATGTTGGCAGCCTTTATTGAGGCAGCGACTGCGATAGATCCCCTCGATGGTGGGGAGGTCAGAACCGATGATGGACTGGGCAGTGGTCACAACTTTCTGCATCCTTTTCCGCTCCTGGACGCTCAAGTTGCCGAACCAAGCCACGATGCAACCGGTCAGCATGCTCTCTACTGTGCACCTGTAGAAGTTCGAGAGAGTCCTCTTTGACATACCAACTCTCCGTAATCTTCTCAGGAAGGGCGCTGATGTGCTTTCTTTATAATTGCATCAGTGTGCTGGCACCAGGAGAGATCTTCGTACATGTGCACACCCAGGAATTTGAAGCTCTTGACCCTTTCCACCATCGTCCTGTTGATATAAACGGGATTGTGGGTCCCTATCCTACCCCTTCCAAAATCCACAATCAGTTCTATTTAATAACCTTTTTATTTTTTTATTTAATAACCTTTATTAATCCTTTACAGGAAATTACAGTGCCACAACAGCTTCAAACAGACATAACACCACACATTTCAACAGATATCTTCAATACATAATAAGTTAAAATTTTGTGCATTATAAAACCTTATAGCAGCTGGTATACAAGACTTCCTATGTCTCTCCGTTTTGCACATTGGCAATCAGTCTGGGCTGAAGGTGCAAGCACTTTTGATCACCTTCAGGAGTGGAGTGGTGTTGGCTCTTGGGTTGGTCCAGAGGAGCCTAGTTTTTTTCAAAGTTCTAGCCTCAGCCACCTGCTTGACCGTTAGTTGCTCATGTTCCTTGGTTTGTTGGCACTGAGAGCCAGTATTGTGCTGGAGTTCGGTCAATAGGGGGGGGGGGGGGGGGCTCACTTCTATACTCTGACTCATCCCCATCAGTGATACGTCTACAACAGTGGTGAGTCGGCGAACTTGATGAGAACATTTCGCACTATGTCCGGCTAGCAGTGGGAGTATAGTCTCGAACTAAGCAGGTCATCATAGCACTCAGCCTTGAGGGGCGTTTTTTTGTTATCGAGGCGACACATTTCCACCAATACAGACAGACTTTCTTTAGTCGAGGATCCAATTGCAGAGGGATGCGCAGAGACCCTGTGGAATTCTTGGCAACCACAGGTAACCAGCTTGGAGGGGACGTCAGTGGATATTTTTAAATGCCAGGGCTAGATGATTCTTGATTAATATGGGTGTCAAGGGTTTTGGGGGAAGTGGTCCAGGCAGAGAGGAGGGCCAGCGAGAGCATCCACCGTTGATCTGTTGTGGCGGTAAACGAACTGCAGAGTGGACTTGGGTTCTTGTCGAGGTAGGAGTTGATATGCTCCATAATCAACCTCTTAAAGCACTTCATAAATACAGGCGTTATGCCAGCTGCCTCGATAGTCTTGAGCTGGAGGTGGTGGCCCTTCTTGAAGGCACTGGTACTATTGATTGGGTTTAAAGCAGGTGGGGACCTCAGACCTCAGAAGTAAGAGGTTCAAAAACCATTGAACTCCATTCAATTAAGTGGCAAGGTTTTTATTTCAACGACGCGTTATACCATCAGGTCCAGACCACAGAGAATTCTCCCTCTATCATGGTGCAAGGCTCTGTGACTGTGACAACACGGTCAAACATGGGGGCTCGGAGGACCCCAGTTCTGGCCATCAAAGCGTGCGTGGCAAGCATTGAGCTCGTCAGTGAGTGAGAGTTCGCTGACACTGAGCTGCCTCCAGTTTTGCTTATGGAGGTGTGGCAAAACCATGCCACAGCTGCCGAACATCCGTAAACGCAGTCTCCAGCTTGGAGCAGAATTTTGCCAAATGTAGGGGAATCGAGAACCAGAGCTTATGATGAGAGGGGAAAGATTTACTAGGAACTTGGGGGGTATCTTTTTGACACAGTAGGGTGGTGGGTGTATGAAATGAGCTGCTGGAGGAGCTAGATGAGGCGGGTACTATCGCACCATTTAAGAACCATTTAGACAGGTACATGGATAGGATACGTTTAGAGGGAAATGGATGAAATGCAGGCAGGTGGGACTGGTGTAGCTGGGACGATGGTAGTTTGGACAAGTTGGGCCGAATGGCCTGTTTCCACACTGTATGACTTTGTCCCCAGCTCTGATGTGGAAGATATTTGCATAAGATATTTTGTGCTTGCTGATCACATTAGCCCTTCTGAATGTGATTTCCAGTTAAATGTTTAAGGCAATTTGTCAGCCTTGAGCTCAAAACCATAAGAAATTGAATGTTAAGGTTCTGGGTGAAATGTCTGAACGTTTTATTTGCTTGGTGACAATCTGTCCGCACAACATTGCAACAGTGACCTAAATCAAATGTCCCCATCATGGAGTAACAGTGACACAAAATTATTTTTGACATGAATTGCTTCCTAAAATGATGTTTTAAAAATAAGCAGACGGTCCCCTGAGGATTAAATTATATCAATTGCTGAATGGTCTTGGTAAAGGTGCATTATGTAATCAAAGTGCAGGCTGATGGTGCTGCAGAATTTAGCTGTGTATCAGGTCAAAGGCACTTCACACTGCTCAAAACGCCTTGTAATCTAATTTCGTCACGCCCTTTCTGGCCAAGTTAAGACTCTACATTTTTTAAACAACTTCGGACAAAATGGTGCTGGAAATGTGGTGACTCTTCAGTTTAGTTTAGCTTGGAGGTGCCGTGCGTAAACTAGCGATCCTTCGGCCCACCGAGGCCGTGACGACCAGCGATCCCCACACGCTGTCTCAGTGTAAACTACTGTTCCAACAGTCTTCCACTTCAGCACGATTGTGCTTGCGTATAGCGAGATTTTTACTGATCTGTGTGCAAAACAATTTCACATTCACAATTCAGACTTTAGTCTTTCGAATACAGTGCGGAAACAGGGCCTTCGTCCCAGCGATC
Organism: Leucoraja erinaceus; assembly: GCF_028641065.1. NCBI lineage: Eukaryota > Metazoa > Chordata > Chondrichthyes > Rajiformes > Rajidae > Leucoraja > Leucoraja erinaceus. Next base: position 9,031,953 of record NC_073388.1, read on the forward strand.
ACCCCGCACACTCGCCCCATCCACGCACTAGGGAACAATTTACAATTTCACCGATGCCAATTAACCTACAAACCGGTACGTCTTTAGAATGTGGGAGGAAACAGGCGCACCCGGAAAAAACCCACATGGTCACATGGAGAACATGTAAACTCTGTATAGACAGCACCTGTAGTCAGCAGTGGGGTGGGAGATTGCAACCCTCACCCTGTTTCGACAAATGCAATCAACCCGGCGTGCACAAACAAATAGATCAAATATAACAAGTTGTCGTACAACTTTAGGCACGCTATACACAATAATAATAATAATAATAATTTTATTTATAGAGCACTTTAAAAACAAACATAGCTGCAACAAAGTGCTGTACATCACTAATCATTGACAAATAAGTTAATACACACCAAAAATAACAATCAAAAGAAATAGTAGGAAAAGACAAGTAAAATAAAGAAACATCAAAAACACCACAAACAGAAGCAAAGCCTCAGGCATGGTCAAAAGCCAGGGAGTACAAATGTGTTTTAACACTGGATTTGAAGATGGACAGTGAGGGGGCCTGTCTGATGTGCAACGGCAGGGTGTTCCAGAGTGCCGGAGCAGCAACAGAGAAGGCTCTATCCCCTCTGAGCCTCCGACTAGACCTCGGTACCTCCAGGAGCAGCTGACCAGCTGACCTGAGGCACCGGGCAGGAGCGTATGGGTGGAGCAGCTCAGAGAGGTAAGGCGGGGCGAGCCCATTCAGAGATTTAAAAACAAATAACAGTATCTTAAAATGAACTCGAAAGTGCACCGGGAGCCAGTGTAGGGAGGCCAGAATTGGCGATATGTGCTCCCTCTTTCGAGTCCCTGGAAGAAGAAGTAATCAGGAGCGATCCCGGGTCTCTGGTGCTGTTAGGTAGCAACTCTACCACTGTGCCACTGTGCCTTGTAAACATTTAAACTTTGCCTCTCTCCCCTTAAAGCCACCCCCTCTAGTCCTGGAAAAAAAAGGCTCTAACTGTCCACCAATGCCTGTCATTATTTTTTATACTTCTATCAAGTCTGCCATCAGCCTCCGACAATCCAGAGAAAACAATCCATGTTTGTCCAGGCTCTGTTTACAGTTAATACCCTCTAATCCAGGTAACCTTGGTGGCAAGATAGAAAGGCACTTGTGTTACAATATCTGATACTGTGAGCAGTTACCCAGGTAAATTGTGTCCACAACAAGCAGAACAAACAAACTCCCACAAATGACATCCCTATCCACCTGACATCAATCATCAGTGAACCACTGGAAGCTGTCCTTGACATATAAGCAGCACTTAAATAAATACTATCTCCCGATGGAGTTTCCACATGGGAATTTCAGGGCCACTTGATTCTTTAGAATTGAGAGATACAGTGCGGAAACGGGTCCTTCGGCCCATCGAGTCTGTGCCGACCAGCGATTGCCCCGTACACTAGCACTATTTACAGAGGCCAATTAGCCTACAACCTTGTAAGTATTTTGAGTGAGGGAGGAGACCGGAGAAAGCCCACGCAGGTCGCGGGGAGAACGTGCGAACTCCGTACGGACAGCACCCGTAGTCAGGATCGAACCCGGGTCTCTGGCGCTGTAAGGCAGCAACTCTACCGCTCAGCCACTGTGTCACCCCCATATTCAATGCTGTTTCGTCGACCCTTTGAAACAAACATGAACCAAAGAATGTAATTCCAGAGAGGAAGTGCGAATGCGTCGCAGTGGTTGAGCTGGTGCCTTATAGCACTTACAGCGCCAGAGGCCCGGGTTTGATCCTGACAACGGGCGCTGTCTGTACATAGTTTGTACGTTCTCCCCGTGACCCACGTGGGTTTTACCCAGGAGCTCCGGTTTCCACCCACACTGCAAAGACATGCAGGTTAATTGGCTTGATATCAATGTACATTGGCCCTAGTGTGTGTGTGTGTAGGATAGTGTTAATGTGTGGGGATCGCTGGGGAGCGTGGACTCGGTGGGTCGAAGGGCCTGTTTCCTCGCTGTATCTCTAAACTAAACTAAACGCCACTGTGGTAGCAGTTGACTGAGTGTAATTTCAGGAACTTGTGCTAACACAACATTCCCGGAACTTCTCCACTGGATGGAGACATTCCATGCATGGTCAGAAGATAGTTGTAATTGAAGCCAATCGTCACAGCTCCACTCGTCAACAGCCCCAGTTCCCAGGCTGCAAAGAATAACTCTTTCATCAATGATCCCTTCTAGGCCCAAAGAATAACTCTTTTGCGGTTTCATCAAAAGATAGCTGTTCCTGTACTATCACAATAATGACAAAAAATGACACGGTGGTAAGGGGCAAATTCTTTGCACTTGAATGTTTCTATGACGAAACTAATAGATGAATACCAGCGGAGTTGGTCTCCTTTCATCATACTTTTTGGACATCATGTGATAATGACAAAGATTGCTGATTTCAGACACAATTACAGTAAGGGGCAAATTACTATCGGCCCTCAAGTCCGAATGTTTTTTTCCCCTTATGACCTGAAATGAGACTCCATAACCCTCTAATAGATAAATATGCCTACCAATTTATTTTTAAGGATACCAATGAACCTGCCTCCACCTTTCATGGAAGACTTTTTCCAATCATGTACCACTCTCTGAGCGGTACTCTAAACTTCTGTCCCTTAATTCTGAAGTCATGTCAGTTGTTTGAATCTTCCGGAAAGGGATCTACATCTCAACTCTGAATACCTCTCATCATTTGAAAAACCTCTATCAAGACGTGGATAGATTCTCTTTTGAAAAATTCTCTTTTAAGGGGCCTTCTCTTCTATTTCTACTTTCCACTTTCTCTCTTCCTTTTTTATTTTTTCTATACACACTTCACGTTTTTCTACTCTCTACCATCTATTTTTCCACTTTTTCCTCTTTCTATTGTTTTCTTTTTCTTTTCTTGCTTACTTCCTTCTCACAACATAAAACTAGAGGTTGTACATAGAATGGATTACGGTATTACATAGTTGGCACCTAAAATTAGGTTCCACTGTACTGTTTTGTGCTGTATTAACTTCTAAAAAAATAAAAAAAAAAAAAAAAAAAAAAAAAGCTATGACTATTTCACCAGTGAAGTCAAGAGTGTTTAGTTGTCGTATGTTTCGACAATGAAATAATGATATTCGTACTTGCTGCAGCTTAACAGCTCCTTAAATACCATAATAACATGTAAGTATACTGCAAATGTGGCTGAATCAAAATGTATAGAACTGCAACACAACTTATGCCCATCGAGACTGCGCTGACCAGCGATCACCCCGCACGCTAACACTGTCCCATGCACCAGAGAGAATTTACATTTTTGCTATGCCAATTAGCCTACAAAACCTGTATGTCTTTGGAGCGTGAGAGGAAACTGCAGCAGCCGAAGAAAACCCATGCGGTCACAGGGAGAACATACAAAACGTACCGATAGCACCGGTAGTCAGGATCAAACCTGGGTCTCTGGCGCTGCAAGACAGCAATTCTACCGCTGCGCCTTCGTGCGGCCTTAAAATGGTGGATTTCTGCAATTTCCCTTGGTCTGAAGACGGGAGCAATGTGCATGGTGCATGTAAGGGACTCAGTGAGGGAAGTTGTTTATAATTTCAGACTTCTTATGGTCTATATAGCTGGTGGCAACCATACAAACAGCTTGTGACTTAAGCATAAACAGAAATTTCACCCACGATTTGAAAATGTGAGTTTCGTTTCTTCTGGAGCTAAAGGCAAAAATTAATAGTTATTGTGGTTTAAATGAGAAGCGGAAGCTAAAATAGAAAGATTAAACGAGAACTTACCGTTTGAAGATTGATCATTATTTTATGAGTAAGGGACTATGTGAAGAGGCCACCAGCCCGCATGGTGGTCAATCTACTGAGGAACTGTATGAAACCGCAGACCACTTACATGAACTTAAACTATTGAAAGATTAATAACCCTTGACTTACTGAATGATCTTTATGAGAATCAGGGTTGGGAGTGGAGGGCACGTAGTCCCTCACTTCAACTTCTCATAAAATAAAGATCAAACTTCAAACGGTAAGTTCTCGTTTAATCTTTCTATTTTATATCGAAGTCACGTGAGTGACTACGCGAAGCCTTCAAAGCTCTGTGGTTTCATGCAGTAAACTAATCTGTGTGTGAAACACTTGAACAGATACACCATAAATGGTAGAAAAGACATGGGTTATTAACAATATCATGCTAACTTACATACATGTCTCTTTCCCTTAATCGGACCACAGTCCCAATTGGCTTTGAGCTAGGCAATAACTCATGCAACACTGTTCAAAATTCTATCTGCAATCATCCAGACATATTCAACCAAATTTATAATTTCTGAAAATGCACTATGTAAGCCTCCTGCTGTTGCAAGAAGATGACCAAATGGGAATATCCATTCTATTGGCTGCTAATGAGCCAGCCCCCTTGGAAGAGTGAGACTTGAAATTATATGAATTCACACCCGCTATTAGCTGCTTCCATTCTATTCATGTTGAGATAGTCTGCATTAGCAATCTCTTGAGAAAACTATTAAATAACAATGAAGAAACTATCCTTCATCTCATAGGTACTAGTAAGCACAGTGTACCTGTATACGTAATAACACCCCCAATCTCCGAACTGGTGGGTATGCTGTCAAATCCAAATTGTACCCAAACGTGCCTGTTTTGCTTTATGAGATCATTCCCATAACAAGCGACCCTCATGTCAGTTATGACCCAGAGACCAAGCTGGAGATTGAGTAAACACTGTGTTCTATGTGCTGAAATCAGTTGCTAATAGCATAATTAACTTAAAAGATTCTGCTCCCATTAGGAATACAGTAGATGAATATCTGCACAATAATTTTTACTGATACACATTCCACACTACTATGAGTCTAGGCTTTGGAGTGTTCATATAAAATACACCTTGCATAACGTTAGTCAACAGTGGGTGAATAAACCAATCATTTCTTATTCTAGACAGTACTAGAGAGAAGGACAAAGCAGCACGAGCAGTGTCAATTGGGCTATAATCGCTTCTCTAAGCCCAAACCGAAAGAACCACAAACCTCTGCTACTTCTGTTTAAAAGTAGCTCAACTGTGTCTTCTTCACAAACTTTCCATACAACCGTGCATAGCTAGCTTCACGTGAAATAGGCTGAACGAGCCATCACTCGTGACTTCGAGTAAGTAGGGGCTTCTTTCAGCCGCCTTTTACAATGGACACCCTGAATGAGTAGGCCAAATTGGCACTATTAAAATTCATGCCACGTCTTCTTTAATATCGTAATCCCCCCACTCGTAACAAGGGCAGAGTCCCCCTAGTCCTTACCTTTCACCCCACTAGCCGTCACATACAACAAATAGTCCTCCCTCATTTTCGCCACCTCCAACGTGACCCCACCACTCGCCACATCTTCTCATCTCCCATCTGCTTTCCGCAAAGACCGCTCCCTCCGCTACTCCCTGGTCAATTCTTCCCTTCCCTCCCGCACCACCCGAAGTCCACAGGCTGAGCAGGGCGGAGATTCATGCTGGCGGCCCTCGGCAAAGGGATCCCAGAGCTCCACAATGTTTAAATCAGTGCAGCCCGAGGCTGGGAGCTCCGCAAACCACAGCTCCACGATGTTGCAGCAGCTGGCCCAACACTCCAGAGCTTCAAACGGCGATCCAGGTAAGGCATCGCCCACACCGCGGTGAATCCAATATGTATTTTAAAACCCTGTTTAATGACAACATACAGTAGGATCTAAAAGTGTCACACTGTCAATGTCAGGTAGTCATAGTCCTCTAGTCGTGGGGGTAGGGGATTGGGAGTGGGGGGCCTCACAAGTGAAATAGCTTAGGGCCTCTCTTCATCTAAATCCGGCACTGCATGGCAGCGTGATGTGTGGATGAATTTTACGATAATTTAATGAAATTGATAAGATCCCACAGTCATTCATGGAAAGGGTTCATAAGGTTCATAAGGTTCATATATTGTCACATACACCAATTGTTGTAGTGAAATTTCACTGGCCATGTCAGTCATATAATTTAAAAAAGCAACAGACTCAAAACCCATTTTAACATAAACATCCATCACAGTGACTCCTACACTGTCCTTCCGTTTTTGTTCTTCCTTGGTCGGGGGCTTTGAGGCACCATGACTTCACAAATGGAATGTTTTAATTGCTTTCTATTCTTGTGACAGGATCTAATTCAAACATTCACAGCACGCCGATTCCCTTTACCGAGTGTAAAATATTGCACCCTCTCTAATTCCTCTTTAATTCCGACCACATGATTTTTTTCATTTGTGAACTAATCTGTCTGCTCGGAATACTTTAAGAAATTAAGGCTATGGAACACTGACTAAGTCGTCAAATCTCATGGCACAGATGACTGGAACTCTTGAACAAAGCAATTCGAGTGGAAAAAGCTAGGTTAAGATTATTACATATTGTACTGCAGAGTTCACAAAATACATGCAAACAATCAGAGCCATTAAGATTATCCCTGCTCATCTGCCACATTTCTTTCCATCACATCATCCAAGGAATTCATGCTTTTCATCACAAATCTTCCCCTTTAACATGCCAGATTTGCCGGTACAGAAATAATTAATCTACGTTAACAAGAGAGTTGTGGAGCTTCTCTTTAATGGGATTATAATATTAACATATTCCCTCACAAGCATATTGAATATAAAGCACTGGAGTAACTCAGCGGGTCAGGCAGCATCTATGGAGGACATGGTGGCACGGTGGCGCGGCGGTAGAGATGCTACCTTACTGCGCCAGTGACACTGGTTCGATCCTGACTACGGGTGCTGTCCACATGGAGTTTGTTCGTTCTCCCCGTGACCTGCGTGGGTTTTCCCCGGAAGCTCCGGTTTCCTCCCACACTCCAAAGACGTACCGGTTTGTAGGTTCATTGGCTCGTTAAAATAGTAAATTGTCCCCAGTGTGTGTAGGATAGTGTTGGTGTGCCAGGGTTGCTGGTGGTCGCGGACCTGGTGGGCCAAAGGGCCAATTTCCTTGTTGAATCTCTAAACCAGGGGTGGGGAACCTTTTCATGTTGGAATGCTGCATGCTGTAATCTAATAAGGCCGCATCCAAGAAACTTCAATTAGATTGACTTCAAAATGTACATTATTTTGTTAAAATAACCCTCATGACCTACTCATGTTTTAATTGTGGCCGTCAGTCTTTTGCTCTTTGGTATTTTAAATACATTCATTTTAAGATTAAAATAAAAATAATAAAAGACAAACAAAAACGTATTAATAAAAATAAAAGGATTTGTTCTACAAAACTTGGATTCATTCAAAAGGCCGCACTTATTGGCCTAGAAGGTTGCATGCTGCCTTAAGGCCACAGGTTCCCCAATCCTGCTCTCAACTAAACTAAACAAAGATATAGATAGGTGACGGTTCAGGTCCGGGACCTTTCTTCAGACGGATCAAGAGTCCTGATTTGAAAAGTTGCCTATCCATGTCCTCCAGAGATGTTGCCTGACCCATTGAGTTACTCCAGCACTTTGTGTTTTACTCAAGATTCCAGCATCTGCAGTTCCTTGTATCTCCTTTAATTATGCCATTTAAATTCAAAAGAGAAATGGGAGCCAAAGTGAGCTATATTCCCACATTGGCTGAAGATGCAAAACGATTGTTTGATTATGATGCAAATAAGACAATATTGGATTGGCATTCCTGATATGTGCCTTGCCTGATAATATTTTCCCTCATCGTAATTTTAAACTCACTGAGCAATCCGGTGCTCCCAGTGTGGGCTTCTATATATCGATGAGACCAAGCGTAGACTGGGCGATTGTTTCGCTGAACACTTTCACTCAGTCCGCCATGGCCGACTCGATCTCCCGGTCAACACACATTTTAACTCGCCTCCCATTCCCACGCTGACCTTTCTGTCCTGGGCCTCCTCCACTGTCAGAGTGAGACTGCACGCAAATTGGAGGAACAGCACCTCATATATCACTTGTGTAGTACCTCGTATAACACCCCAGTGATATGAACGTTGAATTCTCTAACTTCAAGGAACTCCTGCATTTCATGCATTCATAAGTGATCGCAGCAGAATTAGGCCATTAGGCCCATCAAGTCTACTCCGCCATTCACTCATGGCTGATCTATCTCTCCCTCCTAACCCCTTTCTCCTGCCTTCTCTCCATAACCTGTGGCACCCATACTAATCAAGAAAAAGGCTTTAAGAACCTTTTCGTTATTGTATGTGCCTCCGCCACCACCCCCGGAGCCACTCTCTTTGCCCTGCACATCTCCTTTAAACTTTGTCCCCTTACCTTGAAGCTGTTTAGTTTAGTTTAGTTTAGAGATACAGCGTGGAAACAGGCCCTTCAGCAAAACTTACAAAACCTGTACGTTTTTAGAGTGCGGGAGGAAATCGAAGATCTCAGAGAAAACCCACGCGATCGTGGGAGAATGTACAAACTCTGCACGGACAACACCCGTAGTCAGGGTCGAACCTGGGTCTCTGGCGCTGTAAGGCAACAGCTCCACTGCTGCACCACTGTGCTGCCCTCTAGTCTTTGACATTTTGACATGTACGCATCCCCATTTTTATTTTAAATGCATTAATCTCATTAGTCATCATATCATAGGGTGGTGCAATACGGCAGCAGTAAAATTGCTGCCTTATAGCACCAGAGACCCGGGTTCAATCCTGACTATGGCTGCTGTCAGTACGGAGTCTGTACGTTCTCCCCATGACCTGTGTGAAGTTTTCTTTGGGTGCTCCAGTTTCATCCCAAAGTCAAAAGACGTGCAGGTTTTTGGATTAATTGGCATGGTAAAATTGTAATTTGCCCCTAGTTTGTGTAGGATTGTGTTAGTATGTGGGGATCACTAATCAGCATGGACTTGGTGGGCCAAAGGGCCTGTGTCTGCTCTGTAACTCTAAACTAAACTAATCATCCACCACAATATCCTCCATCAATTCCCCAGTCAATATTGAAGTGAGATACTGATTTAAAATCTCCGTCATCCCCTTGCCATTATCTCCAGCATTCTCCTGCCTTTTGCTTAATGACAATAGACAATAGACAATAGATGCAGGAGTAGGCCATTTGGCTCTTCGAGCCAGCACCGCCATTCAATGTGATCATGGCTGATCATCCCCAATCAGTACCCCGTTCCTGCCTTCTCCCCATATCCCCTGACTCCGCTATTTTTAAGAGCCCTATCTAGCTCTCTCTTGAAAGCATCCAGAGAACCTGCCTCCACCGACCTCTGAGGCAGAGAATTCACACACAATCCAAGCAGCAATCTTCGAATGAGGGAATCATCTTGTCCATGATAACAACCTATTGAGCTAATGACCCTATTGAGAATCATCCTACCTTCTTTTATTGATGTGTGTGTGTGTAAAATATTTTGTTATTTTGTTCAACATTACTTGACAACTTCCTTTCATTGTACCTCAGTCGCCTTAGTTCTTTTCTAATCCCTTTTGCACTCTCTCATCATCGATTCCTGCTATGCTCGGTCGTTTTGTGTATGCTTCTTATCACCAATTGTTCCCTTATGAATTTGTTGATCCATGAAGCCGCACAAACGTTTAATTTGTTCTTTCCATTTTGGCAGAACATATTTTTCCTGGATCTTGATCACCAATTTAAATGTTACTTTTATTGTTCTCCATGGCCATAATCTTGTTCTTTTTATCTTCCCAATTTCTAAGCCCAGCTCCGGAAAACCATTTGGCCCACCAAGTCTACTCCGCCATTCAATCATGGCTGGTCTATCTCTTCCTCCTAACCCCCATTCTCCTGCCATCTCCCCATAACCCCTAACACCCGTACTAATCAAGAATCTATCTATCTATCTCTGCCATAAATATATACATTGACTTGGCCTCCACAGCCTTCCGTGGCAATGAATTCCACAGATTCACCAACCTCTGACTAAAGAAATTCCTCCTCATCTCTTTCCAGAAGGAACATCCTTTTATTTTGGTCCTAGACTCTCCCACATCCTCCCCACATCCACTCTATCTAGGCCTTTCACTATTCGATAATTTTCAATGAGGTCCCCCCGTCATCCATCTAAACTCCAGCGAGTACAGGCCCAGTACAGACCCAGTGCTGTCAAATGCTCATTAGATGCGAACCCACTCATTCGTGGGATCATTCTCGTAATCCCCCTCGGGTGCTTACATACACCTACCAAGAGTGGTAGGTGTATGGAACGAGCTGTATGGAACGAGCTGCCGGGAGAGGTGATTGATGCAGGGACTATCCCAATGTTTAAATCCCATGTGTGGAGCAATGGTAATAAATGATTGCGGATCCACTTCTGGGACCAGCAGGCAGAGTCGCCTGGATGGGTGCCATCTCAAACACTGTGTTTGCTGCACCACAAGCTTTGTTTCGTATAGCCATTCAATATGATCATGGCTGATCATCCAAAATCAGTACCCTGCTCCTGTTTTCTCCCTACTCTGTCAGCCCTAAGAGCTATATCTAACTCTTGAATACCTCCAGTGAATTGGCCTCCATTGCCTTTTGTGGCAGAGAATTCCACAGATTCACAACGCTCGGGCTGAAACCGTTTTTCCTCATCTCCGTCCAAAATGGCTCACCCCTTATTCTTAAACTGTGTGGCCCCTAGTTCTGGACTCCCATAACATTGGGAGCATTTTTCCTGGATCTAGCCTGTCCAGTCCCATACTCTATTCTGACTGCTTCTTGAGGCTTAACGGTGAGCTATTTTTCCCTCGCTTAATGGTAAGATATCCTATTAGACAAGTCCTATAACTTTAGGACATAATGTGAAGAATGGTTCGGACCAAGTGGTAGCAGGGGCAGAATAGTGGTGAAGGAACAGAAACAATGACGTGATCTAGAGTCAAGGCGATTGAAAACATGACCACTGATTGTTGAGAAAGGAAATAAGGAATGCACAAGACGTATCCACCATCTCTTCCCAGTTTCTCTGGCTACTCTAAGGAATGTTGTTGGTTTCCCGAATATTTAATTGGGGTGGAACTAGATGATGGAAAATTCTAGGAAGTGGTCAAATGAGATGCTGACCTCCTCCTCCTCCTCCTCCATTCCCCACTCCCTACCTCCCCCACTCCCCACTCCTCTCCCTCTATCCCCTCCCTCCTCCCCCACTCTCCCTTCTCACCTCCTCCCTCTTCTTTCCCCTCTCCTCCTACCCTCACCAATCCCTCCCTCACCGCTCCTTTCCCCTACCCTCAGTCACTCCCTCCCATCCTCCATCACTCCTCTCCCCTCCCTACCCCCTTCCTCTCCCTCTATCCCCCTCCTCCCCCACTCTCCCTCCTCACCTCCCCTACATTCTCCTCCCTCTCCCTCCCTACCCCCTCCTCTCTCTCTATCTCCCAGGCTCCCTCCTCACCTCTCCCACTTTCCTCCCTCTCCCTCCCTATCCTCTCCTCTCCCTCAATTCCTGCACTCTCCCTCCTCACCTCCCCAGGATCATGAGGTTGCTGCTCCTCTGACCGGAGGTTGCCTTGTTCAGAGGTTGCCTTGACTGGAAGACGCGCTGACCGGAAGTTGCTTCGGGCAATGCCGGGCAGAGGCGGGTGCCACTGGTAACTGACAGTGGACACAAACAATTAGTGCGGCGATTGTGCAGGAAGGGGCATCACCGTCCCTGCGGTGACTGACAGGAGCGGAGACCAAGTGTTCAAGAAGGAACTGCAGATGCTGGAAAATCGAAGGTACACAAAATTGCTGGAGAAACTCAGCGGGTGCAGCAGCATCTATGGAGCGAAGGAAATAGGCGATGTTTCGGGCTGAAACCCTTCTTCAGACTGATGGGGGGTGGGGGGGGGAGAAGGAAGGAAAAGGGGAGGAGGAGAAGCCCGAGGGCGGGCGGATAGGAGGGTGGGAGGAGACAGCTCGAGGGTTAAGGAAGGGGAGGAGACAACAAGGGCTAGCAAAATTGGGAGAATTCAATGTTAATGCCATTCGGACGCAAGGTCCCCAGGCGGAATATGAGATGCTGTTTCTCCAATTTCCGCTGTTGCTCACTCTGGCAATGGAGGAGACCCAGGACAGAGAGGTCGGATTGGGAATGGGAGGGGGAGTTGAAGTGCTTTAGCCACCGGGAGGTCAGGTTGGTTATTGCGGAGAGGAGACCAATCTGCTCATGCGCAGTTTCTAAGATTGTTAAACCTTTAATAACTTTTAAAATATACCACCGATTGGAACAAACCTTATTCACTTGCAGCACAGGAGAATGGTGAGTAAGGTGGCGAAATATCGTAGTGCTATCGTGTACTGTTTTTGTGCAAATGTAAAAACAACGCAAACCGGAAGATAACAAGATGAGAGTTTTAGTGTAGAGATGTATAGATGGATAGATGGATAGATAGATGGATAGATAGATGGATAGATAGATGGATAGATAGATGGATAGATAGATAGATAGATAGATAGATAGATAGATAGATAGATAGATAGATAGATAGATAGATAGATAGCTGGCTAGAAACCTAAATATTAAGGGTCTTGAACTTCAGTCTAATTTAGTTTACTTTAGCGAAACAGCATGGAAACAGGCCCTTCGTCCTCCGAGTCCATGCCGACCATTAATACATGTTCACACATGGGGGGAGTGTAGGGAGTGGATGTGAAAGTTGGCTAACATAGAACTAGTGTGAACATGTGATTAATGGTCAGTGTGGACTCAATGGGCCGAAGGGTCTGTTTCCATACTGTGTCTCTAAAGTAAAGTATATTAAACCAACTAAATTGAAGTTATCGTGGTGTTCATGAGGTTATGCGGGGAATGCAGGAGAATGAGGGCGGGAAGGAAAGGTAGATCACCTATGATTGAATTACGGAATAGGCTTGATGGGCCAAATGGCCTAATTATGCTCCTAGAATTTGAACTTTTTGGATAGATACATGGTTGTACAGGAAATGAAGGAATGTGGATTCCGTACAGGCAGATCGGTCTTTGGCCTAGAAATGAGTTTGGCATGAAGACAGTGTGACGAAGGGCCTCTTCCTGTGCTGGACTGTTCTATGCACAATATTTTATGGATAATTTGAACTATTTCATCTGATAGTGAAACCAAGTTCAAGCTGAACAACGTTTCAAGAGAACGAAGTCTAGGCATTGCATGCACATAAAGCGCATTCTTATCAGCAAATCAAGGAAAAGCAGTAAAAGCTACATTTCAACTTACTTGTTAAACCACAGCATCCTGGTTTTGTTTATTATGTAGACCTTGAATAATTACAGTTTCAAACAAAGCCCATACACTCTCTGTGGTTTCAATAAAGATTTCAATTGGGGCTTCAGTCTTGGAACGGTTGTGGGATTGTGTGGGTGAAATTTGGAAGCCAACCAAGTAGGTCTAGAAACGAGAAACAAGAAAGCAAATGCAATAGAAATATAGAAACATAGAAAATACATGCAGGAGTAGGCCATTTGGCCCTTCGAGCCAGCACCGCTATGCAATGTGATCATGGTTGATCATCCAAAATCAGTACCCCGTTCCTTCTTTCTCCCATGTCCTTCCTCAAATTAGGAGACTAAAACTGCACCCAATACTCCAAGTGTGGTCTCACCAGGGCCCTAGCAATGCTAATATTTATTTCAAGAGGGCTCGTATACAAAAACAGGGATGTAATGCTGAGGCTCTATGAGGCGCTGGTAAGGCCGCACTTGGGAGTATTGTGAGCAAATCTGGACACCATATCTGAGGAAGGATGTGCTGGCTCTGGAGAGGGTCCAGAGGAGGTTTACAAGAATTGCCCCAGTGTGGTTAACCTATGGTTAACCTATGATGAGCATTTGTCGGCACTGGGCCCATACTCGCTGGAGTTTAGAAGATTGAGGGGGACTTCATCGAAACATACAGAATAGTGAAAGTCTTGGACGTGAGTGGATGTGGAGAGGATGTTTCCACTGGTGGGAGAGTCTAGGACTAGAGGACATAGCCTCAGAATTAAAGGACATTCTTTTAGGAAGGAGATGAGAAGGAATTTCTTCTGTGGGGGCCAAATCTGCGGTTATTTTTAAGGCAGAGAGAGATACATTTTTGATTAGTACAGGTGTCAAATGTTCTGGCGAGTAGGCAGGAGAATGGGGTTAGGAGGGAGAGATAGATCAGCAATGATTGAATGGCGGAGTAGGCTTGATGGGGCCGAATGGCCTAACTTTACTCCTATTGATGAAGCCGAATAAAGTTACAAAAATAAGAAAAAATTAAAATAGGTTTCAGGGCTAGCTTACAGTTTATATTTAGTGTCAAATTAGGCTTGTCTCAGGTTGCAGTGTGTGGGATAATAAATACCATAACATTGTGTCCCAAGTGAGGAAGTGACAACAAGGAAGAGAGACATAGCTAGTCAAATCTTTGAAGTGAGATGCCATAAAGCAAATGACCAATGTTTATGGGGGAGGAGGTGATAGAGGAAGAGAGACATAGTTGGTCACATCTTTGAAGCAAGAGGCAATAAAGCAAATGGCCAATGTTTTTAGTATATCTTGTACCATGTAAACAAAAGGCCTTTGATGTGATGCAATCTGTGGAAACCTTTTCCTGTACCTCTGACATGATTAATGTCTGTGGAATGTGCTAAGGGGACAAAAAAACCCTATTTAAGGCAATGTAATTCTGTTGTTCAGAGAAGAGGACCGAGGACAGTTGAGTGTCTACATTGGTCACTTAGCTGGAATTCTCGCTCCCTTCCATCGGCCGATGTTAAGTAAAGTTTTGAACTGGTCTACCAAACAGTTTGTGTGGTGTCTGTTTATTAAGAAGCGAACCTGGTTTAGTTGTTATAAAAGTAACTTTTTCACTATCACTTATGACCTTTTGTCCTTTTAAACTGCAGATGCTAGTTTACGTCAGTATCTGCACCCTTATCAGATTCAATCTTTATTGTCATTGTGCATTGTACAGTACAGAGACATCGAAATACAGTTAGCATCTTCCCAGAAGAGCGAACATAGAATAATGAGCAGTAAACTGTATACACATACAAACAGTAGTAGCAGTGCAATTTTTCTGGGGGATGGAGTGTTAAGTAGTGTAACAGCCGCAGGGAAGAAGCTGTTCCTGGACCTGCTGATCCGGCAACGGAGAGACCTGTAGCGCCTCCATAATGGGAGGGGGGTAAACAGTCCATGGTTGGGGTGAGAGCAGTCCTTGACGATGCTGAGCGCCCTTCGCAGACATCGCTTGCTTTGGACAGACTCAATGGAAGGGAGTGAGGAACCGGTGATGCGTTGGGCAATTTTCACCACCCTCTGCAATGCCTTCCGGTCGGAGACAGAGCAGTTGCCATACCATTACTGTGATACAGTTGGTAAGGATGCTCTCGATGGTGCAGCGGTAGAAGTTCACCAGAATCTGAGGAGACAGATGGACCTTCTTTAGTCTCCTCAGGAAGAAGAGACGCTGATGAGCCTTCTTGACCAGTGTTGAGGTATTGTGGGTCCAAGAGAGGTCATCGGAGATGTTGACCCCCAGCAACCTGAAGCTGGAAACACGTTTCACCTCTGTCCCGTTAATATGGATGAGGGTGTGCGTGCCGCCCCTAGACTTCCTGAAGTCTCCAATGAGCTCCTTGGTCTTCTTGGAGTTAAGGGCCAGGTTGTTGTCAACGCACCATGCTGCTAGGAGCTGGACCTCCTCCCTATAGGCCGACTCATCGTTGTATCATCTGCATACTTGATGATGGTGTTAGTACCATGCACAGGTGTGCAGTCATAGGTGAAGAGGGAGTAGAGGAGGGGGCTCAGCACACAGCCCTGTGGAACGCCGGTGTTCAGGGTGAGGGTTGAAGAGGTGTGCTTGTCTGACCTAACAGACTGGTGGGGTCTGTTAGTTAGAAAGTCCAGTATCCAGTTGCAAAGGGAGGGGTTGATGCCCAGGTCGCTGAGTTTGGTGATCAGTTTAGAGGGTATAATGGTGTTGAATGCTGAGCTATAATCGATGAACAGCATTCTCACGTAGGTGTTTCTGTTGTCGAGGTGGGAGAGGGCGGAGTGAAGAGCGGTTGAGATGGCATCCTCCGTACTCCTGTTCTTGCGGTAGGCGAACTGATAGGGGTCCAGTGTGGGAGGTAGGCAGCCTTTGAGGTGTGCCAGGACCAGCCTCTCGAAGCACTTGGTGATGATGGGAGTCGTTGAGGCTTGCCGCAGTGGAGTGTTTTGGCACCGGCACGATGGAGGTGGTTTTAAGGCACGTGGGGACAACTGCTCGGGCAAGTGACAGGTTGAAGATTATCTTAACTGGATCACTTGTATTTGGATTAGTTGGCATAAGGAACTGCAGATGCTGGTTTATAAAAAAAGACCGTAAATGCCTGAGTCACTCAACGGGTCAGGCAGAATCTCTGGAGGATATGGATAGATGGCGTTTTGGCTTGGGACCCTTCATGGTGCAATGGTTTCTTTATTGTCACGTGTACCAGGTACAGTGAAATATATTTTTTGCACACAGCTCCGCAAGACTATCTCCCTACATAAGCACAATCAGTACGGTATGCACAGAACAGACACTTGAGTCCATATGCAAGAGGTACCATTTTGGCGTCATTGTCCAGTCCCGGCTGCAGTCCCGATGTCCTCTCCACGCCCCTCGTTCCCCTGGCCTCCCGCAGCCGACCTCCAGGGTGCAGAAGATAAGACTTCCCCGGTACTTCTCACCGGGCCTTAAAATTCTCCCACCCCTCCTCTCCAGTTCCCGATCCACGGAGTGAGCAGGGCCGGGCTCGACACGGCCATCCATCTCTGAGTGCCAGGCCCGTGTTCTGGGCTTTGGGAGCAGGCATGATATGCCTTACTGAATAGTGAAAGAGTGGACGTGGAGAGGATGTTTCCACCAGTGGGAGAGTCTAGGACCAGAGATCATAGCCTCAGAATTAAAGGAACTTCCTTTAGGGATGAGATAGGGTGGAATTTCTTTAGTCAGAGGGTGGTGAATCTGTGGAAGACTGTGAAGGCTGTCGATGGATATTTTTAAGGCAGAGATAGAGATATCCACAGACTTGTCCCCACAGTTTCTTCTTTTGTACGGGTGTCAAGGGTTATAGGGAGAAAGCAGGAGAATGAGGCTTGGGGGGAGAGGGCAGTCATGATTGAATGGCGGAGTAGACTCGATGGACTAAATTACCTAATTCTGCTCCTATCACCTTATGTCCTTATGATCTTATGAAACATACAACACAACTTCAAGGACAGAGTAGCTGCCTGTCCCGCTGAATGACTCCAGTACTTTGTCCCCTTGGAAAGTTTTTATAAGCAACACGCATTGAGAACTTACGTCAGAAATAATGTCACGAATTGCATATTGTAGAATTAATAGAAAGGTTTGAAGTGTGCAAACACAAAATTAAATAGAAAATGTTAGGAAATTAAAAAGGAAGTGTTGAAAATGCAGAAGGAGCAGAAACTCGAGATTAATGTTGTGATTGGGGCTGCTCAGTTGACTCTGAAAGAAATGGTAATGAGTAAGTTTTTTCAGCATCTGACAGTTTTGTTATTGTAAGCTTAGTTTGGAGATACAGTGCGGAAACAGGCCCTTCGGCCCACCGAGTCCGCGCCGACCAGCACAAAATGAAAAACTAGAGCATTTATCATTTTCCGTTGCCGCCTCTTGTACAACTCTGGCAAATGCCTCCGTTGCCATTCGGTGAGAACGGAGAGGTTGAGAAGGAGTTTCTTCCCAGAGGCAATTCGGACTGTAAACGCCTATCTCACCAGGGACTAACTCTACTGAATGTTTTTCCTTCCATTATTTATTATGTAAAAGAATATGTGTGTTATGATTGTGTTTATAATTTGTTTGGTTGTTTTGTTGTTTGTCTTTTGCACAAAAGTCCGCGAGCATTGCCACTTTCATTTCACTGCACATCTCATATGTGTATGTGACAAATAAACTTGGCTTGACTTGACTTGACTAAATCATTGGGATTTATCAACTTTTAAGCTCATCAATTTCACTAGCACTATTTTTGGACAAGTAATTATTTCCATCAGTTCCTTGTTCTCACTAGAACACTGTTTTTTTTAGTACATCTGGTAAGTTTTCTGACAGAGAGTGGTTATTTAATTTATCTGCCATTTCGTTATTCCCATTATAGATTCCCCCCTCTTTGTTAGAAATTTGCCCTCACTAGATTTGTTGTACATTCCAATAGTCTGTTTTTATGTTTCCCCTAAGTCTAATCTCATTTTCTATCTTATCATTGTTTAAATCAATTTCTTGGCTTTTTTTCCCCATGAGTTCTAAAATGCTTTCTGTTATCAGCTTTCTGATCTATTTTTTTGGGCAATATTATACACCTTTTATTTTGAATTAAAATGGGCATTGGCACATGGTCATCTCAGATGTGCTCAGACCCTGCCTTACTTTCTCTACACTGACACACCTCCCAATGTTATTTTTTTAATTCACCATTGACGCCACCGTTGTTGGACGAATAACAGGAAATAGCAAGTCTTGAGTTGAGGAGGGAGAACATTCATCTGGTTAAGAGGTGTCAGAACAACAATCTTCCTATCAACGTCGGTTTAGTTTAGTTTATTGTCACGTGCACCGAGTTACCGTGAAATGCTTTTGTTGCACGCTGTGCACTCAGCGGGAAGACAATATGTGATTAGCAAGGCCGAGGTGATGGCTGTTGACTTCAGGAAGGCAAAGCTGGTGGATGAGGCATCTCCCTTCGTTGACAGGACGGCAGTGCAGGGAGTCAAAAGCTTCAGGTTTCTGGTGGTACACATCTTCGTTTAGAGATACAGCGTGGAAACACACCGAGTCCTCGCCGACCAGCGATCCCCGCACACTAATACTACCCTACACATACTAGGGACAATTTACATTTTATACCAAGCCAATTAACCTACAAACTTGTACGTCTTTGGAGTGTGGGAGGAATCCGAAGATCTCGGAGAAATCCCACGCAGGTCACGGGGAGAGAACGTACAAACTCCGTACAGACGGCATGCGTAGTCATGATCGAACCCGAGTCTCTGGCGCTGTATGGCAGCAACCCAACCGCTGTGCCACTGTGCCGCCCCTCTATCTCTAGAGAGTGAGAGAGAGATTTTCAAGCTCCTATACCTTCTTCCTGATGGCAGGGGTGAAATGAGAGTGTGGTCCTGGTGGTGTTGGTCTCTAATGATGCTGGGTGCCTTTTTGAAGCAGCAACTCCTGTAGATCCCTTCGATGGTGGGGAGGTCAGTATCAGTGATGGACTGGGGCAGCGCTCACCACCTTTTGCAATCTTTGTCGTTCCTGGGTGTTCGAGTTGCGGAACCAACCCGTGATGCAACCAGTCAATATGCTCTCCCGCTGCACACCTGTAGAAGTTCAAGAGATTATTATTTGGCATCTCCTCAATCTTCTAAGAGAGTAGAGGCGTTGATGGGCTTTGTTTTATCATTGCACCATTGACCTGGGTCCAGGACAGATCTTCAGAGAGATGCACGTGCAGGAATTTGATGTTTTTGACTCTCTCCACCACCATCCCGTGAATGAAGACGGCTTTGTAGACCTTTGTCCTTCCTCTTTCAAACAATCAGTTCCTTGGTTTTACTGACGGTGAGATCCAGGTTGATGTTCAGGCAAAATTGGGTCATTGATGCAGAAACTGCTTGGTCCTGATGAAAACAGCCAACCGTTGGACTGAGAGACCCCCATAGCTTACACCCATAGCAAACCTGGCCTCACCCTATCAAAGATACTCTAACCATATCTTCCACATCTCCTTATTTTGTTCTCGAAGGTAGACACAAATGTACCGACAATGAAACGATGAATGAGGACCAGCGAATGGAACGGAGGCTAGTGTTTGAAGTCTGTAGAGTCCAATGTTGATTTGGGAAGGCTGCGACGTGCCTACATGGAAGATGAAGTGTTGTTCCTCTCACTTACTTTGTAATGACAAGGCAAATGGCTGCAAGCAAATAGGTCAGAGTGCAATTGGAATGAGAATTAAAATGACAGAGAAGAGGAAATCGAAACTTGGAGCTCCACCAAGTGGTTTCCCAATTTGATTTCTCTACTGCAATGAATCCCATATTGTGAACAACACACGGAGAGCATTAGGTTTGACAGAATAGAACATTTCCAGCATTTCCAGCAATCAATATTCATACTGCTGGGCTATAAGCTGCCCAAGCAAATATCAGGTGCTGTTCCTCCAGTTTGCATTGGGCCTCAATCTGACAGTGGAGGAGGCCCAGGACAGGAAACAGGCCCTTCATCCCACCGGGTCCGTACCGACCAGCGATCACCCTCTGCACTAACACTATCATAGACACACTGGGGACAATTTAAAGTTTTTACCAAAGCCAATTAACCCACAAACCTGTGTGGCATGTGGGAGGAAACCGGTGCACCAGGAGAAAACCCACGCAGTTGCAGGGAGAACATACAAACTCCGTAAAGACAGCAGCCGTAGTCAGGATCGAACCGGGGTCTCTGGCGTTGGAAGGCAGCAACTCTACCGCTGTGCCGGCATGCCGCCCTTTTCTGCTTTCTTTCAGTTTTCAAGCAATTAGAGTGCTCTGGATCTACATCTTTCTCCAGGTTCATTAAAACTGACACAACTCGGGATTAAAATTGATCAGCGCAAATACAATTCTATGACTGGGCATTCTAATGTGTGCCTGGTTTAGTATCAAATATTAGTTCTTTTAACCAATAGTGGTAGTTTAGTTTAGTTTACAGATTCAGCGCGGAAACAGACCCTTCGGCCGCCGAAGGTGGCACCGACCAGCGACCCCCGCACACTAATACTATCCCAACACTATCCCACACACACTGGGGACAGTTTGCACATATAGCAAGCCAAGTAACCTACAAACCTGTACATCTTTGGTGTGGGGCAGGAAACGGAAGATCTCGGAGAAAACAAAACCCACACAGGTCATGAGGTGAATGTACAAACTCCCTACAGACAGCACCCGTAGTCGGGATTGAATCCTGGTCTCTGGCGCTGCAAGCGTTGTAAGGCAGCAACTCTACCACTGCTCCACTGTGCCACCCTTTCCTGTTTTCCTTTATTTTACCAGCATTTAGAGTGTTCTGGATCTACATTTTTCTCCTGGTTCATTAAGACTGACAGAACTCAGGATTAAAATTGATCAGTCCAAACAGAATTCTACCACTGGGCATTCTAGTGTGTATTGTATTTAGTATTGTGCATTAGTTCATTTAACCAATAGTGGTACTTGGTGTTTGCAGAGCATTGTGTAATTAATCAATGATATTTGAGAGATGAAACCAAGGTATTTGAGAGGCCAATAAAAATGAAAAAAAAATCCATGATGCATCGTTAATCCAAAATATTAAAGATAGACACACAATGCTGGAGTAACTCAGCAGGACAGGCAGTATTCACGGAGAGAAGGAATGGGTGACGTTTTGGGTCGAGACCCTTCTTCAGACTGAGAATTAGGGGAAAGGAAGACTGGAGATGTGGACGATTGCAAAGAGAATGTCAGGTGTGAAAATGACAGATCAAAGCAGACGATGCTCAAGGAAATGTACAATGGTTGATTGCTGGCCGAGGGGAAGGAGACAACGAGGCCTACAATCAGTAAAATGTAATCAGGAGGACAGTGAAACTCGTCAGAGGACTAGGATGGGGGCAGGACGGAGAAGGAGGGAAAGCAAGGGAGCTTAGAGAAATCAATATTCATACTGCTGGGGTGTAAGCTGCCCAAGCGAAATATGAGGTGCTGTTCCTCCAGTTTGCATTGGGCCTCAATCTGACAGTGGAGGAGGCCCAGGACAGAAAGGTCAATGTGGGAGGTACACAAAAAAGCTGGAGAAACTCAGCGGGTGCAGCAGCATCTATGGAGCGAAGGAAATAGGCAACGTTTCGGGCCAAAACCCTTCTTCAGACGTTTCGGCCCGAAACGTTGCCTATTTCCTTCGCTCCATAGATGCTGCTGCACCCGCTGAGTTTCTCCAGCTTTTTTGTGTACCTTCCATTCTCCAGCATCTGCAGTTCCTTCTTAAACAAAGGTCAGTGTGGGAATGGGAGAGGAAGTTAAAGTGATTGACAACTGGGAGATCGCCTCGGCCTAAGCAAATCCAAAATATTAATATGGATCACAAATTCTGTACACAAATGAAGAAATGCTTATCTGTACAAATGAAAAGTTTACATTTCATATCTGAATGGGAGATCCTTTGCACTGCATTTGCACAATAACACTTACTCAAAGTTTATATTCGGATATTCAAAAAGAAAGCACGGAATCATATGAAAATAGTTTTAGTTCCACAGTTCATGTCCAAGAGTGAGTTCAGTACAAATTACCATTTGATCTGCTGCTATTTACTTTCTCTTCCACTTTTAATTTGCAACAGTGTAATGCAAAGTCCAAACATGATAAATTGAATTCTTGGTTATGGAGAGTGTCATAGAATAAGCAAAGCGTGGAAAACAGGCCCTTCGGCCCAACTTGCCCATGCCGACCAAGATGTGGACAGGTAGCAATGGCAAGTCACTTGGTTTATGCCGTAACTTAGTAAAATCTTCAGTGGCTTCAAAAGAATTATATCAGGAAAGAACTACTGATCTCAGGACCCCTTTCTAGTTGCTGGCAGGTTGTCTCAGTTGCCTGATAACTGCCAGGAAGGCAAACAGTCCCTGAACATGGAGCTGTGCGATTTCGCACTTTTAAAAATCAATTAAAAATGGTGAAAATTAATTTAAAAAATACTGCAGATGCTACATAGAAACAAAGAAACATAGAAAATAGGTGCAGGAGGAGGCCATTCGGCCATTCGTTGTAATCATGGCTGATCATCCACAATCACTAAACCTGTGCTTGCCTTCTCCCCATACCCCTTGATTCTGCTAACTCCTAGAGCTCTATCTAACTCTCTTTTTAATTCATCCAGTGGATTGGCCTCCACTGCCTTTTGTGGCAGAGAATTCCACAAAATCACAACTCTCTGGGTAAAACAGTTTTTTTCTCATTTCAGTTGGCCTCCCCTTTATTCTTAGACTGTGGCCCCCTTGTTCTAGATTCCCCCAACATTGGGAACATTTTTCCTGCATCTTCCTGCATTTTTCCTGCATCTAGCTGGTCCAGTCCTTTTATAATTTTATATGTTTCTATAAGATCCCCTCTCATCCTTCTAAATTCCAGTGAATACAAGCTCAGTCTTTCCAATCTTTCCTCATATAACAGTCCTGCCATCCCGGGGATTAATGTTGTGAACCTACGCTGCACTTCCTCAAATTAGGAGAGCAAAACTGCACAACACATAGAAACATAGAAACATAGAAATTAGGTGCAGGAGTAGGCCATTCGGCCCTTCGAGCCTGCACCGCCATTCAATATGATCATGGCTGATCATCCAACTCAGTATCCCGTACCTGCCTTCTCTCCATACCCCCTGATCCCCTTAGCCACAAGGGCCACATCTAACTCCCTCTTAAATATAGCCAATGAACTGGCCTCAACTACCCTCTGTGGCAGAGAGTTCCAGAGATTCACCACTCTGTGTGTGAAAAAAGTTCTTCTCATCTCGGTTTTAAAGGATTTCCCCCTTATCCTTAAGCTGTGACCCCTTGTCCTGGACTTCCCTAACATCGGGAACAATCTTCCTGCATCTAGCCTGTCCAACCCCTTAAGAATTTTGTAAGTTTTCTATAAGATCCCCTCTCAATCTCCTAAATTCTAGAGAGTATAAACCAAGTCTATCCAGTCTTTCTTCATAAGACAGTCCTGACATCCCAGGAATCAGTCTGGTGAACCGTCTCTGCACTCCCTCTATGGCAATAATGTCCTTCCTCAGATTTGGAAACCAAAACTGTATGCAATACTCCAGGTGTGGTCTCACCAAGACCCTGTACAACTGCAGTAGAACCTCCCTGCTCCTATACTCAAATCCTTTTGCAATGAAAGCTAACATACCATTTGCAATACTCCAGGTGTGGTCTCACCAGGGCTCTGTACAACTGCAGAAGGACCTATACTCAACTCCTCTTGTTATGAAGGCCAACATGCCATTAGCTTTCTTCACTGCCTACTGTACCTGCATGTTTACTTTCAGTGACTGGTGTACAAGGACACCCACATCTCGTTGCATTTCCCTTTTTCCTAATCTGACACCATTAATATAATAATGTGCCTCCTTGTTCTTGCCGCCAAAGTGGATAACCTCACATTTATCTATATTAAACTGCATCTGCCATGCATCTGCCCACTCACTCAACCTGTCCAAGTTACCCTGCAGCCTCCAAGCATCCTCTTCGCAGTTCACACTGCCACCCAGCTTTGAATCATCTGCAAATTTGCTAGTGCTACTTTTAATTCCATCATCTAAATCATTAATATATTGTAAATAGTTGTGGCCCCAGCACCGAGCCTTGCGGCACTCCACTCGCCACTGCCTGCCATTCTGACAGGGACTCGTTTATTCCTACTCTTTGTTTCCTGTCTGCCAACCAATTCTCTATCCATGTCAATATACTACCTCCGATACCATGTGCTCTAATTTTGCCCACTAATCTCCTGTGTGGGATTTCTGAAAGTCCAGATACACCACATCCACTGGCTCTCCTTCATCCATTTTACTTGTCACAACCTCAAAAAATTCTAGAAGATTAGTCAAGCATGATTTCCCTTTCATAAATCCATGCTGACTTGGAGCAATCCTTTTACTGCTATCCAAATGCGCCGTTATTACTTCTTTAATAACTGACTCCAGCATCTTCCCCACCACCGATGTCAGGCTAACTGGTCTATAATTCCCCGTTTTCTCTAGCTCGCTCCTTTCTTGAAAAGTGGGATAACATTAGCTCCCTTCCAATCCACAGGAACTGATCCTGAATCTATAGAACATTGGAAAATGATCACCAATGCATCCACAATTTCTATAGCCACCTCCTTGAGTGCCCTGGGATGCAGACCATCAGGCCCTGGGGATTTATCAGCCTTCAGCTCCATCAGTCTACCCAATACTATTTCTCGCCTAATGCAAATTTATTTCAGTTCCTCTATCTTCCTAGATCCTCTGTCCTCTAGTACATCTGGAAGATTGTTTGTGTCTTCCTTAGTGAAGACATAGCCAAATTCCCTGTTCAACTCTTCTGCCATTTCTTTGTTCCCCATAATAATTTCACCTGCTTCTGCCTTCAAGGGACCCACATTTGTCTTTACTAATTTTTTTCTCTTAACATACCTAAAGAAGCATTTACTATCCTTCTACATATTCGTGGCGAGCTTACCTTTGTACTTCATCTTTTCACCACATATTGCCCTTTTTGTTACCTTCTGATGTCGTTTGAAAGTTTCCCAATCCTCTGGCTTCCCGCTACTCTTTGCTGTGTTACACGCCTTTTCTTTTAGTTTTATACCCTCCAGAACTTCACTTGCCAGCCACGGTTGCCTCTTACTCCCCTTAGAATCTTTCTTCCTCTTTGGAATGAAATGATTCCTGCCATTGCTGTTCCACCATCATTCCTGCTAGGATCCTTTTCCAGTCGACCTTGGCCAGCTCCTCTCTGGTGCCTTCATAGTTCCCTTGTTCAACTGCAACGCTGACACTTCTGATGCAACCTTCTCCCTCTCAAATGCTGGAAATCTAAGGCAAAAACACAAAAGGTGCTGCTAGGAACAGCCAGCATGTTGTTAAGGAAGGAACTGCAGAAGCTGGAAAATCGAAGGTACACAAAAATGATGGAGAAAACTCAGCGGGTGCAACAGCATCTATGGAGCGAACCACCTCTGTTGACCTGTTGCTTAATTACAGCCTGATCTGTTTTAGAGTTCTGTTTTGGGATGTGAATCATATGGAGGCAGAGGAGTTTAGTTTAACCTTGCACAAAGGGCTGGAGTAACTCAGCGGGACAGGCAGCATCTCTGGAGAGAAGGAATGGTTTGCGTTTCGGGTCGAGTCCATTCTTCAGACAGAATGATGAGGTGGGCTCAGGATTAAGAAGGGTCTCCTTTCCTTCTCTCCAGAGATGCTGCCTGTCCCGCTGAGTTACTCCGGATTTCTGTGCCCGCGGTGTAAACCAGCATCTGCAGATCCTACTTGATGTTCAGGCATGGACATTGCGGGCCGAAGGGCCTGCTACTGTGCTGGGAGGCCGTGGGTATCAGGGTAGATCTAGCCACTGATGTTGAACACATTCTATGCCCCGGCAACTTGCAGACGACGCCAACTTTCCACATCCACCCCCGTGTGTCTGCGGCGAGGATTTGGGGAGTGGATCATCAAGAGGTGCAACTTGTCACTTTCATTTCGCAACCAGGCTGAACGCGGCTTAGAGCAGCGGCTGCCAGAGCCTCGGCCACAAGGCTGTCTGTGCGCCACGCCGGGGAGGGGGGTGGAGGAGAGAAGAATGGACCATCCAGTCTACCAGGGAAAGATTAACAGAGAGACAGGCGAGAGACTTCTGGGCAGGAGCGGCAAGGACGGCAGCTACCTGCTGAGGGACAGCGAGTCGCTACCCGGGGTGTTCTGCCTGTGTGTTCTGTGAGTACTGCTGTCTCCAGCTAGCTGTCATTTAACTGCTCCATCCACCGGTAACATCTAGACTCCCCCCCCCCCCCCACCCTCTCTTTCTCCCCTGACTCTCAGTCTGAAGAAGGGTCTCCAACCCCAAACATCACCCATTCCTTCTCTCCAGAGACGCTGCCTCTCCAGCTGAGTAACTCCAGCACTTCAGTGTGTAACCAGCATTTGCAGTTCCTTAGAAACATAGAAAATATTGAAAATAGGTGCAGGAGGAGACCATTCGGCCCTTCGAGCCAGCACCGCCATTCATTGTGATCATGGCTGATCGTCCTTCCTACAAACCCACCTGTCACCGTTGGGTGATAAATCGCACTTATCAATACCTTTAAGAAGCACCTTGCCAGTTGCACAAGAGCATAAACGTTGACAGCTTCTTGCAACAACGTATTTTTCATAAATTCTTAAGTTCCATTGCAGAATTAGCCATTCAATCATGGTGGAGTAGACTCCTCCCCCTCTAACCCCATTCTCCTGCCTTCTCCCCCTAACCCCCGACACCCGTACTAGTCAAGAATCTATCCATCTCTGCCTTTAAAATATCCACCGACGCCCTCCGCAGGCTTCTGTGGCAAAGAATTCCACAGATTTCCACTATTTTTTTCCAAGGGTTTAACCTGAAAGGGTAACAGCCTTCATTTATAGACACAGTGTACTGGACTAACTCAGACCAGAAGAAGTCTGCAGAGATGTTGCCCAACCCACTGAGTTACTCCAGCACTTCCAGTGGCAAGTAGCGAGGTACATGGTGGATAGGACATGTTTAGAGGGATAAGGGCCAAACGCAGGCAGATGGGACTAGTGTAGAAGGGACATGTTGGCCGGTGTGTGCAAGTTGGGCTGAAGGACCTGTTTCCACACTGTATGACTCTATGATTCCATGACACTTTGTCTCTGTCTTTGGTATAAATCAGCGTCTGCAGTCCCGTCTTTCTGCAGGTTTCAATTAGTTCTGGTTCTTTCCCTTTAACTGCTTGTTCCTGCAAAGTTTTACTGTACATTTAGATTTTCAAGTGAAGCAGTCCCTTCAACGCTTTCCTGTCTGTAATTTGGGCAGCGGGTCATTTTCCAATCCCCTAGTTTGCCTCTTGATTTGTGCATCAAACTATCCGCCCATCACCTCCCAGTTCGACCACAAGCTTTTCACAACTTCTCACTGTGCCTTGGTACACGTGACAATTAACTAAACTAAACTATAATACCAATTGAATGAGATTGATTAGTGGAGATTCACTGCCACACTGATCGTGAACACCCACTAACGGCGGCGTGGTGGCACAGTTGTAGAGACTCTGCCTCACAGCGCCAGAGACCCGGTTCCCATCCTCACCACGGGTGCCGTCTGTACGGAGTTTTGTACATTCTTCCCGTGACCATGTGGCGTTTCACCCGGGTGCTCCGGTTTCCTCTCACACTCCAAAAGACGTGCAGGTTTGTAGGTTAATTGGCTTCTGTAAAATTGTCCCTAGTGCGTAAGGTGGTGTTAGTCTGCGCAGATTCGGTGGGTCGAAGGGCCTGTTTTCAAGCTGTATCTCTAAAGTTCAAAGTCCCTGGTCATTGCACTGGGACAGTTGGATTTGATGCTTCTTTGAGGTCTCTGTAATGCAGTCCTAGTCAGATTACTTTGTACTGTAACAAGATTTATAGTTTGATACTAATTAACAAAATAAATAGTGTTTGAAGTTACCCATTGAAACAGATGCAGACTCATCCGATCATAAATTCATGGGAGCAGAATCAGGCCATTTGGCCCATCAGGTCTACTGCCATTCAATCATGGCTGATCTAGCTTTCCCTCTCAGCGTCATTGTTACATTAGGGAAAAAAGTATATTTGGCCCATTGTGTTTGTGCTTTTTTGTAGAACATTCCATCAGCCCCTGTCCTCCACAATACAATCCGGTCTGCTTAAACAAAATATTACAATGGCTTTTGTGGAATATAATGGAAACGTCAGACAAATGAAATATGAAATGAACTGGATTTTAAAGTATATTTGCAAAAATGTGTTGATTTTCATTTAGTGTTGATGAGAAAAGATATGTAAGGGAGTTTGTAAGATAAAGTGGATGATGGAGAACAAAAGGACACAAAGTGCTTGAGTAACTCAGCAGATCAGGCAGCATCTCTGGAGAATATGGATAGGTGACGTTTTGGGTCAGGAGCCTTGTTCAGACTTAGTCCCAACCTGAAACATCTCCCATCCATGTTCTCCAGAGATGGAGCCTGACCCGCTGTTACTTCAGCACTGTGTGACCTTTTGTGTAAACCAGTGTCTGCGGTTCTTTGTTTCCACAGGTGTATTGGGCAAACTGGTCTCCGGCAAAACGTTCGTTATACTGTGTTTTTTCGGTTTCAGGATCCGACAGACTTTTTTTTTGAAGACTGTACATTAAAGGAGAAAATATTTTTTTAAAAAGCCACATGTAGTTAGGCATGAGGGAATTGTAGAAGTCAACCGAGTGGCCAAAAAGATAACCAACCCATTTACACACTGAAGATAGAGACAACATCCTGGAGTAACTCAGGGGGTCAGGCGGCATATCTGGAGGGAAAGAACTGGTGACGTTTCATGTCGGAACCTTTCTTCAGACTGAAAGATAGACAGACTTTCTTCAGATCGGCCCATTGTTGGCTGGGGAAGGTGTGAGAACAAGGTGGAGGAGGCACGATGGTGCAGCGGTAGAGTTGCAGGTTAATTGGCTGCGGTAAAAATCGTAAATTGTCCCCAGTGTGTAGAATAATTCTGGTGTAAGGGGTGATCGCATGTTGGCGTGGACTCGGTAGGCCGAAGGGCCATGTATCCACGCTGTATCTCTACAGACTCACGATTAGTCACGAGGGATACAAGCATGCGGTAGAACTGGTAGGACCTTTACACATTGACTTGAATTTGACACGGGGTTTATTTCACCAGGAGGACAGGCCATCAACCACCAGACCCGGGCTGTCTTTAGGTGCAAAGTGTTGGAAACCGAGATCCAAAGTCAAAAGATAGACACAAAAAGCTGGAGTAACTCAGCGGGACAGGCAGCATCTCTGGTGAGAAGGAATGGGTGACGTTTCAGGTCGAGACCCTTCTTCAGACCCAAAACACTAGAGTAACTCAACGGGTCAGGCAGCACCACGCTGAGATACTCCAGCATTTTGTGTGTATCTTGGTGCAGGCCAGCATCTGCACTTTCTTTCTACACATCAAAAGTAAATAAATTAAGGAGCTGAAATAAAGTCATTCAACCCACCGTGTCTATACCAACTTTCAAACCCCATTTGCTTGCTTTTGATCTTTAGCCACATATACATTAGCAACTTGAGCGTTCAGTCACTGCATGAAAGCATATCATTTGGTGCAGGTTAAAGCCAACTGATGCAATCTAGGAAAATAGTTTATATTCTGAAGCCATTTTTTGCAAAATGTTATTTTTCACTCATTTTTGCTTGCACGCTTTGTTGCTGTTGTCTTACCTGAAGCTGTGGCCATGTTTATAATTTTGAACAATGTTTAAATTTAAGGAATATCCTTACAAAACGATGCTAAGCAGCATTTAGATTTTTGAGATTATGAAGCTAGGTCTTTATTCTCTGGAGCGCAGAAGGTTAAGGGGGGACTTGATAGAGGTCTTTAAAATGATGAGAGGGATAGACAGAGTTGATGTGGACATGCTTTTCCCTTTGAGAATAGGGAAGATTCAAACAAGAGGACATGACTTCAGAATTAAGGGACAGAAGTTTAGGGGTAACATGAGGGGGAACTTCTTTACTCAGAGAGTGGTAGCGGTGTGGAATGAGCTTCCAGTGGAAGTGGTGGAGGCAGGTTCGTTGGTATCATTTAAAAATAAATTGGATAGGCATATGGATGAGAAGGGAATGGAGGGTTATGGTATGAGTGCAGGCAGGTGGGACTAAGTGAAAATAATTGTTCGGCACGGACTTGTAGGGCCGAGATGGCCTGTTTCCGTGCTGTAATGGTTATATGGTTATCTGCATTAATCTTTAATCGGCTACATGGATAAGAAACGTTGAGAGGGATATGTGCCAAACGTGGGTAAATGGGACTAGCTTAGAGGTGGCATCTTAGTCGGCATGAATGAATTGGGCTGAAGGGCCTGTTTCCATGCTGTATGGCTCTATGCAGTTGTACAGGGTATTGGTGAGACCACACCTGGAGTATTGTGTACAGTTCTGGTCTCCAAATCTGAGGAAAGACATTCTTGCCATAGAGGGAGTGCAGAGAAGGTTCACCAGACTGATTCCTAGGATGTCAGGACTTTCATATGAAGAAAGACCAGATAGACTCGGCTTGTACTCGCTAGAATTTAGAAGATTGAGGGGGGATCTTATAGAAACTTACAAAATTCTTAAGGGGTTGGACAGGCTAGATGTAGAAAGATTGTTCCCGATGTTGGAGAAGTCCAGGACAAGGGGTCACAGTTTAAGGATTAAGGGGAAATCCTTTAGGACCGAGATGAGTAAAACATTTTTCACACAGAGAGTGGTGAATCTCTGGAACTGCCACAGAAGGTAGTTGAGGCCAGTTCATTGGCTATATTTAAGAGGGAGTTAGATGTGGCCCTTATGGCTAAAGGGATCAGGGGGTATGGAGAGAGGGCAGGTACAGGATACTGAGTTGGATGATCAGCCATGATCATATTGAATGGGGGTGCTGGCTTGAAGGGCCGAATGGCCTACTCCTGCACCTATTTTCTATGTTTCTATGTTTCTATGTACTGAAAATATGCTGCGGACATGAGCACACTAAACCTTTCATAGCAAGGTCCCGACCTGAAACGTCACCTATCCATGTTCTAACCAGGGATTCTACCTGACCTGTTGACTTACTGCACTTTGTGTCATTATTTTGTAAACCAGCTGCTGCAGATCCTAATTTCTACATTCGAAACTTTCATAGCGATTCACTTTTAAGTTTCATATTCATCGTTAACACTAACTAAAAAAATTAGATCGTAGGTTAGCTCTCATGCTGAAAAGAAGTATATTTGCACTGCCTTAAAGAAATATATACAAGTATCAAAAGAAATTACTGTGAGAAAGTATACACATGTCACTTCAGTTCTTGGATTTCATAACATTCTTTTAAACATTTAGTGTGGTTTAGTTTATTGTCACGTGTACTGAGCTACAGTGAAAAAAGCTTTTGTTGTAAACTAACCAGTCAGCGGAAAGACAGTCTAGCCAACCACAGTGTTCAAATGCATGATAAATGGCATAATGTGAATAATGTTTACTGCAAGGTAAAGTCCAGTAAAGTCTCATCAAAGATAGCCTGAGGGTCTCCAATGAGGTAGATAGTAGCTCAGGACAGCTGTCTAGTTGATGGTGAGATAACAATGGCAAGCTGTTTTCAGTTAAGCCTGTGTGTGTATGTGTGTGTCTCTGTGCACCTGTTTATGATCTGTCTGACGCATGTTCCTTTCGCTAAAAGTCGAGGACGAACAGTTTGATCTGTAGAACAAAGTGGCATGTTTTTAAATTTGTCAGAGATGCAAAGGCAGCTGGCAAGTTCAACTGTGAAGAACTTGCAAGCAGCTGGAAATTTAAATCGATCAGATATCTCGTTCAACAAAGTCAATGGGACTGACTTTCAGAAGTAGGTTGGCGTCATTTATTTGTCACTAATACATTGTACGTTTGAGCTACCAAATAAAACTGAATTTCTGTCCACGAGAGGATGAGTGATGTTAAATGAGCAGTTAAGAAAGTTGTTGAGAGAGTATAACGTGGGAAATGTGAGGTTATTTAATTTGGTTGGAAGAACAGAAATAATAGGTAGGTTTTTGTTAGGAGGTAGGAAGAAGAAGGGTCTTGACCCGAAACATCACCCATTCCTTCTATTCCGAAACGCTGCCTGTCCCACTGAGTTACTCCAGCATTTTGTGTATATTTTTGAATGTGATTGTTGGTTGTGTGTGTTTTTTTTATAGCAGTGACTACACGACAGATGCATGGTCCTGATCAGACAAAATTAATTAAACAAATCTGCAACTATCAGTGTTTACATGAAACGGCATTTCGTTTGGACCTCAAGGGGTCCAAATGACAATTAAATTGAATCTTGAATCTTGAATCTTGAATCTTGATCTTGAAACAGATTTCATCAGAAGATTTACAAGGATTTTGCCAGGACTAAAGGGTCTGGGCTATAGGGAGACGTTGAGTACGATGGGACTATATTCCTTGGTGCGCAGGAGGATGAGGGGTGATCTTATAGAGGTGTATAAAATCATGAGGTGTATAAAATCTCTGCCACAGAAGGTAGTTGAGGCCAGTTCATTGGATATATTTAAGAGGGAGTTAGATGTGGCCCTTTTGGCTAAAGGGATCAGGGGGTATGGAGAGAAGGCAGGTACGGGATACTGAGTTGGATGATCAGCCATGATCATATTGAATGGCGGTGCAGGCTCGAAGGGCTGAATGGCCTACTCCTGCACCTATTGTCTATGTTTCTATGTTTCTATGAGAGGAATAGATCGGGTTAGATGCACAGAGTCTCCTGCCCAGTATAGGTGAATCGAGGACCAGAGGACCAGAATTCTCCCTTTTTGGTTTTCCGCAGAGACCTCTCCCTCCGTAACTTCCTGGTCAATTCGTCCATTCCCAGTCAAACCACCCCCTCTTCTGGCACTTTCCCTTGCAATCACAGGAAATGCTACACTTGTCGCTTTACCTCCCCCCTTGACCCCATCCAAGGACCCACGCAGTCTTTCCAGGTGCGGCAGAGGTTCACCTGCACCTCCTCCAACCTCGTCTATTGCATCCGCTGCTCTAGGTGTCAGCTGCTCTGCGTTGGTGAGACCAAGCATAGGCTTGGCAATCGCTTCGCCCAACATCTCTGCTTGGTTCGCAATAACCAACCTGATCTTCCGGTGGCTCAGCACTTCAACTCCCCCTCCAATTCCGAATCCGACCTTTCTGTCCTGGGCCTCCTCCATGGCCATCAGTCTGAAGAAGGGTCTTGACTCGAAACGTCACCTGTTTCCTTCGCTACATAGATGCTGCCTCACCCGCTGAGTTTCTCCAGCATTTTTGTCTACTGGGGACCAGAGGACATAGGTTTAAGGTGAAGGGGGAAAAGATTTAATAGTAATCCGAGGGGTAACGTTTTCACACAAAAAGGGTGGTGGGTGTATGGATCTAGCTGCCAGAGGAGGTAGATGCGGCAGGGGCTATCCCAAAGTTTCAGAAACAGACAGGTAAATGGAATGGACATGTTTGTCGGGATATGAGCAAAACGCAAGCAGGTGGGATTAGTGTAGCTGGGACGTGTTGGCCGGTGTGGGCAAGTTGGGGTGAAGGGCCTCTATGACTCTGTGACTCTATCAAAGCTATCTTCAATTTGACTTCTACCATTAACCTTTAGCCAAGATATCTTTGGGTAGGATTAAGCCTTAAAAATGATCACAGCAAATATAGATTCTGTAAAGAAGGAGGGGATTAGATGATGGAATATTTCAATTAAAAAAATATTTACAAATGTATAGCCTGTGTCTAATTTTATATCCATTTCATTAATAAAATAATATCCACATATAATTTTAGAATCTCAAAGATACCAATTTGCTATTACATAAAATAAATGGTTTTGATTAAAATTCAATCACAGTTGTAAAATATATTTGTAATATCTAGAACCAATAATCCATGCACTTCATATTGTATCGTAACATTTTTAAGAATTGGTTTCTAAACCTGGTGTTGAGTTCATTCACATAATGAACATATTTTGCCAATTTCCGCTTACGCAGATTTACAATGAAACAGGATATTCGGACAATATCATAAGTTCATAAGTGATAGGAGCAGAATTAGGCATTTGGCCCATCAAGTCTACTCCGCCATTCAATCCTGGCTGATCTATCTCTTCCCCTCAACCCCATTCTCCTGCCTTTTCCCCATAACCCCTGATGCCCGTACTAATCAAGAATCTATCTATCTCTGCCTTAATCGTTCATGTTGAACATCATGGTCCACATGAGCCTTGCCCCTCACTGTTTTAGCCCTTATCCTTGACAGATTATTCACCTTCCTTTGTGTACTCAGCCAAGGTGTCTCCAGTTGCAGCTGCATTATCAGATACAGTTGCTGCTTTTGGTGGTGAGTTTTGCATTCTAAAGGGCCTGTCCCACTTGGGCGTCATGCAGATGGCACACGAAGATTTTGTACATCCCAAAATCCTGGGGCGCCGCGCGCGACCGCGCATCACTGCCTACATCACCACGCGCGCGTAAAGCGCACCATGCTCGCATCACGTGCGCGTCACCACGCGCGTCTCGTGTGTCGTGACGCGTAAATTCTGTCGCGTAAATGATGTGCAAATGCCGCCCAAGTGGGACAGGCCCTTGA
The DNA here is from genome assembly GCF_028641065.1 of Leucoraja erinaceus. NCBI lineage: Eukaryota > Metazoa > Chordata > Chondrichthyes > Rajiformes > Rajidae > Leucoraja > Leucoraja erinaceus. Next base: position 9,066,803 of record NC_073388.1, read on the forward strand.
GGAATTATCGTGCAAAAAGGTTTCTCCAAAATCCTCCCTCGAACAGGTTTTGACTTTCCTAAATGAGGAAGCATATTTCCTTCATCAAACCTTTATAAACTTACGGATAGCTATCATAATTGTCCCTCTGCTTCTCTTTTCTTCTGAGAGAAACTGACATTTCTCAAGAGCTGAAAAGTATTTCCAAAGTCAGCATTTGCTGCTTTGCCTAGTTGCCCATTGACTTGTTGCAGTCTCTCTGACCACGTTATTTCCCGTGGTGTGACAAGGTACGGAGCTGCTGGATTCAGTTCGAAATCAGAATGGCGTATGAACCAAAGATAGACACATAATGCTGAAGTAACTCAGCGGGACAGGCAGCATCCCTGGAGAGACCGAATGGGTGCATTTCAGATCGAGATCCTTCTTCAGACTGAGAGTCAGGGGAGAGGGGAACTAGAGGTGTGGAAGGGTACAAAGAGCACGTAAGGTGTGAAAAGGACAGATCAAAGTAGACGATGATCAAGGACATGTACAATGGTTCATTGTTTTTAAGAAGGAGCTGCAGATGCTGGAAAATTACAATGGTTCATTGTTGGCTGAGGGGAAGGTGACAACGAGGCATACAAATTAATCAGGAGGACAGTGAAACTAGTAGGAGAACTAGGGTAGGGGAGGGATGGAGAGAGAGAGGGAAAGCAAGGGTTACTTGGTTAGAGAAATCAAGAACCCTACCACTGGGTTGTAAGCTGCCCAAGCAAAATATGACTTGGAGAATCTGGGGATTGGGGAGTTCCCAAAGACCAACTCTCCTTGTCCGTATGAGTTTCTAAGAGGTTTTGAGAGTAGCCAAGACATGACATATGTAGTTGATGGAGTACACTGCTTCCACCATGCACTAATGGTGGAAGGAATGAATGTGTATGGTAGGGCTTTGGCACACTAACCAAGTGTTTTGACTTGTCCTGGGTGTTGACAAGCTAGGCACAACATGCTGGAGTAACTCACTGGGACAGGCAGCATCTTTAGCTGTCCTCTACATTTCATGCGGTCTCAGGCTGAGCTGTTGCAAAACCAAGCTGTGATGCATCTCGAGAGTATGCTTTCGGCAGTGCATCTGTGGACGTTGGTAAGAGTCATTGGAGACACGCCAAACCTCTTTAGGATGTAGAGGCGTTGTTGTGCTTTCTTGGCCATTGCCTCACGGTGGTTGGGCCAGGACAAATTGTTGATGACATTTACTCAGAGGAACCATCTTCACTTTCATAAGGTCATGTGATAAGAGAGGAGTTAGGCCATTCGGCCCACAGAGTCTACTTCGCCTTTCAATTACGGCTGATCTATCACTCTCTCCTAACCCCATTCTCCTGCCTTCTCACCATAACCCCTGACACCCGCACTAATCAAAAATCTACCTATCTCCGCCTTAGAAATATCCATTGACTTGGCCTCCACAGCATTCTGTGGCAAAGAATTCCACAGATTCACCATTTTCTGAGTGAAGAAATTCCTCCTCATCTCCTTCCGAAAGGAACGTCCTTTAATTCTGAGGCTGTGAACCTCTGGTCCTAGATTCTCCCACAATTGGAAACATCCTCCCCACATCCACTGTATCCAGGCCATTCAATATTCAAACTAATTTGGCACTATTGCTGCTGATTGTGACATGTACTCTACCCTGCTTCCTGAAGGAGGTAGCTATCTGAAAAAGGGTTTCGGCCCGAAATGTCGCCTATTTTCCTTCGCTCCATAGATGCTGCTGCACCCGCTGAGTTTCTCCAGCAATTCTGTGTACCTTAGGTAGCTATCTCCTTCATCTTGCTGACACTGAGGGTGACACCATGTTGCTAGGATCTCTATCTCCTTCCTTTACTCTGCCTCGTCATTGTTTGAGGCCTACTATGGTGATATCATCTGAAAATTTGTAAATGGAGTTGAAGCGGAATTCGACCGCACAATAGTAAGAGTAATGGCCAGTTGAGTTTCAATGGTGAGTGAGCAGTGGTCATGCCTCTGTAGTCTGTGGGTTGTTGCTTAGACACTCTCTTCTTGGAGATGGCCATTACCTGGTATTTTTGTGCCCTAAACATTACTTGCCCCTTTTCTGAATGATCCTTAAGCCCCTGTCCCACTTACGTGTCCTTGGCACGGTAATTACGCGATCTCGTGGTCGCGTTGGGCTGCGACGGACCCGCGAAGGTCACGCACGATTTCATGCCTACGCACAGCTGTCTGGAGCGCATGACGTCATTTGAAGATGGATACAAAATGCAGGAGTAACTCAGCGGGACCGGCAGCATCTCTGGAGAGAAGGAATGGGTGATGTTTCGTGTCGAGACCCTTCTTCTGTCTGAAAGGGTCTTGACCCGAAACGTCACCCATTCCTTCTCTCCAGAGATGCTGCCGGTCCCGCTGAGTTACTCCAGCATTTTGTGTCTATCTTCAATTTTCTTGGCCCCGCTCTGGGAGTAGAAGTGGGGGTGGATCTGGACCGCAACGGCCGTGAGCCCCAGGCCGAATTCGGCGATCGTTTGCCTGCTTCTGCTGCTGTTGAAGGTGTCGCGCCAGTGTCTTGGGCCTGTCCCACTTTGGCCGTCTGTTCCGCGACAGGCCGTTGGCGCGCAAAGATTTTGTCCGCTACAAAAATTTCAGAGACCCACGCGGTCGCACACAACTACATACCCCTCCGCGCTTCTCAGTGGGACCTGCCCCGCGCAGCCATACGATGCTTGTGCGCCTCAACGTGACGACGAGGTCGTGTAATTTGCGTGTCAAGGACACGTAAGTGGGACAGGCCCTTTATGCCCTGCCGTGAACAGGCATGAACTGTTGCCTTCGCTGAAGAGTATGAATGGTATTGAACATTATGGAATCGTTAGCAAAACTCCCAATCTTAGATGAAAGGAAGATAGCTGAAGATGGTTACGTTTAGAATACGCTCGTGAAGAACTCGTGTTCATATCGTGGCACTGAGATGCTCAACCTCTAACAACAACAATTGACCCATTGACTATTTTATCTGCATTCCTTGATGCCACACTCGGTCAAATGCTGCCTTGATGTCCATGGATCTTCCAGCCCACTCGGCTACTGAGAAGCATCTCTTTGCGTCTGCAAACATGAAATGGTTCGGCCAACTACCAGTACATTAATTGGCAACTGACATGCAAGCAAGTAATGGACACTTTAACTCGGAAAAAAAAGATACAGTGCTGGTCTAGTTCAGGAGAAGGTTCCTCGAACAAAAGGTCACCTACTTTCCTGATCTGCTGAGTTACTCTTCGGCCCACCGAGTCCGCGCCGACCAGCGATCGCCAAACGCCAACACTACCCTACACACGAGGGATAATTAACAATTTAGTTGTAAATTTCCAGTGAGTCTGCAAACCTGCACGTCGTTGGAGCGTGGGGGGAAACCGGAGCACTCGGAAAAAACCCACGTGATCACGGGGATACGCACAAACTCCGTACGGACAGCACCTGTAGTCAGGATCTAATCCAGGTCTCTGGCGCTGTAAGGCAGCAACTCTACCACAGCGCCAATGTGCCCTTTGTTATCTTATATATTCACAGCACGGTGAAATTCTGTTGCATCTGTGTATTTATATTCTATGCATTTCCAGTTGTACTCAGCAATTATATAGGTACCAGGAACTGCAGATGCTGGTTTACAAAATGAGACACAAAGTGCTGGACACAAACTCACCGGGTCAAGCAGCATCCCTGAAAAAAATCGATAGGCGACGTTTCGGGTCAGGACCTTTCTTCAGTCTACTGATCTTAAACGCCACTTATCCATGTTCCAGTACTCCAGAGTACTCCAGCACTTATATTCTATAATGGCCCCCACAGTGGTAATTCCAGTCATGTTATTCATGGTGACAAAGGCTGAACGCTAAGCAAGATACAAGTGTAGAGGCCATCAATAGATGTTATTTACCGATAAAAATTCTGGAAGAAACATTCAATCAGACAATGGTTAGAATGTGAAACTTACCTGGAGTAGTAAAAAGCATCAGGGCTATTAAGGAGATATCAGAGAAGTTGAAGATTACCTGAGGGAAAGATGTGGGGATCCATTTTGATGTGATTGCAATTGCACAGCAGTCGGTTTAGGGACTTTCTATTGGATTAAGTAGATTGAACAAGGCAAAACTTTCACAAAATAAACTCAGTGTGATTGCCAGCTTGATTTAGCCCCTCTACCCTTCCTGTTTTAGAGTTGAAAGCACAGCATGGGCCATAGATATACACTATCACTCTCCACATGGTGAAGCATTGTTTTATGCAATACTTATCACATTCTGCCACCCAAATTAAAACAGACAAATGTTAATAGGAGAGTGTTGTGTAGATTATATATCTTGATTAGACACCCTAGGCAAATGTGAATTTAACGTTGAATAACCCAAATGGATGTTGAGCATAATTTGTATCTGGTAGATCATTTAAATGTGTGTCTTGTACAACTTTGCATTTGTCAAAGTGATCTTTCATTGTTGCATCTGTGCTAATTATTGTAATTCAATAATTTAATTGTTCCGTTGTCAGCACACATGGTAATAAACCACTCTTGACTCTTGACAAATGAGAAAGTACTTCATGAGTGCAGTGCAATTGGAATTGCAGGCACATCTCAGTCCTAAATGGCCTACCCCTTATTCTTAAACTGTGACCCCTGGTTCCGCACTCCTCCAACGTCACAAACAATTTTCCTGCATCTAGCCTGTCCAATCCCTGAAGAATTTTATATGTTTCTATAAGATTCCCTCTCATCCTTCTAAGTTCCAGCGCAGTCGACCCATTCTTTCATCATATGTCATAGAAACATAGAAACATAGAAATTAGGTGCAGGAGTAGGCCATTCGGCCCTTCGAGCCTGCACCGCCATTCAATATGAACATGGCTGATCATCCAACTCAGTATCCCGTACCTGCCTTCTCTCCATACCCTCCGATCCCCTTGGCCACAAGGGCCACATCTAACTCCCTCTTAAATATAGCCAATGAACTGGCCTCAACTACCCTCTGTGGCAGAGAGTTCCAGAGATTCACCACTCTCTGTGTGAAAAACTTTCTCCTCATCTCGGTTTTAAACGATTTCCCCCTTATCCTTAAGCTGTGACCCCTTGTCCTGGACTTCCCCAACATCGGGAACAATCTTCCTGCATCTAGCCTGTCCAACCCCTTAAGAATTTTGTAAGTTTCTATAAGATCCCCTCTCAATCTCCTAAATTCTAGAGAGTATAAACCAAGTCTATCCAGTCTTTCTTCATAAGACAGTCCTGACATCCCAGGAATCAGTCTGGTGAACCTTCTCTGCACTCCCTCTATGGCAATAATGTCCTTCCTCAGATTTGGAGACCAAAACTGCACGCAATACTCCAGGTGTGGTCTCACCAAGACCCTGTACAACTGCAGTCCCAAGGAGTTTGTCCGAGGTTATATTCAAATGGGGTGATAATAATAATAATAATATATTTTATTGTCATTGCACATAAGCGCAACAAGATTTGGAATGCAGCTTCCATCCGATGTCATGACTTAAATAACTAATAACATTTAGATTTAGATACCCCGAGAACATGGATTGTAAAAAGAACAGTAAAACAGTCAAAACAGTTCAACCAGACTAAAGTGCAGATGTGTCTGTGCGACGTGACCATCTGTGGGAGACAGTCCATGGGGGTGGGGGGCACTCAGCAGGGCCGGTTCCGAGCTGCTATAGCTCTGGGGATGAAGCTGTTCCTGAGTCTGGAGGTGCGGGCGTAGAAGGTTGCGTTGTTGAAATGCTTCACTTAATGCTCATAAGCATAAGGAAATGATCTATCAGATAGCAAGGTACACAAAAATGCTGGAGAAACTCAGCGGGTGCAGCAGCATCTATGGAGCGAAGGAAATAGGCAACGTTTCGGGCCGATACCCATCTTCAGACCGCAATGTTGACTCATGTTGGTTTAAGTTGATTGCCTAACAGCGATGATTCCGACATGAATGCTTAATGAATGACATAGGAGCCAAACTAAGGCACAGTTGTGTGCATGGCCCCATGATCCATCTTATGACCATACGGGATTATCCTGGTTAAAACGCTGTTCTTCCTAATCGTCTCAATTTTGAAAGAGAAGGAAGTATTTTCTGCAAAGTGAAAAGAATTAGTTATGTTCAATTTGCAACCATAGCTTTCACAGCCACAGGATTTCCTGGTCCATTGAGCCACAAAATGTGACGTGGCTCATACACGTGGCTTCATACACCTCTATTATCTGAGTGTTAAAAGAACAATTGTGAAAAACAAATTTTAGAAACAAACTAAAACAATTGTTTCATTCGAAGAAGAGCTGTAAGTGTATCACACGGCCAACACTCATTCATCATCCGCCAATTTGAAATTGTTCATTCCATCTTTCACATGTTAGATATGTGAAATGTTGCGTTAATGCACTTGGGTGCCTGTCCAACATTGGGACAATCACATTATTGAATCATAGAGTCATAGAGTGATACAGTATGGAAACAGGCCCTTCAGCCCAACTTGCTCACACACGCCAACATGTCCCAGATACACTAGTCCCACCTGCCCACGTTAGGTCCATCTCCCTCTAAACCTGTCCCATCCATGTACCTGTCTAACAGTTTCTTATTTGTTGGGATAATTCCTGCCTCAGCTACCTCCTCTGGCAGCTTGTTCCATACACCCACCACACCCTTTGTGTGAAAAAGTTACCCCTCAGATTCCTATTAAATCTTTTCCCCTTCACCTTCACTTTAAACCTATGTCCTCTGGCCCTCTACTCGATTCACCTACTCTGGGCAAGAGACTCTGTGCATCTACCCGATCTATTCCTCTCATGATTTCATACACCTCTATAAGATTTACAAGCATGTTGCCTATTGAGGTATTTTGCTTCATGGGACTGATAACAAATGCAGAAGAAACGTACGATTTGCATTCTGATCTAATTGAATGATTCTGATTGTAATTAATTTATTGGCCAAGTATGCCAAACATACAAGGAATTTGATTTGCCAACAGTCATACAAAAAAGGATTTGAGTATAGGAGCAGGGAGGTTCTACTGCAGTTGTATAGGGTCTTGGTGAGACCACACCTGGAGTATTGCGTACAGTTTTGGTCTCCAAATCTGAGGAAGGACATTATTGCCATAGAGGGAGTGCAGAGAAGGTTCACCAGACTGATTCCTGGGATGTCAGGACTGTCTTATGAAGAAAGACAGGACAGACTTGGTTTATACTCTCTAGAATTTAGGAGATTGAGAGGGGATCTTATAGAAACTTACAAAATTCTTAAGGGGTTGGACAGGCTAGATGCAGGAAGATTGCTCCCGATGTTGGGGAAGTCCAGGACAAGGGGTCACAGCTTAAGGATAAGGGGGAAATACTTTAAAACCGAGATGAGAAGAACCTTTTTTCACACAGAGAGTGGTGAATCTCTGGAACTCTCTGCCGCAGAGGGTAGTCGAGGCCAGTTCATTGGCTATATTTAAGAGGGAGTTAGATGTGGCCCTTGTGGCTAAGGGGATCAGAGGGTATGGAGAGAAGGCAGGCACGGGATACTGAGTTGGATGATCAGCCATGATCATATTGAATGGCGGTGCAGGCTCGAAGGGCTGAATGGCCTACTCCTGTACCTAATTTCTATGTTTCTATGTTTCTAAAGCAACAAGATACATAACCACATAAAAATTAAACATAGACTTAAACAGCCACCACAATGGCGTGTGAGAATCCCCAGGGCACACAGCATAAGCAGAGACCCACTGTCCAATGTCCAGGCCACACACACGCTCCTTCACCGTGATGTGACCAGTTGTACCGACTGCTATCACTCTCTCTGCAGTCCCAGTCAGCACGAACAGTCAGAAAGCCGTCCACACTTGCACTAGACTCCAGGATGTCCTCGCGGAGCCATGTCCCCGCAAAACACCGCGATCACTGCACTCACGGCGCTCCCTCCAAGTCCTCACCACCGCAGGCAGCACATCCATCTTGTTTTTTCGGAAACCTCACATTCCCCACTGTGATGGAAGGCAAATAACTGAAACCTTCTTTCCTCCTTTTCTTCCGCGGACGGGGCGACCGAAACTCCCACAGTCGGGGCGATGGAAACTCCTGCAGGCGGCAATCGAAGTTCTCACGCTCAGAGCGGTCACAGCTCCTGCGGTTGGAGCTCCCGCAGTTGATCCCTAATAAAGGGACCGCCAGCTCAACGATGTTGAAGCCACAGTGCAGACGGAGATACGATGAAAAAGTCACATCTCCGTCGAGGAAAGAGATGAAAAAGGTTTCGACCCAACCCCCCCCCCCACACCCACACATAATACAAAAACTAAAGGTTCACTAAAAACATACAAGTAAACCCAGTAAGCAAAAGAAGAAAAAGAGGAGTCGGGCTGTTGGCGTGGCTGCCATCTATGGTGCCAGCACTATTCATGTTATGCTTGGCCTCAGTTAACCATTTTGGGTTCATAAATCTGTCAATTCCAGCACTAGAAAGGCAGTCACGGTGGCGCAGCGGTAGAGTTGCTCCCTTACAGTGAATGCAGCGCTGGAGACCCGGGTTTAGTCCCGATTACGGGTGCTGTCTAAACGCAGTTTGTACGTTCTCCCCATGAACTGTGTGGGTTTTCTCCGAGATCTTCGGTTTCCTCCCACACTAAGACGTACAGGTTGGCAGGCTAATTGGCTCGGTAAAATTGTAAATTGCCCCTAGTGTGTGTAGGATTGTGTTAGTGTGCGGGGATCACTGGTCGGCGCTGACTCGGTGGGCCGAAGGGCCTGTTTCCTTGCAGTATCTCTAAAACTAAAACTAACAACTAAAACTGAGGTTTCATAAATATGAAGCTCGATTCCTTCAGTATTTAACTATTGTTGTAAATTTAAAAAAAATATATATATATACATTGAAAACTGAGGACTGGCTGTAAACTCTGTGGTTTGTGATTTGTCAAATGATGTATCATTTCCATTGCCCACCAGTTTCCTCTTTTATCGTATTCACTCCTTTTTCAAAGTCTTTATTATCATGCATGTATAGAATCATGAGGGGACTACACAGGGTGAATGCACGGGGTCTTTTTCCCGGGAAGGGGAATCAAGAACGAGAGGACACAGGTTTAAGCTGTGGGGTGAAAGATTTCGTAGGAATATGAGGGGCGACCTTTTCATACAGAGGGTGGTGCTATTTGGATAGCTGACCCTTCTGTGGTTGTTCCCCACAGTTTCCTGTTGGCAATGGCAAATGGTTCATTATGCGGCCTCTGTTTCTCAACATGCTCCATCGTTGATCTTTAGCTGGTCTACTTGCCTGCGAGCTACAGGACTGCTATACAATCACAACTGTACTTAGTGATTGTTGGAAGGAACTGCAGATGCAGGTTTAAACGGAAGACACAAAGTGCTGGAGTAACTCAGCGGGACAGGCAGCATCTCTGGAGAGAAGGAAGGGGTGACGTTTCGGGTCGGCACATTCGGATAGCGGTAACAGGATCGGTCCGAGTCAGCATGGATTTCCGAAGGGGAAATCATGCTAGACAAATCTTCCAGAATGTTTTGAGGATGTAACAATGTAATAATGGACAAGGGAGAGCCAGTGGATGTAGTGTACCTGGACCTTCAGAAAGCCTTTGATAAAGTCTCAAACAGGAGATTAGTGGGCAAAATTAGAGCACATGGTATTGGGGGTGCGGTATTGACATGGATAGAAAATTGGTTGGGAGACAGGAAACAAAGAGGAGGGATTAACGGGTCCCTTTCAGAATGGCAGGCAGTGACTAGTGGGGTGCCGCAAGGCTCGGTGCTGGGACCGCAGCTATTTACAAGATACGTTAATGATTTAGAGGATGGAATTAAAAGTAACATTAGCAAATTTGCAGATGACACAAAGCTGGGTGTCAGTGTGAACTGTGAAGAGGATGCTATGAGGGTGCAGGGTGACTTGGATAGGTTGGGTGAGTGGGCAGATGCATGGCAGATGCAGTATAATGTGGATAAATGTGAGGTTATCCACTTTGGCGGCAAGAACAAGGAGGCAGATTATTATCTCAATGGTGCCAGATTAGGAAAAAGGGAAATGCAACGAGATGTGGGTGTCCTTGTACACCAGTCACTGAAAGTAAACATTCCGGTACAGCAGGCAGTGAAGAATGCTAATAGCATGTTGGCCTTCATAACAAGAGGAATTTGAGGAAGGGCATCCTTGCTATTGAGGGAGTGCAGCGTAGGTTCACAAGGTAAATCCCCGGGATGGCGGGACTGTTATATGAGGAAAGATTGGAAAGCTTGTATTCACTGGAATTTAGTAGGATGAGAGGGGATCTTATAGAAACATATAAAATTATAAAAGGACTGGACCAGCTAGATGCAGGAAAAATGTTCCCAATGTTGGGGGAGTCTAGAACAAAGGGCCACAGTCTAAGAATAAAGGGGAGGCCATTTAAAACTGAGATGAGAAAAAACTTTTTTAACCAGAGAGTTGTGAATTGGTGGAATTCTCTGCCACAAAAGGCAGTGGAGGCCAAAGTTAGATAGAGTTCTAGGAGCTAGCGGAATCAAGGGGTATGGGGAGAAGGCAGGCACGTGTTACTGATTGTGGATGATCAGCCATGATTACAATGAATGGCCGAATGGCATGTTGGCCTTCATAACAAATGGAGTTGAGTGTAAGAGCAAAGAGGTCCTTCTGCAGTTGTACAAGGCCCTGGTGAGACTGCACCTGGAATATTGTGTGCAGTTTTGGTCTTTAAATTTGAGGAAGGACATTCTTGCTATTGAGGGAGTGCAGCGTAGGTTCACCAGGTTAATTCCTGGAATGCGTGACTCTCATATGATGAAAGAATGGAGTGGCTAGGCTTGTATTAACTGGAATTTAGAAGGATGAGAGGATATCTTATGGAACCAAATCAAATTATTAAGGAATTGGACACGCTAGATGCAGGAAACACGTTCCTGATGTTGGGGGAGTACAGAACTACGGGCCACAGTTTAAGAATAAGGGGTAAGCCATTTAGAATTGAGATGAAATACTTTTTCACACAGAGAGTTGTGAATTTGTGGAATTCTCTGCCTCAGAAGGCAGTGGAGGCCGATTCACTGGTGGCATTCTAAAGAGAGTTAGAGATTTAAGAGGGAGTTAGATGTGGCCCTTGTGGCTAAGGGGATCGTATATATAACATATGGAGAGAAGGCAGGTACGGGATACTGAGTTGGATGATCAGCCATGATCATATTGAATGGCGGTGCAGGCTCGAAGGGCCGAATGGCCTACTCCTGCACCTAATTTCTATGTTTCTATGTTTCTAACTCTTTGGGCTAGCGGAATCAAGGGGTATGGGGAGAAGGCAGGAACGGGGTACTGATTGTGGATGATCAGCCATGATCACATTGAATGGCGGTGCTGGCTCGAAGGGCCGAACGGCCTACTCCTGCATCGATTGTGTATATATCTATGAGACGCTTCTTCAAGCTACAAACCTGCATGTCTTTGGAATGTGGGAGGAAACCGGAGCAGCCGGAGAAAACCCGTGCAGTCACAGTACAAACAGCACCCATAGTCAGGATCAAACCCGGGTCTCTGGTGCTGTGAGGCAGCAACTCTACTGCTGTGCTACTGTGCAATTTTGGTTCCAGTTCGATTCTCACTGGATTATCTCTGTGAAAATGTCCCTATTTACCAACATTCCCTGACATTGTAAATTCTGCGTTCTGGAGTAGTACCTCAATTGGTCGTATTAGATCGTTGCATCTTGTGATCGTGTTACTTCTAACTTGTGGTTCATCAAATTGTAACCCACTCCTCATTTGTGGTTTTCATTGAAGGGATTGCAAGCGTCGCCAATCCTATTATTTCTTTCATGCACGAACGCATCTCAATTATTGAGTCTGCTGCTTCACCTCGAATCTATCATTGTCATTGCAATTGTACCTGGAAAGGTTGCCAGATAGTGATTGCAAGATCTGTCTGCTTGCATTACCTCCAGCTGGCAAACCAGAAGGCATTTGAGTGCTGTGCACTCAGAGTCAGAGCTCACAACCAGTGGCTTTCATTAAATGCAGTTCATTAAGTCGACCAAAGAGAAATGCATAAATGGACTGCACAGTGGCGAAGATGTCGCGCTGCAGCTGCCTTACAGTGCCTGTGACCCAGGTTCGATCCCGACTACGGGTGCTGTCTTATTAATCTATGAATAATAAAACTCGACACATTATTACCACATACCACGGCATTAATAAAATATAATTTTGTTTAGTTTTATTATAGTCAAATGTACAGTGAAATGTGTTTTTGTTGCATGCTGTCCAGTCTGTTAAAAGACTATACATAGCAATGTTACAAAATTTTGAGATTTAAAAAAATCAAGTCTGCAATTTATCCCATCAGATAAAGCATAACAATAAGTTTAATTTGACACCTAATTCACTTTCATATCTCAAGTAATAAAAAAGTTATGGCCATTTTCATACCCAGAAATTAGCATCTTGTTCCCTATTGATTTTCTATGGACATAACAAAAAAGCTGTGATCGAGGACAGTCAAAAGCCCATAACCTCCTTAAAAATTAAGAGAACTGAATGAAATTTTCAGTTATCATAGATTGAACCATTCTGAAACAAATATAAAATAATCTTACTTGGAGGACCTGAAATTAAAGCATATAATTAGTTACCCCAATTGTAGCTAATTTCAAACTTCAATTACTAGATCTAAACATCTATCCATTTCTTAATAAATGATTAACGTTTTTAAATAGCCCAAGTGTCCAAATAATATTCACAAATAATTCACAATAAAACATGATTTTAAAATCTCATTTACATTAATTTATAGGCCAAATGGAAGGAATTTAGTGTTCAATTGCTGTAAATTAAAGTCCATTTACGCGCTGGTTTAGAACGTTCACATTGCGCTGGATTTGTGCCCCCAAATGCCCAGAAAAATACTGCGGGGTACAAAGAGCCCAAAATGAACTATTCGCTATAGAAAACTTTATATACAGGGTTCTTAAGAAGCCCCTTTTAATGTAAAAATAAGGTACATACCTTTAATTGTTTGCTTTATAAAACCCTGGGGCTGCGAGAGGTTGCGGGTTGAGAGAGTGGTTTTTAAACTACTATAACTATTATACAAGGCCATAAAATCTAATAATACCTTTTGCGACGGGGTCTTTCAGCGATTTTCCGTCAATGATTTACTAGGCTGAACATTTTCGATTGCAACAGCCTAGTAAAAATCGCGTTTTAAACCCGCCCCCTCTAAACAGCGCCAAAATCACACACACGGGGTAGGGCAGATGCTCAGCCACGATTCAGGTAGGCTTTGTAACATACCTACTATACATGATCATAATCAAGCTGTCCACGGTATACAGACACAGGATGAAGGGTATAATGTTTAGTGGAAGATAAAGTCCTGTGAAGTCTGATTAAAGATAGTTCGAAGGTCTCCAATGGGGTAGATAGGAGGTCGGGACCGCTCTCTAGTTGATGAGAGGATGATTAAAGGGCCTGTCCCACTTGGGCGTCATTTGCGTGTCACGCAGGTGGCGCGCGAAGATTTTGTGAATCCCAATATGCTGGGTCGCCGTGCGCGACCGCACGTCACTGCATACGTCACCACGCACCATGCTCGCGTAATGCACGCCATGCGCGCATCACGAGCAACGATGTTGCGTAAATGACGCGCAAATGACGCCCAAGTGGGACGGGCCCTTTAGTTGCCTGATAAATGCTGGGTAGAAACATGTCCTTGAATCTGCGTTTTCAAACTTCTGTACCTCTTGCCTGATGGGAGAGGGGAGAAGAGGGAGTGACCGGGGTGAGACTGGTCCTTGATTATGCTGCTGGCCTTGCCGAGGCTGCGTGAAGTGTAGATGGAGTCAATGGAAGGGAGATTGATTTGTATAATCACTGGGCTGTTTCCACAGCTATCTGCAGTTTCTTGCAGTCTGAGATGGAGATGTTGACTTACATCTAAGCAGTTGGAAAGTGGTTGTAGCACCATCAAGGGGACCTATGGGATCTGCAGTGCAATGTTTCTTGTGGGTTGTGTCTTTCTTTTGAACAACGTACTGTTCAGTCCATTCACTTTTCAGTAATTTCTTGTTGAAGGCGGCACAGTCAACGTGAAAGCCAACACACTCAGACCAAATAACCTTCATTGTAGAACCACCAATGTACAATATGACTGATCGGTTGTGGAACCTGTTTTAATGATGGTAGTGTCTTGTCTAATGGGAGCTGTGCGGCTGGAGGGCACGGTGGAAACTTACCCGACTTTGCCAGATCAAGTGAGTCATGAGTGTTTCATTGGCATACGTACCAACGACAGAGCAGTGAAATGCTAGTATTACATACCTGGAAACACAATGCACACAGATAATATATAATGAACAAACTTTCGATAACCTCAATAGTTGTGCAAAAAACCCCCCAAAGTTTAATGTGTCATTCCTAATGTGTCACTGTATGTTATGTTGTCACTTGCGGGCGGAGCACCAAGGCAAATCCCTTGTATGTGAATACTTGGCCAATAAACTTATTCATAAACTTATTTATTCATTCATGCATTCATTCATTCAAAGTCCTTAATGAAACCAATGACCATCCATAGTTCATAGTTGAGGTTCATGTTCGTGTTGTTTCGTGTTATGGTTGTTGGGAAGAAGCTCAAGTTATTCAGACTCCTATTCCTTCTTTCAGATGATAGTGTTATAAAGAGAGCATAGCCATGGTGGTGAGGGTCTTTGATGACGTTGAGTACCTTTTTTGAGGCAGTGTCTCCTAAAGATCCCTTCGATGGTGCAGAGGTCAGTACCCGTGATGGACTGGGCTGTGTCCACCAAACTTTTCAATCTCCTTCATCTCTGGGGCTTCTGTACCTGTCTAAATGTTTCTTTAACATTGCAACAGTCCCTGCCTCAACTACCTCCTCCAGCAGCCGGTTCCATACATCCACCACCCTTTGTGTAAAAAATGTTAGCTCTCAGATTCCCATTAAATCTTTCCCCCCCCTCACCTTAAACCTATGTCCCCTGGGTCTCGATTGCTTTTTTACTTGATCTATTCTGACCTATCTTGCTTAGTACGGGTGTCAGAGGTTATGGGGAGAAGGCAGGAGAATGGGGTTATGAAGGAGAGTGAGATCAGCCATGATTGAATGGTGGATTTGACTTGATGGGCCGAAGGGCCTAATTTTCCTCCTATCACTTATGACCTTATGATCGCATGATCTAATTAAAAGTGACATCATCGATGCATCTTTCATAAGAACATAAATTCTTCATAATATACCTGATAAAACCTCATTAAGAGAACACTTTGTTGACCTGTCTCCAGTGTTGGCAAGGTTTGCAAAATCCATGCCTAACACATTATGTGCAGTGAACATTGCATGCGTGTGGTTTCTATCAACGTGAGGAAGCTTTTTCACACCAGACACCACACGGCCATTGTGGAGTGCAGCAACTCAGACGATGGGTGACCAGTCTCTGCTACTTCAGTATGAATGCTCGCTTGTCGGTGAGCCATTTAACACGTAGGCAACTTTCCTCTCAAACGCACACGAACAATCGGATCGAAACGTAGACCCATAGAAACATAGGTGCAGGAGTAGGTCATTCGGCCCTTCGAGCCAGCACCACCATTCAATATGATCAGGGCTGCCCATTTAAAATCAGGAACCCCGTTCCTGCTGTTTCCCTATACCCCTTGATTCCTTTAGCCCTAAGAGCTAATCTAACCCTCTCTTCCCTCTTCATTTGTCCACCCGTTTACCCATCCACTCCTTGACCCCTCAACCTCCCCAGTGCTCTCTGTTCCTGAATCCCTTCACTTTGAGTAGGAAGGAACTGCAGATGCTGGGTTAAACCAAAAATAGACACAAAAAGCTGGAGTAACTCAGCGGGTCGGGCAGCATCTCTGGAGAAACGGAATAGGTGACGTTTCGGGTCGAGACCTTCATTGGGCTGTAGAAGACTATCCCAACGTGGGAGGTGGGACTAGTGTAGCTGGGACATGTTGGCCAGTGTGGGCAAGTTGGGTCTGTTTCCACGCTGTATCACAATATGCCTCTATAATACATTACTGTTACAGCGTGAAAACAGATCTTTCGGCCCACCGAGTCCGCACCGACCAGCGATCCCTGCACACTAACACTACCCTACAAACATTAGGGACAATTTACATTTATACCAAGCCAATTGACCTACAATCCTGTTGTTCTTTGGAGCGTGGGAGGAAACCGAAGATCTCAGAGAAAACCCGTGCAGGTCACGGGGAGAACGTGCAAACTCCATGTTCCAAACTCGAAGTTTGGATCGATCCTGGGTTTCTGGCACTGTCAGGCAGTAGCTCTACCACTAAGACACTGTGCTGCACAAGGTTGGAAGCTACCTAAGTGGAACATGAGATGCCGTATCTCCAGTTTGCATGTCAGCAATTTAATGTGTAGTGGCACCTCATGTTTGACTTAGGGATCACGCGCTTGAATCGGATCATGAATCAAAAACACTTACATTAAACGTGCAAGTGTCTGAGCCGCCAGCAGTAAACTTGAGCGCACTTGTTCCAAAATACCACTGTGTAAATCAGGCTTTGCTATGAAAAGAACAGCCGCATTATTTCAAAAACGCATAAATCAAATGCACCTCAAACGCGAGGAGCCCATGATCAGCTTCTGCTACCAATCATTTGCAAAGTTCAGCGGTTTATTGCCAGTGCAGAAGAGGATAACCTCCTTATTGTGATAAACTGGACAGTTTTAAGATCAGTAAAGTCCTCAGACTTTCTAGCACACAGTAAACCTGGTGTATCATAAAAGCCAGAGTCTGAAATACATCTGTGGCGGAGAATTCCACAAATTCACAACTCTCTGGGTAAATACATTTTTCCCCATCTCAGTCCTAAATGGCCTACCCCTTATTCTTAAACCGAGACCCCTGGTTCTAGACTCTGCCAACATCGGGAACATGTTTCCTGCCTCTAGCGTGTCCAAATGCTTAAGAATTCTACATGTTTCTATAAGATCCCCTCTCATCTTAAATTCCAGTGAATACAAACCCAGTTGACCCATTCTTTCATCATATGTCAGTCAAGCCATCCTGGGAATTAACCTGGTGAACCTAAGTTAAACTCTCTCAATAGCAATAACGTCCTTCCTCAAATTAAGAGACCAAAACTGCACACAATACTGCAGGGGTGGTCTCACCAGGGCCCTGTACAACTGCAGAAGGACCTCCTTGCTCCTATACTCAAATCCTCTTGCTATGAAGGCCAACATGCCATTTGCTTTCCTGAACAGCCTGTTTGCTGTACCTGCATGCTTACTTTCAGTGACTGATGTACAAGACTACCCAGGTCTCGTTGCACCTCCCCTTTTCCTAATTTGACACCATTCAGATAATAATGTGCCTTCTTGTTCTTAACCTCACATTTATCCACATTATACTGCATCTGCCATGCATCTTCCCACTCACCCATCCTATCCAAGTCACCCTGCAGCCTCAGAGCATCCTCATCGCAGCTCACACTGCCACCCAGCTTTGTGTCATCCGCAAACTTGGAGATGTTACATTTAATTCCCTCGTCTAAATCATGAGTATATATTGTAAATAGCTGGGATCTCAGAACTGAGCCTTGCGCCACCCCACTAGTCACTGCCTGCCATTCTGAAAAGGACCTGTTTATACCTACTTTTTGCTTCCTGTCTGCCAACCAGTTCTCTGTCCATGTCAATACCCTCCCCCCATGTTCCCATCGTCACTTTCAGGAATATCTGTAGTTGAAAATGCAGTCTCATGAATTCCGTATCAGTGATTACATTACAAGCTAGTATGTGAAACATTCATTGTCCACTAATATAATGAGCCGCATGAATGAAAGGCTTTATCGGTTACACTTTGTCAACTCTCGAACCACGGGAAGAGCAAAAATGGTGAGATGAAGGAGATTGTGTGGACACTAAAAGCTAACGCGCCAACTGGGAGGAGTAAGTCGATGTGCGGCACGGTGGTGCAGTGGTACAGTTGCTGCCTTACAGCGCTGGACACCCGGGTTTGATCCTGACTGCGGGTGCTGTCTGTACGGAGTTTGTACTCTCTCCCCGTGATCTGTGTGGGTTTTCTCCGGGTGCTCCGGTTTCCTCCCACACTCCAAAGATGTACAGGTTTGCAGGCTGATTGGCTTCGGTAAAATTGTAAATTGTCCCTACTGCATGTAGGATGTTGCTGGTGTGCAGGATCACTGGTCATCGCGGGCTCGGTGGGCCGAAGGGCCTGTTTCCGCTCTGTATCTCGAATGTAAAATAATGTAGGTAGACACAAAATGCTGGAGTAACTCAGCGGGTCAGGCAGCATCTCTGGAGAAAAGGACTACGTGGTGTTTTAGGGCGGAACCCTTCTTCTGACTGAAAGATGGAGAAGGCAGGAAGATAGAGAAGTTGAGGATGCAGAACAGTTCAAGAACTTTGTCATGAGAGTGGAAGGGCGTAATTTCTCTCAGATCCTACAGAACTGGAGTGAAAGGAGACTTTAGGAAGGGGATGAGGAGGAATTTCTTTAGCCAGAGGGTGGTGAATCTGTGGAATTCTTGCCACAGACGGCTGTGGAGGCCAAGCGGTGGGGTATGTTTAAGCCGCAGATTGACAGATTCTTGATTAGTCAGGGTGCCAGGGGTTATGGGGAGAAGGCAGGAGAATGGGGTTGAGAGGGAGAGATAGATCAGCCATGATTGAATGGCAGAGTAGTCTTGATGGGCTAATTCTATTCCTATGACTAAAGAACTTATGAAAACAAATCATGTTGAATCCTGAGGGATTATCCAAGAAGATGTCCTCTTCTGGCTCGATAGACATAGGTTTAAGGTGAGGGGAGAAAGATTTAACGGGAACCTGAGGGGTAATTTTTTTTACTCAAAGGGTGGTGGGTGTATGGAACGAGCTGCAAGAGGAGGTAGTTGAGGCAGGTGCAATCGCAATGTTTAAGAAACATTTAGATAGGTACATGGGTAGGGTAGTTTTGGAGGGATATGGGTCAAATGCAGACAAGTGGGACCAGTTTAGATGGGGCATGTTGGTCGGCGTGGGCAAATTAGGCTGAAGGGCCTGTTTCAATGCTGTATCACTATGACTCGATGGCTCTATGGTTGCTGAGGTCACAGCTACTCAGTTAAGTGCTCACATTTGTGAGATCTTGTAACACATCAATAGAGTAACACGTTAAAACTGGTTTACAGTGCAAACTTCTACTACCATTCTGGAGAGGCCACAATTGAAGTTGACTGTGTTTCTTGGACTTTTATAACACCACTCTGCGGGTGTCAGGGGTTATGGGGGGAAGGCAGGAGAATGGGGTTGAGAGGGAAAGATAGATCAGCCATGATTGCATGGCGGAGTAGACTTGATGGGCCGAATGGCCTAATTCTGCTCCTAGAACTTACGAACCACTACAATGGTACAAATGTGTTTTTCGATGGAAGAAAAACAGATTCACATAAAAAAACATCTGATAAAATGTGAAATTAATGTGTTGAGGCTGTTTTACTTTGTTCTTTAAACAACTGCCTTTTGAGGTAATTAAAACCCAGTTTTCTATTTGACAGATGTTCCGGGGTAGTTTACACATATCGTGTGTTCAAGACGCCATCAGATTCGTGGACTGTTGAAGTAAGAGAAATTTACTTTGTAAACAAAATTTGACAGCACTGTTTCCATTCAGTTCGAAGAGTTGGTCTCTCACTGTATATGTGGACGTTTAGGGTATCGAGTTCAAAGCATGACAATGTTAAATGTTGTTACTTGTAAGGGTTTTTGCAAAGCATGACCGGGGTACTGATTGTGGATGATCAGCCACGATCACATTGAATGGCAGCGCTGGCTCGAATGGCCGAATGGCCTACTCCTGCATCTATTCTCTATGTTTCTATGTTTCCAAGTAATAACAGAGTGAGGGTGCTTTCTGCAGACCCGGTAGTTCTTGTCCGGGAGAGTGAAAGGCTTGGATAGACTGGACATGGAGAGGATGTTTCCACTAGTGGGAGAGTCTAGGACCACAGGCCATATCCTCAGAATTAAAGGACGTTACTTTCGGAAGGAGATGAGGAGGAATTTCTTTAGTCAGAGGGTGGTGAATCTGTGGAATTCATTGCCACAGAAGGCTGTGGAATAGCCGTTCAGTCAGGGATATTTTTAAGGCAGAGATAGATAGATTGTTGATCAGTACGGGTGCCAGGGGTTATGTGGAAAAGAAAGGAGACTGGGGTGAGGCGGGAGAGATAGATCAGCTGTGATTGAATGGTGGAGTAGACTTGATGGGCCGAATGGCCTAATTCTACTCCTATCACCTATGAATCTTAGGAGGTTCGATCATCCCGATGAGAGGGCTTGTACATCGGGCTGTCCGTAGGGTCAAGGCCCCAAACACGGGTGAACAATAGGAGGAAGACTGAATGAGCTTTATTGCCTTCCATCATGGTGGATGTTTATATTAAGTTCCATCTTTCCTTTTAATTGTGTTGTGTTCTTTTTTAATTGTATGGTTACATGGTAACTCAAATATCACTGTGCCTTAATTGGTGCATGTGACAATAAATGTGAATGTGAATGTGAATCTGAACTTGTGAACTTACAAAGTGTGGTTACGTATGGTTTTGGCAGAACATGATCGGCTAACCCATGTTGGGTAAGACCAGAGAGAGGCTGTTTTCAGCAGACGTGGTATTTCTTGTCTGGGATATGATTCCCCTGTTGGATTTGGCAAGCAAATATTTCGTGCAAGCACTAAAGGGTAAAGATGACCTAAGAAGGGTGCTTAAGGTTTAGAGTTCAGTCTTTAGTAATACAGCGCGGAAACAGGCGCCTCGGCACACCGGGCCCGCTCCGACCGGCAATCACCCTGCACACTCGCATTATCCTACACACTGGGGCCAATTGACATTTTTACCAAAGCCAATTAATCTACAACCTGCACGTTTTTGGAGTGTGGGAGGAAACCGGAGCTCCTGGAGAAAACCCACGTGGTCACAGGGAGAACGTACAAATTCAATGCAGACAGCATTGATTGATTGAACCCGGGCCTCTGGCGCCGTAAGGTAGCAACTCCACCGCTGCGCCACCGTGCCGCCCAGAATTATATATACAAATGCATATATTCATCTTCCTCCTAACTGCGGCCCCACCCAGCACGACTTGGTCCAATAGCGATGAAATGATCTAAGATAATAATTTTTCAGTATTAGAATGGTCTAATTGACCATCTCATATCATTTTGATTGTCCCATTAAAGCAATAACATTACATTCTGAATGGTTTACAGAAAGATAGAATGAGATTCAGACCTTATCGTGGTTTGATCTTCAGCAACTTTGCAATTCATTACTGAGCTAAACATATATCCACTGGCTTAATTCTTACTCAAATTTATCTCTTTAATTCCTGCCGTGAATTCACTGTTTCTATTAATCAGTCCTATTTATCTTCCCATTATAATGTAGCTTATTTAAATTCTGTAAGTAGATGGGGTAAAGGGCAGAATCATTTAATATGCTCTGGAGAGCAGAGGGACAGTGGGGATTTTCAACTCAATAAATAAAGATGCTAAATAACGTGTTGGTGGAAATTATTGTCTGCTGAGCCTCCATTAAATTTAACGCCAGAAAAGTCAGCATCATTGCAGTTGATGATATAAAAAGAACAAATACAGATTGCTTACATCATCTAGTTTTTGCAGATATTTATACCCCACACACAACTAAATTCCATCCGCACCAACGTCAATTTTCATCCTCTTTAAACTATTCCCCAAAATAGCTGCCACAAACACAACTTCTTCACCCAGTGGGTTGTGAATCTGTGGAATTCTCTGCCCCAGAACGCAGTGGAGGCCACTTCTCTGGATGCTTTCAAGAGAGAGTTGGATAGAGCTCTTCAAGATAGCAGTCAGGGGATATGGGGAAAAGGCAGGAACGGGGTACTGATTGTGGATGATCAGCCATGATCACAGTGAATGGCGGTGCTGGCTCAAAGGGCCGAATAGCCTACTCCTACGCCTATTGTCTATTGTCTAAAATACTTACGCAAAATACCAAGTGCTGGAATAACTTAGTGGGACAGACAGCCTCTCTTTGTTTTACTCAAGATTCTCGCATCTGCAGTTACTTGCAGTTTGTGTTTCATTCCAGATTCCAGCATCTGCACTACCTTGTGACCCAACTGCATTTCTTTGTCTCTGTACTGTACACTGACAATGACAATTAAAGTTGAATCTGAATCTGAATCTGAATCTGAATCTGAAAATACTTACTTAGCTGCACGTCAAACGTTTTTTTTTTTCAGTTCAACCATGTGTTGGTGGGTTTTACATTCTGACTTGCCCCTGGGTTACATATTTCCCAATCTACCCCCGAATTGACTCATATTGATCATGCAGTATGAAGACATCTTTGGAGGCGAATAAAGAACTACCACTGACTATCTTACGCTCGTTACTTTCATTTCGGGTATTCTACAACATTAACTCTCGCGCAGAACCCGATATTAACATCAGATGAAGGGCCCCAACTTAAAACATCAACTCTCCATTTCACTGATGAGTTCCTCCTTTTTCTCAAGCTTCCGGTTTGCATCTGAGAAAGATGAACTGCTTAGTCATTCCTGGTCATAATAATAATCTCACAGTTCTGGTTGAAATTTTTTTTTTGCAATTTCTCGGTAGATGGGACTAGGGGAGAATAAGTGTTCGGCACGGACTAGAAGGGCCGAAATGGCCTGTTTCCGTGCTGTAATTGTTATATGGTTATATGGGTGTGCAAGCAAAGAATTTCACTGCGACAATACAGTATTCAATGCAATTCAATTCAATTCTGCAAGACAGTAAAAAGAAAAAAAGCTGCAAAAGAAAACAGGTCCAATGTAGTGCAAGAGGTGATTCATAACTTTCTGTTGCTGTCCCACATTACCCCGGACCTCGTGATGTGGGATTTCAGGCTTTCTACTTTCTGTCCAACGATGGGAATCAGGATAGATGTCGGGAAGTCGTGTTGAAGTTATTTAAGGAGTTGGCGAGGCCACATTTAGAGTACTGTGGTCAGTATTGGGCACCATGTTGTCAAGCTGGAAAGGGTGCAGAGATGTTGTCAGGACTCGAGGGTCTGAGCTATAGAGAGAGGCTTCTTACATCCCAGAGGTATGAATATTGATTTCTCTAATTTTAAATAACCCTTGCTTCGTTGACATCATTTTTTGTATCCGCTCGTTATCACCTTTCCCCACAGCCAACAATGGACCATTGTGGGCTCCATTTGTTCTTGATCACCATTGCTGCCGTTGATTTGTTCTTTTCATAACTATCATTCATCTGTTCTTTGCACCTTTCTTGATTAGTACGGGTGTCAGGGGTTATGGGGAGAAGGCAGGAGAATGGGGATAGGAGGGAGAGATAGATCAGCCATGATTGAATTGCAGAGCAGACTTGATGGGCCGAATGGCCTAATTCTACTATTCCTTATGACCTTACGACCTTATGACCTTATGACCACTTCATACCTCTAGTTTCCCTCTCCCTTGACTCTCAGTCTGAAGAAGGGTCTCGACCCGAAACATCACCTATTCCTTTTCTCCAGAGATGCTGCCTGACCTCACTGAGTTACTTCAGCAATCTGTGTCTACCCATCATCTTATTCCTTTTTAGTTCCATTTAACCGTGGAATCCTTTCTCTCTCTCTCCGTGATCCTGCAACTGCAGGATTAGCTGCCCCTAATTTTTATTTCACCAGCCCCCCATTTCTGCGCTCCTCCTTTCTGATCATTGTCAGCTTATTTTTTTATTTTTTTTTATATATAATATTTTTATTAGAAGTGATGTCCAATAATATTACATTTCATGTACAACTTCTTATTTTTAATTTAATAGCAAAGACGAAGAGTAAGAAAAGCAAGAAATAGAAAGAGCTCTCTAGCTCGAGAATAGCTCGAAAAACAAAACAAGAAGGTGATGTGACATAAGCTAAAATAAAAAGAATCGAGAAGAGAAAAAGAGAAACAAAAGAGAAATTGAGAGGGATATACCTCCTTCGTGTCTTTACCCACCTTTCGCCCGGTTCTGAAACAATTAATTTCAAGGTTGTGTTGCACCATATGCTGGTAATAAGTTGATAAATGGAGACCAAGTCTTTAAGAATTGGAAGATTTGCCTGATAGGACGAATCTCATATTTTACTACCTTGGGTCGTCACAATGTTAATGTGACTTTGTGAATCACCTGTGGATTGTTGCTCGTGTGTTATTATGTGTGAGTGAATTTTTAACTTGCAGGGAATTTACAATAAATTCCGAAGAGTGTTCAAGATGCAGCCGAAAGCAGACGTTAAAAACAGGAAGTGTGGGATGTATTCATGGATTTAAGCACTCGACCCAATTTATATCCCGACTGTTTCAATTTGACTCCTTCATTGTTTTCACTTCCTTCTATATCTTAACCAAATAATTGTTTTGGCTAATTTGTAGAGTTACTGCCTTATAGCGGCAGGGATCCGGGTTGGATCCTTACTACGGGTGCTGTCTGTACGGAGTTTGCACGTTTTCCCTGTCGCTGCGTGGATTTTCTCCAGGTCCACCGGTTTTCTCCCACACTCCAAAGACGTGCAGGTTTGTAGGTTAGTTGGCTTCTCCAAATTGTCCCTGGTGTGTAGGATCAAACGGACTCGGTGGGCTGAAGGGCCTGTTTTCATGCTGTATCTCTCAACCAAGCTAAAATAAACAAGTTTGTCCTCGAAATGCATGTGATAATCCCCCTGAATTGTAGAATTGCATGAAATCATCATGAATGTCACCTGAGCAAAAGAGTTACGTTGCAGGATGTGACTAATGAAGTAAGAGTAATAATGGCCATCAACGAGATTTGTTAGAATAACCATTAGGCCAAGATTTTGTGAGATGTAAAATATGTCTCTTATTAATGTTGCAGTTATAGAGAGATGAGGAATATAGCTGGGTCTAATCTGAGCACCGTGGATTGTCACCTTGTCGTGGTGGAGAAGCTTGTGTGGTCCTGAGATCCTGAGAGCGATGCCGTCTGGAGCGATGCTCCTGGTAGGGCCACCCATGGCGGTAAGGTTGAAGGGGAGCACCAACCAAGACTCAACGGTGGAAACAGGCGGAGGATGATGGCTGACCTTAGTGGAGCGTCACAGGAAGGCGGATGAAGGCTGCAGCAGAAAAGGGTCTCTGTCGTCTTGGACTCCGTGCCATTGGATCCTGACCCAGATCTGTCAAGGACCATGTAGTGGCTGTCTGTGCACCAGTCTCCCCACATTAAACAAAGTCACGCACCGGCGTCCTCCAACCCTGGAGACACCCATGGTCAGCCATGACCGAAGGTGGCTTAAGAAGAGCTATGGAATAAAAGGATGTACCTGTAGAAATGAGATGAGGAGGAATTCCTTGATGAGATTTTCTGTAGAGATTCTTTCAGAGATGATGGTGGTGAATCTGTGGAATTCATTGCCACAGAAGGCAATGGATATTTTTAAGGCATAGATAGATAGATTCTTGATTATAAGGGTGTCAGGGATTATGGGAAGAAGGCAGGAGAATGGAGTCGGGAGGGAGAGATAGATCAGCCATGATTGAATGGCAGAGTAGACTTGATGGGCCCAATGGCTGAATTCTGCTCTGACAACTAATGAACTAATTAACTTAACTTGTGACTAAATTCTCCTTTTCTTTCTTTCCTCATGTGTTCATAGACAGCGCCTGGAGTCCATAAGAGATTGTTTCGAAAGGTGAAGAATTTAATTGCAGCCTACCAGAAGGAAGGTCAAGGTTTAGCGATACCCTTATTGTACCCAGTGTACAAGCAGAAAGGTATCAAATAGTCTTTGCTAAAGTGAATCGTACGTGATTGAAAATAATATTGTTCTTATCCATCCAAATGCATCTTTCGTACAAGTGCGTCTTGATTGATTGATTGAATGATACAACATGTAAACCAGGCTCTTCGGCCCATCAAGCCCATGCTGACCATTGATCGCCCATTCACATTAGGTCCAAGTTATCCCACATTCGCATCCACTCCTTATACACGCTACAGCCAATCTATGGTCCCTGCCTCAACTACGTCCTGTGGCAGCTCGTTCCATATACTCATCATCATTTATTACTCCTATTGATTATTGATGTCTGGTGTTCAGAGTTTATTTATTTTTTAACATTGAATGATTCTTGGGGCTGATGATATTTCATATGTTGCATTTGAGCTGCAAGTGCAAGCTGTTGATCGGTAATTGATATTGGCTAGGCAAGTGATCGCAATGTGTGATAGCTGCTCTTTGCAACTTGCACAATAGATGCAACTGCAGGGTGACCAAGAATGCAAATTTGAGCTAAGTCCAATCTCTTTCATTTTAATAAAATATATCAAAATAATCTTTATCCAGAATAAAAATGATAGACAAAGCAAGAGCGGTGCAAAAATTCTTCCAACATTGTCAGAGGCTTTACATGCATTCACTAGTGTGGTATTGTGGTGTTCGCATAGCATTACTCCCGACAGCTTTGCCACTCAGGGTGGATGTAATGCTGAGGCTCTATAAGACGCTGGTAAGGCCGCATTTGGAACATTGTGAGCAATTTTGCGCACCATATCTGAGGAAGGATGTGCTGGCTCCGGAGTGGGTCGAGAAGAGGTTTAGAAGAATGATCCCAGGAATGAGTAGGTTAACCTATGATGAGCCTTTGTTGGCTCTGGGCCTATACTCGCTGGAGTTTAGAAGAATGAGGGGGGGGGGGGGGGGACTTTAGTGAAACGTACAGAATAGTGAAAGGCTTGGATAGAGTGGATGTGGAGAGGATGTTTCCACTAGTGGTGTTAATCCTGGCTGAAACCGAGCAGCCATAGTACCCAAACATTTATCAGGACTTATGTATTGCTAGGCCATTTTGGTCAAGTTGGTGTGCTCTGTAGATATGGGACAAGCTTCTGAATGGTGCCAGCAAGTCTGTGGTTTAGATCAGTGTTGCATAGTCAATTGACAGATGGATGGGATTTTTGCAGAAGACATCCTAGGAAATGGAAAATGCCTGAGGTTAATTGGATAGATGCAAACTAAGTGTACGTATTGTAAATAATGTTGCAAGACAGTTGCTCTGTTAAGTGTCGATTGGTTGAAATGTTGAGCCCTGTCAGGTTTGTTTGAATCCCAGGGTAAATGTTGCATTATTCAAGGTTCTGTTAGCCTCTTCTGGAAGCTTCACCTGCAACAATGAAAGAAGTTTCTGTAATCGGCCTGTGTACCTGTCAGTAATGTACTATTGTAATTTGTTATACTTGATTGGATTGTAAATATCCCACCCCTCTGTAGTTCGGCCCCTCAAGGTTTGGGGACCTAAAAAAGGCAGCCCCCACGAGATCCGTTGTTGATCTTCTGCAAGAGCGCTTGGGACTGCGTGACCTTTTGGAGTGTCTCTGCTTGCACGAGGCTTAAAGCCTTGGCCAGGCAGATACAAAGATCGAACCTGCAGTGGTTTAGTTGTTCCAGTACATGAATCAGTGTTTTATTGACTCACCTAGACTGGGGGGAAGCTTAGAAACAGCTTATTTACAGTGGGAGAGGCTAAGACCAGAGGCCATAGCCTCAGAATTAAAGGATGTTGTTTTAGGAAGGAGATGAGGAGGAATTTCTTTAGTCAGAGGGTGGTGAATCTGTGGAATTCTTTGCCACAGAAGCTGTGGAGGCCAAGTCAGTGGATATATTTAAGGCAGAGATAGATGGATTCTTGATTAGTATAGGGTTATGGGGAGAAGGCAGGAGAATGGGGTTAGGAGGGAAAGTTGGATCAGCTATGATTGAATGGCCTAATTCTGCTCCTATCACATGATCTTATGATTATGTGGCCCCCTGGGGTGAGATCCCTCTCTTCGTTTGAGGGGCGTCTCCACCAGATGCTGCCCCTCAACATCCAGCTGTGGATGGACCCTAGACTGTGGTCCTCTCCCACAGAGCCTTGGCGTTGGCTGCACCGAGCTTCAGTGAGTCCCTCAGCACGTACTCCTGCAGTCTGCAGAGGACCAGTCGGCAACATTCCCCGACGGACAGCTCGCTCCGCTGGGTGGTCAACAACGCTCGCGCAGACCAAAGAGCGTCTTTCACCGAGTTGATGACCTTCCAGCAGCACTTGACGTCCATCTCCGAATGTGTCCCTGGGAACAGTCCATAAGTCTGAGAGTCCTCTGTTACAGAGCTGTTCGGGATAAACCGTGACAGGGACCCTTGCATTCTTCCCCAGACTCTCATTGCAAATCCACACTCTGCAAAGAGACAATAGACAATCGACAATTGGTGAAGGAGTAGTCCATTCGGGCCTTCGAGCCATCACCGCCATTCAATGTGTTCATGGGCGATCAACCTAAATCAGTACTTCGTTAGTGCCTCCTCCCCATATCCCCTGACTCCACTGTTTTTAAGAGCCCTATCTAGCTCTCTCTTGAAAGCATCCAGAGAACCTGCCTCCACTGCCATCTGAGGCAGAGGATTCCACAGGATCACCATTCTCTGTGAGAAAAAGTGTTTCCATGTCTCCGTTCTAAATGGCTTACTCCTTATTCTTAAACTGTGGCCCCTGGCTCTGAACTCCCCCAACAACCCACAAGAGGTGGGAAACCGTCTCCTCACCAAAGCAGCCGTCCCGAGGGCAGTGTGCGCTGGTAGTGAGGTTACAATGGTGCAGGAAGCATCTGATCGCCCATCTATTCTTTTCTCTTTCATGATCCAGCTTAGATATTGTGGCCAAAGGCACAATTCAGATGAAGTATTGACCAGATATCCATTCATATCACATACCTTCTCATATTTGAACTCAGTTGATAGACTCTGATGATAATTTATGAAACACTGCACATTTTTGTTTGCTGAAATTGTATTTATCTTGTTATTATTCCGCAGGCACTGTAAACGAGGAAGATTATCAAATGATGAAAAGTGCTGAATGATGCCTGCGTTTTTTCAATATCAACCTGAATTTTGACTGAATTCACCAGTAGTGTTTTATGCACCAGTCAATTTGCAGACATCTTCACTGATCATTCATTGACTGTCAGACCCACTATTCAACAATATCATTTTCAGTTTTTTGTTTTTAATTTCAGAGTACCAGATGCTTAATATGCAATTAGTCCTTTCCAAAATAAGTTTGAAGAATATATTCTGTCTTCTATCAGTATACTCTACGAAAAAAAGGAATCTTAATTTTCCATGTATTTATTTATTTTTGCTTCAAACCTGTTTGAGAAGGGACGTCTGCATGTTCTAAATTGTTTCAAGGCAGCTGGTGAGAAGAATGAAGAGTTTTATTGTCGTGCATGTCCCAAAACGGAACAATGAAGTTCTTAATTGCACAGACCAACAGATAAGCAAATGGCAGTACTCTGTAGCTTCCTGGAAAAAAAAAACAAAAATCAGGATATTTTTTTTTTCAAAAGTTGCTTGATGTGTTTTTTAAAATAAAAGCAAGAAGTGCTGACCCTATTTCACTCTCCACATGTGCTAGTGACCTGCAGAGTGTTTGCAGCATTTTCTGTTTAAAATGTGAATACATCTTTTAATACATTCTGAATATCTGTGAATCGTAATGGTGACAGTGTCAACAAAAAACTTTCTTTGAATGGGTGGCACCTTGAATTTATTCAAGGGTTGTCTTGATTTCTTGGTGAATTGGATTCTATTGACATTCCTCCAATGTACTCCTGTCCTGCCTAGAAGACTGAGCAAACACTCAATTTCTCTCAATAACAATAATGTAGGTGCAAATGTCCGATTGAATTACATGTTCCTGATCCCGTCACATCCTGCAAAGAAAGCATGAGTTAAGGGGCTGTCCCACTTGGGTGACCTAATTGGCGAGTTTAGAAGAGTTTGAAAAAATGTCATGTTGAAGACCTCCTTTGACTATGTAGAAAACTTCCTTCAACCGCCTTCGACTATGTTGAAGACCAGCTACAACTAACTTCGGGAAAATTGGACACCGAATAGTGAAGAGTGAAGACGACTTCCTTCAACCTCCCTTCAACCTCCTTTCAACTATGATGAAGACTATCTACGACTACCCTTGACTTGCTTTGACTACCCTCGATTATCTACAACTAACATACAAACCTACTACGACCTACTACGACTAGGTAGACAAAAGTGCTGGAGAAACTCAGCGGGTGCAGCAGCATCTATGGAGCGAAGGAAATAGGCCTATTTCCTTCACTCCATAGATGCTGCTGCACCCGCTGAGTTTCTCCAGCACTTTTGTCTACCTTCGATTTTCCAGCACCTTTGAGGGCCTGGAGCTATAGGGAGAGGTTGAGCAGGCTAGGACGAGGGGTGATCTTATTGAGGCGTACAAAATAGATTGCGTAGCATCCTGCCCAGAGTAGGTGAATGAAGAACCAGAGAACATAGATTTACAATGAGGGGGGAAAGGTTTAATAGGAACCTGAGGGGTAACTTTTTCACGCAAAGGGTTGCAGGTGAATGGAACGAGCTGTCAGAGGAGGGTAGTTGTGGCAGGGACTATCGCAATGTTTAAGAAACATTTAGGTCTTGAGATGGCTGAAGAGGCCAATACTGGAGCCGCAGACATTATGTCTCTCCGTGAGTAGATTGGTGAACGGACAGCCCCCCCACCACACGGCCTTTGACAGAGACAGACCCGGGTCCAACAGCATGGACTCCACCACAGCTGGGAGTCTCTCCCTGCTGCAGCTTTCTTCCACCTTCTTGACTCCACCGTTGGCCAGGCTCCATCCTCTGCCATCGAGGTCTTCTTCTTGGGAGGGGGTTTTGTCAGGAACGTCTCTATTGTCCTTCCCGTCATGGGTGACCCTGTCAGGAGAACAGCTCCAGGCAGTTTAGCTCTCAGGATCTCAGGCACGCCCAAACATCTTCACATGACAAGATGGTGATCACTGGAGACGTTGAATTGAACACATAAACATCGATGCTGAATGCAAGATGGCGCCCAACCCAGGCAACTCTTTGTGTGCAATCACACGATTACAATCACTTCCTTACTTAGAAATCTCTACCGATGCAGCAACATTTCCTTTATCATGTACCTGTACACAGTGTATGGTTCGTTTGTAAACATGTATTGTCATTCCGCTGACTGGTTCGCACGCAACAAAAGCTTTTCACTCTACTACGGTGCACATGACAATAAACTAAACTCAAAGATAGCGAAGATAGACAGAAAATGTTGGAGTAACTCAGCGGGACAGGCAGCATCTCTGGAGAGAAGGAATAGGAGGTGTTTCAGGTCGAGACCCTTCTTCAGCTTAAAGGGCCTGACCCACTTGGCTGTCATTTGCATGGCACGCAAAGATTTTGTACATCACAAAATCCTGCGACGCCGCACGTGGCCGCGCGTCACTGCCTATGTCATCACGTACCATGTGCGCGTAATGCGCACCATACGCGCATCACGTGCGTGTCACGATGCGCACATTGTGTGTCGTGATGCGTAAATGATGTCGCGTAAATTACGCGCAAATGACGGCCAAGTGGGACAGCCCCTTGAGTAACATTTCATTATGAGCCAAATTTATCAACAATATCAAGCCTCTAGGTTTTCACAATGACTTTCCCTTTAAATTTATTAAGAAATATTAGAGATTAGATAAATGTGTGCAAGTATTTGTGATCAAGAAAAAGTTCTACCAGTAGTCAAGGAGTTCCTTCCAATACTTGGTATTCCAAGGTATTTTGTCTATTAACATGTAAAGAGTTCTGAGATATGATAATACATAGGAAGTTGACACTTAGGATAACTGCTACAGTGATTTTTTAAAGAAAATTTGTTTCTATGAAACACACTTGATATATTTCCTGATTTTCTTTAAAGTCTAATTTTTTTGTTGTTTAAAATGTGTGTGATTTACCAATAATCGTGTTCTCTGCAACCTTTCTTTTGTAATCGTGACACCCTTTAATTCAAAGTGTGAAGTTTGATGATACATAGTTTTTTGTTTGATTAATGCATTTGGCTACTTGGTTAGACATTAAGGTTTGGCAACAATTTGCTTTTGGATTTTTCATCTACGGCAGATCAGTTGTTGTTCCACAGGCTTCCGAAAAAGTGTTTAAAAAAAAACCCAACAAAGTTATTTGTAAAGCTAAAAAAAAAAAGAATGAATGAATGATACTTCATTGTCAATTGTGACAAGTCACAGTGATATTCTTTGTTTTGCATACCCAAGGTATGCAAAGAGTTGCCATATAAAGGGCACCGACTGCGTTACAACGTATCCCATTTTAACACAAACCATCACATAAAATCACAAGAGGATATGTCTGAAGAAGGGTTTCGGCCCGAAACGTTGCCTATTTCCTTCGCTCCATAGATGCTGCTGCACCCGCTGAGTTTCTCCAGCTTTTTTGTGTACCTACAAGAGGATATGAAATTGTTTTTGTGTAATAATTATTTTGGATTCTCCACCAATATCTCCAGAAAGAACTCTTCAAGTCCAAGTATGGATACTCTTCAAGTATGGATGTTAGAAGCCGTTGTTGAAGTAAAATATTGAAATATTTCCGCAGACCTTTATCTACTTAGAGTGACCTTAATGTGATCAACCATTCTTACATCCAGCAGCTATTGAACAATAATTCTGACTAGGTCCGGGTGTCTGCGGTTATGGGGAGAAGGCAGGAGAATGGGATTGAGAGGGAAAGATAGATTGAATAGCGGAGTGGGCTTGATGAGCCGAATGGCCTAATTATGCTCCTATCACTTGTGATCTTATGAATGTTGGTACTCTGGCTGATATAAAGGTGTCATGTGCCAGCATAGGATTAATATTCAGATTAATTTTAATGGACTAAAGAAGAAAGTCTCGAAACACTGGAGTAACTCAGCAGGTTGGGCAGCAACCCTGGAGTACAAGAATAGGTGACGTTTCGGGTTGTGACCCTTCTTCAGGAACACACCAACCTCTGACATGATTGAGAACAATGAAAAACAAAACCAGCCTGAATCTTTCTGGCTGATATTGATACTTTATTATCACATGTGACGTGTCACAATGTAATTCTTCCTTCTGCCTACCATTCACAAGGTATGCAAAGAGTCGCTATGTGAAGGGCACCAACAAAGGTTAATTACAGTCCCCAATGGTCCCTCTTTGTTCTCTCAGTGCCCCAACCATGACTGACCACCCTTGTATGTATGGGTATGTATAGAGCCTATACATACTCAAAGACTTTGCCTTTATTGCCATTGCCTTTTGTACTTAATCAATAGTTTGCAGCATAGTTGTACAACTTTCATAGTTAATACCAGTAAGGAAATACATTCTATCAGACTAAATGTTTATTTTTATATCATGGATTTCATTAAGTATTCTATTGAATTAATCCACATAAAACAAAATAAAAGTATTTCCAACCTTAACTGCTGCCACTTTCTTTACCTTCATTGCATGTGACGTTATTCCAATAAGCAGAAGAACACAAATGCTGGGGTTGTTGGAAATTTAAAATAAAGTACTGGAAATGTAGGGAGGTCAGGCAGTATGTGTGAATCTTGTCGAGATGTGTAAAATCATGGGAGGATTAGACGCACTGAGTCTCTTATCCTGAGTGGGTGAATTGAGAACAAGAGGGAATAGACATTGTAGTTACAACACTATCAATCCAATTCAGAGAGATTTCAACTTTTGGACTTTAGAAGTACAGAGCAGAAACAGACCATTCATCCCACTGATTCCGCGCCGACCAATGATCACCAGATACACGAGTTCTACCCTACACACTACGGACTATTTTACTGATCCTAATTAGCCTATAAACCTGTAGATCTTTGGAGTGTGGGAGGAACCCGGAGCTCCTGGAGCAAGGACACGCTCTCACAGTGGAGAACGTACAAATGGCGTACAGACAGCGCCCGTAGTCAGGATCGAACCCGGGTCTCAGGCGCTGTAAGGCAGCAACTCAACCGCTGCGCCACCATCCTGCCCTAGTCATCTCTGAAACCTTCTGTTTAATATATTTCCTTAAATTTCCTTTGTGCTTTATTTAAATCTGATAGTTCCTCATTTTTTAACACGTTGTGTTAAAATACCAAAATTAGAAAATTTGGGCATCACAGTGGATTTCACTCATTGTTTGTCAGCTAAATCAGTGCTATATTTTGCCCAAGTGAAAAAAAATTACATCTTGTTTTACTTTCAAAGTTTAAAAAAAGACTTTCACTTTCTTAGATGATATTTGCAGGCTGCAAGCGGCAAGCAGGCTCTAGATGAGTGCAATGAAAGAGTTGCTCCATATTGGACAGTGATACTGGATTCCATCAATCCCCTGTACACCTGTAACACAACCTCCAGCATTGCTTCTCATTCACATGGCATCCTGACTTGTGAAGTGTTTTACTAATGTAAGCTCGCAGAACCCACAAATTTACCCTAGGTTAGAGATATAGAGCGGAAACAGGCCCTTCGGCCCACCGAGTCCGCATCGACCAGCAATCATGCTATCCTACACACACACTACGGACAATTTACATCTACTGTACACCCAGTCAATAAACCTACCAACCTGTACGCCTTCGGAGAGTGGGAGGAAACTGAAGATCTCGGAGAAAACCCACTTAGGTCATGTACAGACAAGTGCCTGTAGTCAGGATTGAACCCGGGTCTCCGGTGCTGTAAGGCAGCAATCCATCGCTGTGCCACCATGCCACCCTTTAGGAGTTCTGAAAGTGGAAGTCCACCATAATTTGTACACCCAGTGTCATTGTTATCCCACAATACGCTGGGCATTTTTGCAAGGCCGTTAGAACAGTGTAAAGGTTAGCACATGTAACAAAGTAGCTACATATCTCGCAGCAACTGTATGCTTTAATTTAGATTGCAAAGCATAGAATCTATGGTCATTATTATTCTATGCCTGATTCAATGTGTGGAATTATTCCTGCGCACATTTCATTTTTCAGTTTCCGTGGCAATATGATTAGTCGACTGTGAGAAAGATTTTTATTTTACCATCCAATGATTCGAAAAATACGTTAAAACCCTTTGCATCTGACAAGTTTGTGAAGCTTACACTTCCAGTTAGCAGATGTGGAAACAGAAAAATAGGCGCAGGAGTTGGCCATTCGGCCCTTCGAGCCAGCACCGCCATTCAGTATGATAATGGCTGATCATCTAAAATCAGTACCCCGTTCTTCATTCTTCCCCATATCCCATGATTCCTTTAGCCCTAAGAGCTAAATCTCTCTTGATAACATCCAGTGAATTAGCCTCCACTGCCTTCTGTGGCAGGGAATTCCACAGATGTGGAGCTTGTAAAAGATTTAGGTAGGCAATGGTGGGTGCAATATTGTAGGCTTCATTATAGAATCAGGATCGTTTATTGACTGCAGTACAATACAGGTCTACAGTGGAGAGCATAGTGACAGGTTGCACTAGGGCCAGGCTCCGCAATTTGAATGCCCAGGGAGAAAGAAGATTGACGAAAGTGGTGAACACTGCCTTGTCCATCACCTCCCCACCAGTCGCTGCCTCAAAAAGGCCGGCAGTATCATCAAAGCCCCACACCATCCTGACCACACACTCATCTCCCTGCTACCTTCAGGTAGAAGGTACAGGAGCCTGAAGACTGCAACGACCAGGTTCAGGAATAGCTACTTCCCCACAGCCATCAGGCTATTAAACCTGGCTCGGACAAAACTCTGATTATTAATAACCCATTATCTGTTATTTGCACTTTATCAGTTTATTTATTCATGTGTGTATATATTTATATCATGGTATATGGACACACTTATCTGTTTTGTAGTAAATGCCTACTATGTTCTGTGTGCTGAAGCAAAGCAAGAATTTCATTGTCCTATACAGGGACACATGACAATAAACTCATTTGAACTTGAACTTGAACTCTAAGGTACCTACAAGGGGTTGCTGCCTCAAAACGGCAGCCAGCATCGTCGGAGACCTACACTCTCATTTCACCCCTACCATCGGGAAGAAGGTACAGGAGTCTGAACACGGTAAAGAGCAGCTTCTTCTCTACAGCCATCCGGCTATTAAACACTACAAACTATTGCATTATAGAGTCATAGAGTCTTACAGCGTGGATACAGGCCCTTTGGCCCAACTTGCCCACACTGGCCAACATGTCCCATCTACACTAGTTCCACCTGCCTGTGTTTGGTCCATATCCCTCCAAACCTGTCCTATCCATTTACCTGTCTAAATGTTTCTTTAAACATTGCAATGGTACCTGTCTCAACTACTTCCTCCAGCAGCTCGTTTTATACACCCACCACCCATTCTGTGAAAGAGTTACCCCTCAGGTTCCTATTAAATCTTTTCCCCCCCTCAACCTTAAACCTATGTCCTCTGGTTCTTGATTCCCTGGGCTCTGGGCAAGAGACTCTCACCCTCCTGTGCTTCAAGGAATAGAGTCCTAACCTGCGCTCCCTCTATCCATAGTTCAGGCCCTCGAGTCCTGGCAACATTGTTGTAAATCTCTGCACCCTTTCCAGCTCTGCAACATCCTTCCTTTAACATCAGGGAACCTTGTGGGACAAAAGACACAAAGTGCTGGAGTAACTCAATGGGGTAGGCAGCATCCCTGATGAATATGGACAGGCGAATAGGTGAAGTTTTGGGGTGGGACCTGTCTTTGACAGATTGGGGTGGAGAGAGTGGGGGGGTGGGGGGGGTCGGGGGGGAAGGTAATTGCAGATGGGGGGGTAGGGGGGAAGAAAACTGGAAGTGAGAAGGGGCAGGACAAAGCGTGGAAGGTAATAGGTTGATACAGAACCTTTGCGTTTTTCTGTTCTCACCAAGAACAGGCTGTAGCTGGGGGGATGCAGGGAGTGGGAATGGGGGTGGGAGGAAAGGGGTGTTGATAAGGAAAAGTTGTAAACATTTCATATTGAAGATCTTTGATTATTTGAAGCTGCACTTCTATGTGTAGAAAGATGCACCAGTTAGTTAGTTATTTAATTTAGTCAGCGGAAAGCCTATATGTGCTTATAGTTGAGCCGTCCACAGTGTACAGATACAGGATGAAGGGAATTATGTTTAGTGCAAAATAAAGTCCAGTAAAGTCTGATTAAAGATAGTCCAAGGGTCTCCAATGAGGTAGATGGGAGGTCATGACTGCCCTCTAGTTGGTGGTAGGATGGTTCAGTTGACTGTTGACAGCTGGGAAGAAACTGTCCCTGAATCTGGAGGTGTGCGTTTTTACACTTCTGTATCTCTCGCCTGATGGGAGAGGGGAGAATATGGAGTGGCCGGGGGTGAGACTGGTCCTTGGTTATGCTGCTGGCCTTGCCGAGGTAGCGTGAGGTGTAGATGGAGTTAATGGCCAGAGTGAGCACCACCGGAAATTGGAGGACCAGCACCTCATATTCCGCTTGGGCAGTCTGCACCCTAGCGGCATAAACATTGACCTCCAATTTCCAGTAGCCCTTGCTGTCTCCTCCTCTTCTCAGCTCTCCCTCAGCCCTCGGGCTCCTCCTCTTCCTTTCTCCTGTCTTCTCCCCACCCGACATCAGTCTGAAGAAGGGTTTTGGCCTGAAACGTTGCCTATTTCCTTCGCTCCACAGATGCTGCTGCACTCACTGAGTTTCTCCAGCACTTTTGTCAACTGTTAGTGGAAGTGAAGATGGTTTGCCTGATGCTGTGGGCTGAAGAAACTGTCCCTGAATCTGGAGGTACAAAAAACTGCTGGAGAAACTCAGCGGGTGCAGCAGCATCTATGGAGCGAAGGAGATAGGCAACGTTTCGGGACAAAACCCTTCTTCAGTGAATCTGGAGGTGTGGGTACACTTAACTCAATACAAAATGGACCAAAAGTGAAAGGTGCAGCTGTGGCAAAATTTCCTCAGCAAAATAATAATCGACGTGCGAAGCAGTCTGTGTGTACAGGTGGTGGACACAAAACTTTATGGAGCTTCAAAAGGAATGAGGGAAGTTGCTGACATCTGACCAGGTTCATGGTTATCACAGTTTATGAATAATTAATATCAATTTATCATGAAAGAGGGTGATTATTGAATGATTAAATTAAATGGACACAGACTGCTGTCAGATATGTGTTCCACTGCAGAATCCTACATCAATTCTGATTCTGAAATCAAACTTGTCATTATTTGATCTTCCACGGATGCAAGAAACGTTAGCCAAATCAGATTTGATTTTGTGGTTAAAAATAACTCTCCTCTCCGTAATCTAAAAAAAGAACGAACTGCCCACCAGGCAGTTGAGATTAATTCATTCATTCACGGGATGGAGATGCCACGATAGGGCTGGCGATTATTGTCTGTTCCTGATCGTTCCCTGGGCAGTGAAAACAACACGGGTCGAACAGATGGTAGAAATAGAGTCATGTACATAAGTGATAGGAGCAGAATTAGGCCATTCGGCCCATCTAGTCCACTCCGCCATTCAATCAAGGCCGATCTATCTCTCCTCCTCCTCACCCCATTCTCCTGCCTTCTCCCCATAACCCCTGACACTCGTACTAATCAAGAATATATCTATCTCTGCCTTAAAAATGATATGTTTTTGTTGCGTGCTATCCAGTCTGCAGAATGACAACATACGATTACATTTGTATCATTTATGGTGTGTAGATACATAATGAGGGAATAACGTTTAGTGCAAGGTAAAGCCAGCAAAGTCTGATCAAAGATAGTCCGAGGGTTACCATTGAGGTAGATCATAGTTCTGGACAGCTCTCTGATTGTGGTAGGATGATTCAGTTGCCTGATAACAGCTGGGAAGAAACTGTTCCTGAATCTGGAGGTGTACGTTTTCACACTTCTATACCTTTTGCCCGATGGGAGCGGGGAGAAGAGGGAGTGGCCAGTGTGCGACTCGTCCTTGATTATGCTGCTGGCCTTGGCGAGGCAGCGTGAGAGATGAATGGAGTTAATGGAAGAGACTTTGATTAAACACAAAATGCTGGAGTAATTCAGTGGGCCAGGCAACATCTGGAGAGAAAGAATGGGTGATATTTCAGGTCAACACCCTTCTTCAGACTAATAGAAACATAGAAACATAGAAATTAGGTGCAGGAGTAGGCCATTCGGCCCTTCGAGCCTGCACCGCCATTCAATATGATCATGGCTGATCATCCAACTCAGTATCCCGTACCTGCCTTCTCTCCATACCCTCTGATCCCCTTAGCCACAAGGGCCACATCTAACTCCCTCTTAAATATAGCCAATGAACTGGCCTCGACTCCCCTCTGTGGCAGAGAGTTCCAGAGATTCACCACTCTCTGTGTGAAAAAAGTTCTTCTCATCTTGGTTTTAAAGGATTTCCCCCTTATCCTTAAGCTGTGACCCCTTGTCCTGGACTTCCCCGACATCGGGAGTAATCTTCCTGCATCTAGCCTGTCCAACCCCTTAAGAATTTTGTAAGTTTCTATAAGATCTCCTCTCAATCTCCTAAATTCTAGAGAGTATAAACCAAGTCTATCCAGTCTTTCTTCATAAGACAGTCCTGACATCCTAGGAATCAGTCTGGAGACCCTTCTCTGCACTCCCTCTATGGCAATAATGTCCTTCCTCAGATTTGGAGACCAAAACTGTACGCAATACTCCAGGTGTGGTCTCACCAAGACCCTGTACAACTGCAGTAGAACCTCCCTGCTCCTAAACTCAAATCATTTTGCTATGAAAGCTAACATACCATTCGCTTTCTTCACTGCCTTCTTCAGACATCTCTCCAGAGATGCTGCCTGTCCCACTGAGTTACTCCAGCATTTTGTGTCTATCTTCGGTTTAAACCAGCATCTGCAGTTCCTACACGGACTTAGAATAAAGTTACTGAACAATTTTTTCTGTCAATGTACCATGTCCAAAGATTGTTCTCTTTTCAATAATCTGAACAATTAATCTAAAGTTTAATAATTGTACCATACCATTCCTTTGTCTGACAATAATGCTCCACTGTATTTAATTTAAATTAATGTTTAATTAATTATCTGCCACTCACAAGCATCTAAATACGCTTATCATTATCAGTTCCCCTTCTTTGTTATTCTAATTGAAGTTAAATAGAATAATTGAAACAGCAGGAGCAAAAATTCAGCAGTTAAGGAATTCAATTTTGGATAGATGTTCGAAAGCATCAACCCATGAAGTTCAAAAGATGTTGGTTGCTTCGATGGAGTTAACTAGATCTAGCTCAGGCAATTGTTACAATAACAAGGGCGACACGGTGGCGCAGCGGTAGAGGTGTTGCCTTACAGTGCTTGCAGCGCCAGAGACCTGGGTTCGATCCCGACTACGGGTGCTGTCTGTACGGAGTTTGGATGATCTCCCCGTGACCAGTGTGGGTTTTCTCCGAGATGTTTGGTTTCCTCCCACACTCCAAAGACGTGCAGGTTTGTAGGTTAATTGGCTTGGTGTATGTATAAAATAATTGTCCCTTACATGTGTAGGAAAGTGTCAATGTGCGGGGATCGCTGGTTGGCGTGGACTCGGTGGGCCGAAGGGCCTGTTTCCGCGTTGTATCTCTAAACTAAACAGAGTAAGTCTTATATAGATCATAGAACAGGAACAGGCCACAATGCCTGTGCCAAAAATGATACCGTTAACTTTGTTTCTCTAGAAACTACATAGAACTGCTATCTGTTCAAGAAGGAACACAAAAATACTGGAGAAACTCAGCGGGTGCAGCAGCATCCATGGAGCGAAGGAAATGGATGCAGGAGGACCTGACGTGGAGCGTGAACACCACTGCGCTGCTGAAAAAGGTCCAGCAGAGACTGCACTTCCTGAGGGTGCTCAGGAAGAATAACATCACTCAGAGACTGCTGCTGTCCTTTTATC
This sequence comes from Leucoraja erinaceus, assembly GCF_028641065.1. Classification (NCBI taxonomy): domain Eukaryota; kingdom Metazoa; phylum Chordata; class Chondrichthyes; order Rajiformes; family Rajidae; genus Leucoraja; species Leucoraja erinaceus. The sequence continues at coordinate 9,107,623 of NC_073388.1, forward strand.
GGTGCTCCATTGAGAGCATACTAACATACTGTGTATGCGTGTGGTACACCAGCTGCACAGCGGCTCAGAGGAAAGCGCTCCAGAGGGCCATTGACAACGCCCAGAGGATTGTCGGCTGCCCTCTCCTTACCTTGGAGGACTTACACAGTTCCCGCCGCACCAAAAAATCCCAGAATATCATAAAGGACATTTCCCACCCCGGACACTCCCTGTTTGAACTGTTGCCGTCAGGCAGACGGTACAGATCTACAAGGACAAGGACAAATAGACTAAAAAACAGATTTTACCCCACTGCTATAAAAGCACTAAATGTAGCCGCCAAGGAACGCAGGGGCGATACAGACTAAGGGACTGTGGTAACTGTGGAATCGACAGAAGGATGGAGGGTTGGGTGTGTATGCGTGCTTTGTCCGTGATATTTATTTAGTTGTTTATCTTTAATATTTTACCTTGTATGTATCATTAGCTTTTAGAAATGTTTGAATGCTGCACTGACTGGCTGACATTTTAAATTTCGTTGTACATGGTTCATGTTACAATGACAATAAAGAAACTATTCTATTCTATTCTATGGGCAACGTTTCGTCTGAAGAAGGGTTTCGGCCCGAAACGTTGCCCATTTCCTTCGCTCCAAAGATGCTGCTGCACCCGCTGAGTTTCTCCAGCATTTTTGTGTACCTTAGAACTACTATCTACCTCGTTGGTGACCCTCGGTCTATCTTTGATCGGACTTTACCTTGCACCAAACATTATTCCCCCATTATGTATCTGTACATTGTAAATGGCTCGATTGTAATCATGTCTTTCTGCTGACTGGTCAGCACGCAACAAAAGCTTTTCACTGTACCACGGTAAACTACAACTGTGGCATACCTTATTAAATATTTATAGATTGTTTTGTTTTATCATCTTGGAGACACAGGAATGTAAGATGAATTTGAGGATGAAGATAATGTTGTAGATATGAAGCAAACATTGTAGATATGCAGATATAATGGGGAGCAGAGCATTTAATGATTATCTATCTATATATTACTAAAACTCTCATCTTGTTTGTGATTCTGTGTGCATGCGTGCTCCCAGAGAGCAGGAGAAGGGAGAGAAGAGGGAGGGGTGACGAGGAGAGGGAAGAAGTGTTGGGGGATGAGGGGAAATGAGCGGCACCTGCGCAGTTGGGTACTATGGGTGAGTGGTGGAATTTTGCGTTGGGGGAACGGGGCCCAACGGGTCCCACTTAGTCTGGTGGAACATTAATCGTTGAACAGTACAACACAGGAACCGGCCCTTTGGTCCACAATATCTGTGCCGAGCATGATACCAAGTTAAACTGATTTACTCTCATCGTATATGATCCATATCCCTCATTTCCTTGCATATCCAAGAGCCTACTTAAAAGCTTATTAACCACTACTATCATATCCGCCTCCACCACCATTCCAGGCATTCGCCACTCTCTGTGTCAAAAAAACTTGCCCCGCACGTCTTCTTTAAACTTTGCAATAGAGTTGCTGCCTTACAGCGAATGCAGCGCTGGAGAACCGGGTTCGATCCCGACTAAGGGTGCTCTATGTACGGAGTTTGTACGTTCTCCCTGTGACCTGCGTGGATTTTCTCCGAGATCTTCGGTTTCCTCCCACACTCCAAAGACATACAGGTTTGTAGATTAATTGTCTTGGTAAATGTAAAAATTGCCCCTAGTGGGTTTAGGATAATGTTAATTGTGTTAATGCGCTGGTCGGCACGGACCCAGTGGGCCGAAAGGGCCTGTTTCTTTAAACTAAACTAAACTATACTAAGTTATGTCCTCTAGTATTTGCCATTTCCACTCAATGAGAGTCATAGAGTCATGCAGTGCAGAAACAAACCCTATGGCCCAATTTTCCCACACCGCCCAACATGCTCCATCTACACTAGTCCCACCTGCCTGTGTCTGGGCCATATCCCTCTAAATCAATCCTATCCATGTACTAGTACAAATGTTTCTTAAACGTTGATCTGGTCGCAAATACCTCCTCTGGCAGCTCGTTCCAGAGTTACCAGTTCAGCTCAGTTCAGTTTAGTTTATTGTCACGTGTGCCGAGGTACAGTGTAAAGCATTTGTTGCGTGCTAACCAGACAGCAGAAAGATCGATCCATTTACAGTGTATGGATACATGATAAGGGAATAACATTTAGTGCAAGGTAAAGCCAGCAAAGTCCAACCAAAGATAGTCGATAGTCCAAGGGTCATCAAAGAGGTAGATAGTTGTTCGGCACTGCTCTCTGGTTGTGATAGGATGATTCAGTTGAGAAGAAATTGTTCCTGAAACCCCTCAGGTTCCTTTAAAATCTTTCCCCCCTCACCGTAAACCTATGTTAACCATATAACCATATAACAATTACAGAGGGTTGTGAATTTGTGGAGGCCAAGTCACTGGATGGATTTAAGAGGGAGTTAGATAGAGCTCTAGGGGCTAGTGGAGTCAAGGGATATGGGGAGAAGGCAGGCACGGGTTATTGATATAACCATATAACAATTACAGCACGGAAACAGGCCATCTCGGCCCTACAAGTCCGTGCCGAACAACTTTTTTTCCCCTTAGTCCCACCTGCCTGCACTCATACCATAACCCTCCATCCCCTTCTCATCCATATGCCTATCCAATTTATTTTTAAATGATACCAATGAACCTGCCTCCACCACTTCCACTGGAAGCTCATTCCACACCGCTACCACTCTCTGAGTAAAGAAGTTGCCCCTCATATTACCCCTAAACTTCTGTCCCTTAATTCTGAAGTCATGTCCTCTTGTTTGAATCTTCCCTATTCTCAAAGGGAAAAGCTTGTCCACATCAACTCTGTCTATCCCTCTCATCCTTTTAAAGACCTCTATCAAGTCCCCCCTTAACCTTCTGCGCTCCAGAGAATAAAGACCTAACTTATTCAACCTATCTCTGTAACTTAGTTGTTGAAACCCAGGCTGTTCTCTGGTTCCGATGTCCCGAGGAACCCGATGTTCTCTGGTTCTTGACTCTGGGGAAAATGTTTGGACTCTCTCCCCAATCTAGGGCATACCTCCCTCCTCCACTTCCTTTCGACACAACACTCACTGAGAGCAAAATCCAATTCCTATCATAAATAGGCAATCCCATCTTTTAATCAATGGCACCCAGTTGTAGACTGCCCTACAATAAGACCTTTTCTTGTTTCGCCCTGTCAAGACTCATCAGGATTGTAGAGTTTTCAATCAAATCCCCTCTCAGTCTTTTACATTCCAACCGATGTGAGCCAAGCCTGTCCATTCTTATCTCCTTATCTCAGGCTTCACCCTAACCACTTGGGTATTGTCTAGTAATACTCAACTGCCTCCATTGCAGTTGTATCCATCCTTAAATAAGGGCATTTCAAGTTGAGACCCTTCTTCAGACGGGTCTCGATTCGATAAGGCACCCGTTCCTTCTCTCCAGAGATGCTGCCTGTCCCTCTGAGTTATTCCAGCATTTTGGGTCTATCTTCGGACCATTTATGCTTACTCCCTATTTCCTGTTACTTTGCCAAATGTCGATCCACTTGATATGTTATTTCTTACACTATGAGCTGTTGTTTTCTGCAATACCCTTTGATTTGATACCTTATCTCAGACCTTCTGATAATCCCAGTACAGTATATTAATTGATTCTCCTTGATCCACAACACATGTTATAACTTCAAAGAATTCCAATAAGTTGGTCAAACATCATTTTCATTTCGCAAAACCATTCCCTGATAATCATCTAAATTCTCTGCTGTAAAATCTATAACAAAAGCTTCCACATCTTGGGCGATTGAGAACATGTTCTTGTTTAATCAAGGCGCTCTCCACGAGCAGCTAACCAAGATCGATCATTGCCTAGGATAACGGAACCCGACCTTGTGGCCTCTGAATCCACACTAACCATCAAACACCCAATTAAACTAATCCCACTCTAATCTTACTTTATTCTCCCACTTTCACATCAAATCCCTACACAATATTGAATACACATCAGAGGTAATTTTACGGCAGCCAATTATTCGACAAACCAGCGCATCGTTTGGGAAATAGGAAGAAAACTGATGCACGGCGGCGCATCGGTAGAATTGCTGCCTTACAGCGCCAGGGAACCGGGTTTGATCCTGACTACGGCTGCTGTCTGTATGGAGTTTTAGACATTCCTTGGGACTGAGTGGGTTTTCCACGGGAGCTGCTGCTTCCTCCCACATTCCAAAGACATGCAGATTTGTACGTTGATTGGCTTCGGTTAAATTGTAAATTGTTCCTAGTGTGTGTAGGATTGTGCTAGTGTGTAGGGATCGCTGGTCGCCACAGACTGGGTGGGCCGAACGACCTGTTTCAGCAATGCATGTCTACACAAAACTAACTAAGAGGAAGTGCATGCAGTCACAAGTAGAACATGCAAACTCCATACAGACAGTAGCAAAGCTGTAGGATTTACCCAGGTCATTACATTTATGAGGCAGCAGCTATATTGGTGGTGGCATTGCATACTATTCACTAAAGAACCAAATAGAGTCACAGAGTTGTAAATCCCAACCAAAGGCCCTTCAGCCCACTACATCCATGCCGATCCCTTTGCCCATTCACAATAATCCCATTTGCCCACACTGGGTCCATATCCTTCTGAGTCTTGCCTATATCAAATTCCTGTTTGGATATCTCTTAAATGTTATGACTGTATCTGTCTGCAGCACCTTCTCTCGCCAGTGTTTTGTAAAATCGTAGTGTAACTAACAAAGTGCTGGAGTAACTCAATGGGCCAGGCAGCATCTCTGGAGAACACAGATAGGTGGGGATGCCTCTTCAGACTTTTACTTTCTCTGCTCTGACCTATGAAGGCAAGCATGCCATATGCAATCTTCAGCACTCTATGTAGCTGTGTGGCCACTGTCACAAAACTATTTCTTCTCTGTGGATTGTCACCTTTTTCGTGGTGGAGAAGCTTGTGTAGACTTAAGATCCTGAGAGCGATGCCGTCTGGAGCGATGCTCCTTGCAGGGCTGCCCATCGCGGTAAGGTCGAGGGGAAGGTCTCTGACAAAGAGCAATCCAACCAAGACCTCAACGGTGGAACAGGCGGAGGACGATGGCTGACCTTAGTGGAGCGTCACAACGGCTGGGAAGGCGGATGAAGGCTGCAGCAGGAAAGGGTCTCCGGTCGTTTTGGACTCCATGCCACTGGATCCTGACCCAGATCTGTCGAGGACCGTGGGGTGGCTGTCTGTGCACCAGTCTCCCCACGTTAAAGAAAGCCACACACTGGCGTCCTTCATTTAGGGAATAGCACCCTGGAGACACCCGTGGTCAGCCATGACCAAAGGAGGCCTAAGAAGAAGGAACTATGGATTTGGACACCAAGGCACCGTTGTTCACCAAAATTCCCGAGTGTCCTGTAATCTACAGCCTATTTCCTTTCCCTATTTGACTCCCAAAATGTATTACCTCACACTGGTTGGGAATAAATTACATCCATGAATATCCCACCCAATTTTCACCTTGTGTCCAGCTGCATCTTAAACTCAACTCACTTTAGATTCAGTGTGTCTTTACATAGAAACATAGAAATTATGTGCAGGAGTAGGCCATTTGGCCCTTCGAGCCTGCACCGCCATTCAATATGATCATGGCTGATCATCCAACTCAGTATCCCGTTCCTGCCTTCTCTCCATACCCCCTGATCCCTTTAGCCACAAGGGCCACATCTAACTCCCTCTTAAATATAGCCAATGAACTGGCCTCAACTACCTTCTGCGGCAGAGAATTCCAGAGATTCACCACTCTCTCTGTGTGAAAAAAGTACAGAGAAGGTTCACCAGACTGATTCCTGGGATGTCAGAACTTTCATATGAAGAAAGACTGGATAGACTCGGTTTGTACTCGCTAGAATTTATAAGATTGAGGGGGGATCTTATAGAAACTTACAAAATTCTTAAGGGGTTGGACAGGCTAGATGCAGGAAGATTGTTCCCGATGTTGGGGAAGTCCAGGACAAGGGGTCACAGTTTAAGGATAAAGGGGAAATCCTTTAGGACCGAGATGAGAAAAACATTTTTCACACAGAGAGTGGTGAATCTCTGGAACTTCATGCCACAGAAGGTAGTTGAGGCCAGTTCATTGGCTATATTTAAGAGGGAGTTAGATGTGGCCCCTTGTGGCTAAAGGGATCAGGAGGTATGGAGAGAAGGCAGGTACGGGATACTTAGTTGGATGATCAGCCATGATCATATTGAATGGTGGTGCAGGCTCGAAGGGCCGAATGGCCTACTCCTGCACCTATTTTCTATGTTTCTATGTTTCTATGACCTGATCTACAAAAATGACTATAGATTCCATCTGTTTAAGATGGAACTGCAGATGCTGGAAAAAAAACTAAGGTGCGATTAAAATGCTGGAGAAACTCAGCGGGTGTCGCAACATCTATGGAGCGAAGGGAAAGGTGACGTTTCGGGTCGAGACTTATGAGTACCGAATGGAATCTCCAATTGATTTTGGGAAGTTTGAAAATAATTTATAGCACGATAGTATTGGATATTCAATTTCTAATGAATTTTATTAGAGATTTCTCTATTGGATCCCTTTGTGAAAATTAGCACAATGATTATTGAATACTGCATTAATAACAAGTTATAATTCAACCAATGTCACATAAGGGCGCGATTAGTGAATAGATCCAAATTTGCAATTGTAAAATTTCACAAATGCGCAGGTTGAAAATGACAATACCACTAATATTCTGCTGATGGCAGCACAGGTCGGGAAGTTGGGAGCTAATTGCTATTAGTGTCAGGTTTCAAAGTGCTTTAAAATTATTGCAGTCGTCTGTCCTTTTATTCGGCTATGGCAGTATCAGGAAATGAATATCAAAGGCCCCCAGACAATTTTGGGAACAAATACATACATTTCCCATAATAGACACAAAATGCTTGAGTAACTCAGCGGAACAGGCACCGTCTCAGGACAGAAGAAATGGATGACGTTTTGAGTCGAGACCCTTCTTCAGGTCATCCACTCCCATGCACACTGCATGCCCCTGTCCCACTTAGGAAACCTGAACGGAAACCTCTGGAGACTTTGCGCCCCACCCAAGGTTTCTGTGCAGTTCCCGGAGGTTGCAGGTGGTTGCCAGAGGTTGCTGGTAGTGGAAGCAGGTAGGGAGACTGACAAAAACCTCCGGGAACCGCACGGACACCTTGGGTGGGGCACAAAGTCTCCAGAGGTTTCCGTTCAGGTTTCCTAAGTGGGACAGGGGCATAAGTGGGACAGGGGCATAAGGGGCAATTTACAGAGGCCTGTTAATCTAAAAACCTGCACGTCTTTGGGGTGTGGGAGGAAGCTGGAGCACCCGGAGGAAACCTACCTGGTCACATGGAGAGTGTGCAAACTCCACACAAACAGCAGCTGAGGTCAGTATTGCACCCGGGTCTCTGGCGCAGTGTGGCAGCAGCTCTACCAGCTGGGTCACTGTGCTGCCAAGTTGTTGGAAGTTTAACAAGCATGAGTGAAGGATTCATCCAACATGGCGGCTTTTCCCCACCAGCTTAGGTGCTCCTGAAGACTTTGCCCTGTGTACGTTATCTGAGAAATAGGGCGTACATAGGGTTAGACTGTGGGCACATGGTCAAACCGCGGAAAAGAGCGATGGAGTGGCCAAGGTTCCAGCTGAAAACTTGGGGCTTGAGATTATATAAGACGTCTGTCATTGTGAGCTCGGACATTGCCGTTGTGCATCTAGGCGTCCATGTAGAAACGAGTTGGCAGGGTTTCACTGTAGCTCCACAACCTGTCATTGTAGAGTTAGTGTGGGATGTTGAGGCATTCTGCTGTGAGTTGGAGCTCTGCCCACTGTCTGGATGACTTCCTTTATACAATACAACATCGTCTCTCTGCCAGTACTCTTGCTCTGTATCACCTCATCAGCCAACTAATCCATCATGTCGCAATGCAACAAAAAGGAACTGCAGATTCCTGCTCACACCAAAGATAGTCACAGAATGCTGGAGTAACTCCGCAGGCCAGGCTGCATCCCTGGAGAAAATGGACGTGATGTTTTGGGTCGGGACCCTTTTTCAGACTTCAGGTTCCCAACACGAAACATCACCTATCCATTTTCTCCAGAGATACTGCCTTGACCACTGAGTTACTCCAGCATATCTATCTCCACTATATATCACAAGTTGTGCCAGAGATCTCTTCCCGCCTCTACACTATTTATCCATATCATAGCTAATATTCAACCTCACCACCACATTCCTGCTCTATCCCTATATCATATGGGGTGGGGAATGCACAGTTTTCTCTGGGAGTCTGGACTAGTTGGTTAACAAGTAACATGCATTGGCAGAGTTCCAATGGTGGGGCTATGAATACAGTTATCTTTAGAGGACGGACAACACACTCAAGAGGGCAATCCCTTTTCTGACAGGTGTCATCCTCGGGACACAGAGGCGGTCGGGCAAGGAGAGGGACGTTGGTTCGCAGGCCGAGGGAGACGGAGGAGGCCCTGGGCTGAACTTGGCTTAACTTGATCAGGGCCACTCCAGTGCATCCAACATGTGGACGGGACTTTGTGGACTTTTTTTCTTTTGTAAATGCTGCCAAAATATGGTGACCTTAGTTTAGTTTTGTTTACTTTATATATACTGCGTGGAATCGGGCCCTTTGGCCCACCGTGTTTGCGCCAACCAGAAATCCCCGCACATTAACACTATCCGACACTCACTAGGGACAATTTACAACTACACCAAGACATCTGACCTATAAACCTGCACATCTTTGGAATGTGGGTGGAAGCCGGAGATCCCAGAGAAAGCCCACGCTGGTCACAGGCAGAACGAACAAACTCCGTACAGACAGCACCAGTAGTCAGGATCGAACCCAGATCTCCGTCGCTGTAAGCCAGTAACTCTACCGCTGTGCCGCCCTGTGCAAGAATGTTACTGTGCAGTGCGTATGTGACGGTATAGAACCATTGTATACCAATTCCCCCATCCCACATCTCTCACCAGCTCCATCAGTCTCTGCGCCATAGCTACCGGCATCCTGGCTGTTTTGGCTTTTGGGACATTTGTAATGTACCAGCAGTGGGTAAACTAAAAATCTACTGCTATATCTTTTTTTTGAAGTAATAATGACATTTTTTTGCTTATAAAGAACTGATACTAGGCATTTTGTGACATTAATGGTCATTCCAGGCACTGGGCCTGTACTCGCTGGAGTTTAGAAGGATGAGGGGTAAATCTCATTGAAACTTACCAAATAGTGAGAGGCCTGGATAGAGTGAATGTGGAGAGGATATTTCCACTAGTGGGAGAGTCTAACACCAGAGGCCATAGCCTCAGAATAAAAGGACGTACCTTTAGAAAGGAAATGAAGAGGAATTTCTGTACTCAGAGGGTGGTCAATCTGTGGAACTCATTGCCACTGACAGCTGCGGAGACCAAGTCAATGGATATTTTTAAGGTGGAGATTGGCAGATTCTTGATCGATACGGGTGTCAGGAGTCATGGGGGGAAGGCAGGAGAATGGGGTTGAGAGGGAGAGATAGATCCGCCATGATTGAATGGCGGAGTAGACTTGAGGTGTCGAATGACCTAATTCTGCCCCTCGGGCTTATGAACTTAGGGTAGAGTGGTTGTTCACTGCAGATCAGAGAAGATTATGGAGATATTCAGTAAAGATAGATATAATGTATTCAGCAAATCTTCCGTAGTCCTGATACAGAAAATTGACAGAGAGAATGTTTCTAATGAAGGGAGTGTTAATGTCAAGAGGACACAGACAAACCATAAGGCAATTTTTTTTACAGTGCAAATGATTACAATGTGAAATGCTGAAAATGAAAGGGATAAATCACAGCAAACAATAAGATGCAGGGGCGGTGTGAAGGAATAAAAAGATTAGGATTAATTGGAAAGATTTTAAATAGCTGGCCCAAGATGAGACAAATGATCTCCTTGTGTACAAAATAATTGGTGTGATCTTATTTTGTGATTCTGTACCAGTCCATAAGTGTGATGAACACATGCAATTATAATATTCTCTATTATATGGGGTTACATAATATTCAGCTCAATTGCTTCTCAAGCTTGTTGTGCCCTTTGACGATTCTTCTATGATTTTCTCCCACCTTGTTTCATCTCTTTCTGAAGATCTCTGAGAAAATCCTCGTGGTCTCGGGGAGAACGTACAAACTCCGTACAGACCGTCCAGCTAATTCTCGAACGTATCGAGTGGTTAGATCAAGCATACCTTTAACATTGTGCAGGGAGGAACTGCAGATGCTGGTTTACACCGAAGATAGACACAGAATGCTGGAGTACGTAACAGCAGGTCAGACAGCGTCTCTGGAGAGAAGGAATGGGTGTCTGAAGACGGGTCTCGACACTAAACCTCACCCATGCCTCCGTTCCAGAGACGCTGCCTGTCCCGCTGAGTTACTCCAGCACTTTGTGTCTATATTTCTTTAACTTTGTTTGCCTTTACTTTAACATTTTACTTTACAATTCTGACCCTTGTGAACTCAATCTAAGTACTTCCATGTTTTATGGCCTTGCCGACGACGCTACTTTTAATTGGAGTAATGCTTGATTTCTTCAACCTCACTTAAAAATTGTGTGGCTGTCTCATGGGCCTGTCCTACTCAGGCTATTTTTTAGGCGACTGCAGGCGGCCAGGCTGTCGACACATGGTCGCTGGGGTGTCGCCTGTATGGTCGTGAGTCGTCTCCTCAGTCGCCCAATGAGTCGTAGCGTTTATCTGATCGCCGCTGGATTTTCAACATGTTGAAAAATTTTCGGAGACAGCCCGCGACAGTGGGTTTGATGCCAATGAGCGTAACTTGACTTCACCTGACGTCGGCGCTGTCATAGGTTGTCGCCAGATTAACGTAGGTTGTCGCCAGGTGACGACTTCATTTTTTGTTGTTGTTAAAGTAGTGATTCTATTTCAAATTTTATGTCGAAGGGGGCGTCCAGTCGCCGGTTTTTCGGTGACCTGCAACAACTATGACAGTCGCCTAAAAATAGCCTAAGTGGGACAGGCCCTTTACCCTTCTAATCATAGAAGACTACTTCCCACTCATTTATCCTGAAGTTTACTTTCCAGTTGCATACCCATTTATTCACGTTCATTAATGTATTCCTCATGCTTTTAAAGTTACACTTCCAATTCCAGCAAACAAATAATAAATGTGAATGGTGAACAGTAGTTCCAGGACTGTAATCCACCGTGTCCGTTGTTCCAGATGTGGACTCTTATACACCTGCAAGACCAAACGTAGACTGGGCGATCGTTTCGCTGAACAGCTTCGCTCAGTCCACCTGGACCTACCTGGTCTCCTGGTTGCCAAACACTTTAATTGCCCTTCCCATTCCCTCACAGACCTTTCTATCCTAGGCCTCCTCCTTTATCAGAGTGAGGCCAAACGCAAATGGGAGGAACAGCATATCATATTTCGCTTTGGCAGCTTATGCCCCGGCAGTATGAATATTGATTTCTCTAACTTCAAGTAACCCTTGCATTCCCTCCCTCTCTCTCTCCATCCCTCCCCCAGCCAAGTAATACCAGCTTCAAAGTCGTCTTGTTCAGTCTCACTACCTGTAACTCATTCTCACCTAACACACAGTTCCACGCTCCACGGTTCCACGCTCCCCTCCATTGAGTCTGTCCAAAGCAAGCGTTGTCTGCGGAGGGCGCTCAGCATCGCCAAGGACTGCTCTCACCCCAACCATGGACTGTTTACCCTCCTACCATCCGGGAGGCGCTACAGGTCTCTCCATTGCCGAACCAGCAGGTCGAGGAACAGCTTCTTTCCGGCGGCTGTCACTCTACTCAACAACGTACCTCGGTGACTGCCAATCACCACCCCCCCCCCCCCCCCCCCCCCCCCCCCCCCCCGGACACTTATTATTATTTATTCAAATCGTTTGCTATGTCGCTCTTCAAGGGAGATGCTAAATGCATTTCGTTGTCTCTGTACTGTACACTGACAATGACAATTAAATTGAATCTGAATCTGATCTGAATCACAGCTAACATTGGCCTGTTTCCTTTAACAGTGTTACATTTTTGCATATCTTCGATTCATTTGTTCCATTTCTCGCAACATCACTGTCTATATTTCTAATTTCCCTTTCCCCTGACTCTCAGACTGAAGAAGGGTCTTGACCCAACACGTCACCTATTCCCTTTCTCCAGAGATTCTGTTTGACTCGCTGAGTTACTCCAGCATTATGTGTCCATCTCCGGATTAAACCAGCATCTGCAGTTCCTTCCTACACGGTTCCATATCTTTAGATAACAGTTTTCACCTGATTGTATATTATGCTAAACTACTACATATATTTTTCCTTTCTTTTATTTCCATTCTACTGTCTCGAGCACGATTGAGATAGTTATTTTTTAATATTTCTTTTTGATCCTTAATTAAAATCTCCCCTCTTTCTATTTCTGTCGTGCCATCTTATTAATTATAACATTTCTCAACACCAATCAAAAGCCTTGGCTAGTCTGTGCTTTACTTCATCTTATCTTTTGTGATAAGCATGAATTTTATTAATGAAAAGGCTACATTAATATGGTTATGCCACATTTCTTTTCTAATTCGGCTTTCTGGAAAGGCGAGTTTAATTATGGTGAATAATTGATTTTAGAAAAATAGAAGGAAGATATATTTACAATAGTTGAGGATTATTATATCGTGTGACAGCAATGGAAACATCTGTGCTATGTCCTTTGTGGAAAGATGTTTTAATAGGTTAGTATGGATGGCCTTGCTTGAGCTAGGACAGTAAATTACCTTCTCGAGTTTGTTCTGCAGCTTTTCATGTCTTTAGTTTCCCTCTCCCCTGTCTGAAGAAGGGTCTCGACCTGAAACGTCACCTATTCTTGTTCTCCAGACATGCTGCCTGACCCGCTGAGTCATTTCAGCATTTTGTGTCTATCTGCAGTTCCTTGTGTCAACAGTAAAGGGCCTGTCCCACTTTCCCGAGTCATTCACGAATTGTCCCGAGTTTTCAAACTCGCCGAATGTTCGTAACGAGTCCGTAGGAGTCCGTGGATATATCGTAGCAGCTCGTAATGCCAGCCGTAGGTACTCGGGGCATCAGGTAAGTCGGGACGTTTTTTCAACATGATGAAAAATGTCCACGAGTAAAAAAATGGCCGGCATAACGAGCCGCTACGATATATCCACAGCCTCCTACGGACTCTTTACGAACATTCTGCAAGTTTGAAAAGTCGGGAGAATTCGTGAATAACTCAGTAAAGTGGGACAGGCCCTTAAATGATGTTGCTGGAACAGCAAACAAGGTGCCACATGGTGAGTTAGAAGCACAGCAGAATGATGTGCCTGGAATCACAGCAAATTGTTATACAGAAAACAAAACTTATTTACTTGTACAGACAGCACCAGTAGTCAGGATCGAACTCGGGTCTCTGGCGCTGTAAAGCAGCAACTCTATCGCAGTGCCACCATGCCATCATGAGAGCAATAGACAATAGACAAATACAATAGGTGCAGGAGTAGGCCATTCAGCATAAGCCAACACCGCCATTCAATTAGATGATGGCTGATCATCCACAAACAGTACCCCGTTCCTGCCTTCTCCCCATATCACCTAACTCCGCTATCTTTAAGAGCCCTATCTAACTCTCTTTTGAAAGCGTCCAGGGAATTGGCCTCCACCGCCCTCTGAGGCAGAGAATTCCGCAGATTCACAACTCTCTGTGTGAATCTTTTTCCCCTTATCACCGTTCTAAATGGCTTACCCCTTATTCTTAAACTGTGGCTCCTGGTTCTGGACTCCCACAACATCGGAAACATGTTTCCTTCCTCTAGCGTGTCCAACCCTTAATAATCTTATATGGTTCAATAAGATAGCCTCTCATCCTTCTAAATTCCAGAGTATACAAGCCCAGCCGCTCCATTCTATCAACATATGACAGTCCCGCCATCCCGGGAATTAACCTGGTGAATCTACGCTGCACTCCCTCAATAGCAAGAATGTCCTTCCAGAAGATAGTGCACGGCAGAAGCCATTAAACGTGAACAACAACACAAGGTGTTGTTTCTGTTCCTTTTATTTGTAACCTCCATATAACATCCATGTTCTCCAGAGATGCTGCTTGACCCGCTGAGTTACTCCAGCACTTTTTATCCTTTTATTGTTTCCGATTGACTTTCCAAGCATCACCTATCCACCAAGAGTACTTGCAATGAAACAGTCTTCTGAAATAGCAACAATCCATCATTCTTTCTTGCGTTTGAAGCTAGGTTCTGACACCAGCAGAAAACATGCTGATTGTCTGCAAAATTCACAGGTGAGTCCATATGGGCATTCTTTAATATCAACCACGATATCACACGCAGTCTCAAGTTTAGTTTAGTTTAGAGATACAGCGCGGAAACAGGCCCTGCGGCCCACCGAGTCCGTACCGACCAGCGATCCCCGCATATTAACACTATCCTACACACACTAGGGACAATTTGAACTCAGACCAAGCCAATTAACCTACAAACCTGCACACTTGGAGTGCGGGAGGAAACCGACGATCTCAGAGAAAACCCGAGAGAATGTACAAACTCCGTACAGACAGCAGTCGGGATCGAACCCAGGTCTCCGGCGCTGTAAGTGCTGTAAGGCAGCAACTCTACCGCTGGGCCACACTGCCACCCGAGTGATGTGTTTCATAACACAACACATGGATGCTGTGTCACCAATCCTATCAGATGAGTCAGAATCTTATAGCTTTAAGATGAGTCGCCAACTTAATTTTGACAACAATGGGAAAGGAAAGCAGTAATGTACTGCTGCATTCTCTTTATCTGCTGGTATCTGTTGTAAATTGCTGGGATGTCAGCAACACACCATCACATTTGCTGTATATTTTAATAATTAGGGAATTACATTAGAAAAGCAGCAATCTTCTTTCATTTTATAGTTAAATTTGGAATATGTTTATTTGAAAGATACAGCATGGAAACAGGCCCTTTGGCCCACCAAAACGTACCCTTTTAGCACCTTACCTTACACTGCCCTCTGCTCTATTCTCTCAGCAGGTTCTACGTGAAACCCCTGAGCATTTCTGGCATTTTCGGTTTCCACTGTTGCAAAATTAAAACCGGTCATAGATTCAATGGAGTTAGGCTCCCTTTGTGTCAAAATATTATTTAATTCTACGTCATTTGGAAAGTGCACGACGACTCCTGAGTTCTCTTGATCGTCAAGGCATCACTTGAGGTCTTGCCAATGAAGGCGTTAGTGTAGGTGTGGTGGACTGGCTTAACGTGAAGACAATATAGAACAGTACAGCACAGGAACAGGCCCAGGTTCCATCCTAAATACGGGTGCTGTTTGTATGGAGTTTGTATTTCTCCCCGTGAGTTTTCTCCGGGCGCTCCAGTTTCCTCCCACATCCTAAAGACGTACAGGTTTATAGGTTAATTGCCTGTGGTATAAATTGTAAATTGTCCCTAGTGTGTCGGACAGCGTCATGAGAGATAAAAGTAGTATTAGGACATTCGGCCCATCAAGTCTACTCCGCCATTCAATCATGGCAGATCTATCTATTCCTCCTAACCCCATTCTAGCGTACCCCAGTGTTAACCCCATTGCTGGTGTACGGGGATCGCTGGTCAGCCCAAACTCGGTTGCCCAAAGGGTCTGTTTCCACTCTGTATCACTAACGTCTAAAGACCCACAATATCCATGGCGAATATGAAGCCAAGTTAAACCAATCTCTTCTGCTTGCATGTAATCAATATCTCTCCTCTCCCTGCATAACCAAAAGCCTCTTAAATGCCACATTGAAGCGCTATTGATTCAAGAACCAATAATCAATTGGATATTAAGTTAGTGCTACTCACAATAAGCTAAACATTGAGTCGTTTAGCTCCATGATGTAGATGTGGGCGGCCACACTAATCATTGACCACTAGGAAATCGAGGTACTCACCTAGATGTGCTATAATGTAATTTCATATATTATACAAAATATTATAATGTATTATCAATATATGTTACATATATCAATGGATATTTTTTGGCAGAGGTATATAGCTTCTTGATTAGTACAAGTGTCAGGGGCTATGGGGAGAAGGCAGGAGAATGTAGTTAGGAGGGAGAGATAGATCAGCCAATGATTGAATGGCAGAATAGAAGGAACTGCAGATGCTGGAAAAATCGAAGTTAGACAAAAATGCAGGAGAAACTCAGTGGGTGAGGCAGCATCTATGGAGCGAAGGGATAGGTGACGTTTCGGGTCGAGACACTTCTTCAGACTGATGTGGAGGATGGGGGGGGAGAAAGCAAGGACTACCTGGAATTGGAGAAGTCAATGTTCATACAGCTGGGGTGTAAACTGCCCAGGCAACAGATAATCCTCCAACATTTTTGCCACCTCCAACGGGACCCCACCACTGGCCACATCTTCCCATCTCCTCCCCTTTCGGTACCTTTCCGCAGAGACCGCTCCTTCCATAACTCCCTGGTCAATTCGTCCCTTCCCACCCAAACCACCCAACCTCCCCTGGTACTTTCCCTTGCAACCGCAGGAAATGCTACACGTGTCGCTTTACCTCCCCCCTTGACTCTAACCAAGGACCCAAGAAGTCTTTCCAGGTGAGGCAGGGGTGGCTACCAAGGTCTGACCCAAACCAATGTCATAGAGTCAGTCATACAGCACGGAAACAGGCCCTTCAGCCTAACTTGTCCATGCCGACAAAGATGCCCCATTTGTCCCATATCCCTCCAAATCTTCCTAAACCTGTCCAGGAGTAGAGCCCAAACTACACACACACACATACATATGTATATATTTGTGTGTGTGTGTGTCTGTGTGTATACATTTGTGTGTACATTGTGTGAAATATATATATATATATATACACACACACACACACACACATGCGTATATATATACACTGATATATACTGTATATGCACGTACATTTATACACACACACAATTTACACATACACACACACACACACACATATATATATATACCTTTTTATCGGTTATTATCTCATTTATAGTGTACTATGTTTACATATTCTGCATATGTTTGTATATTGTGCTTGCTGCAAGTAAGAATTTTCATTGCTCTGTCTGGGACATTTGACAATAAACCACTCTTGACCAGTGAGAAGTTGAGCAACATCACATTTTGGCATAGTCCTGCATTGATTCACTCAACTATTGGTGAATGAATGAGATTTAATATCCAGCCCCATTGCGCTACATTTATTTATAAACTTCCATACAGAATCAGTTGATTCCACAAATCCAGAACTAATGTCCATCATATCTTGCTTTTGAATGCAGATTGCATACTTAGTACATGAAAACACGTAACAATTAGCAGGTCGCAATGGCTGGCATTAATAGTGTTTACCAGGAACTTTACAACATAATTAAAAATATTAACAACTTGTCCGGCTTGCCCTGCGCATATTGTAAATATGTACTGGGGTCAGGCCAAGACTACATTCTAAAATTAATTACACAAAAGTTAGTGAAGAAGTCACATCTCAATGTATACCTCTTGGTATGGTTATACCTGAAAAATAAAACCAAATTGCTCTTTAAACTAGCAATTACACCATCAAATTGATTTTTTTAATTGAGGAAATAACTGTTTTTTTTTTAATGGTGAACAACAAAGATATGTTTTTTTACTGGGAAAATAATGAACATCAGCCTTTCACTACCACCCACCACCAAAAGCAGTTTAAAATAGGTGTACTGTGCATTACACACCGATCGACATAGTCTTCTTGCTCACAGTATTATAGACCATTCACAATTAAATAAAAAATAAAGAATATCAAAATTAAACATCTTTAGCTATCCTATGTCGCCCAGTAATGCCATGTATCCGTGGACAGTCATTGTGTGACAGAAAATAAGTGACTCTGAACTCTTGCGAGGAACACAGTTGGCATTTTTCTCGTTGTACATTAGGGACAAAGTACAGTATTTAATGAATGCACTCAACTCCTACTAGTGTAATCAGGAACTATAGTATAGATTTATGTCTGATCTGGACTGATCACCCCTGGTGTGACGTCTGATTATGAGCCCGATCAGTTTCCAACCTCTCAAAGGAATGCTAAACAATGGTATTATTCAAATACCATATTTTTTATCACATTTGAAGGCAGCTTGAAAATCGACATTTCTCCATCACAATATGTACAGGATATCATTCTAGAAAAAGAGTACAGCAAATCAATAAATGTTTTGAAAAACAGGCAGTCTTTGGTGACTGAAAGGCAGGCTTTCCCACGCCGTTACCTTTTTCCTATTTCACTCTGTCTCATGAACTGGATGTTGTTGGCACTGTCGGAAAGATCCGGAAACTGTTCCACGGGCAATACAAAATAGCCGTCGTAGCCTTGCACTCGTCCATTGCTCAGCAGCTGTGGCCTCTCCCCATCAGTCCAGGGCCTCGCCCCTACCTCCCCCTCTTGCAGCCGCCGCTGTTCCTTTGCCCAGGCACGGTCTACTGCCCGCTGCCTGGCCATCTCCAGCACGTGGACCTTCTCCTCGTCGATGGTGGCGCCGTAGCGAATGTTGAAGCCCAGGGCCCCGTACTGCAGCTGAATGTCTGCGAACCTTCTAGTCCTTCTGTTCACCACCGAGGTCATCTGGGAGACGGTCACGTTGACGCCGTTCTCCAGCACGCGGCCTCCCCCCGTGTTGCCGACGATGATCAGGTCTTCCTCCAGCGGCCCCGACTTGACGAAGTAGTGCGTGTCCCGGCCGTCCACGGTGAAGTGGAGGTTCTCCAGGTAGTCGGCCCCGTTCAGGATGGCGGCGATACGCCTGCTGTCGTCGCTGGCCACCCCGATGATGTCGGCCGTCACCTGGCCGTCCTTCACGGCGAACTTGACCCCCCTGCCGAAGACGGAGGCGACCGCCGCAAACCTCGGCCGCTTGTCCTGGCATTTGTGGTAGTTCCTGATGTAGGCCTGGGGCAGCCGCTCCAGGGAGATGAAGCTTTTCAGCTGCTTCTGCAGTTCGCACTGTATGCCCAGCACAACCTGAAAGAAACAAAACAAAGAGTACTCCTGTTTAGTGCAGGAAGGGACTGCAGGTGCTGGTTTAAGCCAAACATGCACACAAAAATGCTGGAGTAACTCAGCGGATCAGGCAGCATCCCACCACAACCAGAGAGCTGTACTGAACTGCTATCCACCTTTTTGGTGACCCTCGGACTGACCTTGATCAGACCGTGCTGGCTTTACCTTGCACTAAACATTCTTCCCTTATCATGCACCTACACACTGCAAACGGGTCGATTGTGATGATGTAGAGACAAAATGCTGGAGTAACTCAGCGGGACAGGCAGCATCTCTGGCAGAAGGACTGGGTGATGTTTCAGGTCGGGACCCTTCTTCAGACTGAGAGTCAGGGGAGAGATATAGGTGGTACTAGGAGAAATGAAAAGCAGAGGGATTTCCTGTTTAGGAGGAACAGCATCTCATATTTTACAGCCCAGTGGTATGAATATTGATTCCTCCCACTTCAGGTAGCCCCGACATTTCCTCTCTCTATCCCTCCCCCACCCGGTTTCCTTTATCAGTACTCCACACCCAGGCAGTTAAAAGGAAAGCCAATCTCATTACACAGGATCCCACCCACCCCCTGCACAAGTCTTTCCAACTTCTGCCATCAGGCCGCCGATATAAAGTCCCCCTATCCAAGAAAAACATCCACAAAAACTCATTCATACCCATTGCCATAAACAGCTTAAATAAAAAATGAGCAATGGACAAATTAACCCTGACGCATTGTCACTTTACACATATCCTCAACTTTTATCTTGTCTATTTTTACAGTTTTTAATCTTTATATTTGCTCTTAAGATCGATACACACTGTGTGTGCTCGCAGAAATCTGTGTTGTATGACTGCTTATCAGTACATAGTCCTGTCTGTATGTTGAGCCACGTCAAAGAAGATTTTCTGTTACGACAGACAATAAAGTTTTCTGAATCTGAATCCTTACTTTTTTGCATACCTTTAATTCATTGTTCTTTATCTCCCCACAGCACCATCTATATCTCTTGTTTCCCTTATCCCTAACCAGTCTGAAGAAGGGTCTCCGACCCAAAAGGTCACCCATTCCTTCTCTCCAGAGATGCTGCCTGTCCCGCTGAGTTACTCCTGCTTTTTGTGTCTTTGTCCTGTTTAGTTCAGTTTAGTTTAGTTCATTATTGTATTGTCATGTACTGGGATATAGTGAAATGTTTTTTTTGTTGCATGCTATCCAGTCAGCGAAAAGACCACGTGATTACAGTGCACAGATACAGGAAAACGGATATAACGTTAATCGCAAGATAAAGTCCGATTAAAGAGTTCAAAGTTCACCCATGAGGTAGATGGGAGGTCTATATGTTTCATGATTTAATATAACTATGTAATGGAACAAAGGAAAGATTTCCTTCAGCAGAATCATGAAGATGTCCAACAAAATATTTCTCCCAAATCTGTACATGTTCTCTTTTTTTTATCAATATCTAAATATAAAACCTCACATTCAAAATGCCATCAACATAAAATTAATATGCCCCAATGTCCAATATTCCGAACATAACATTCAACTAGGTGCGGCACGGTGGTGCAGAGGTAGAGTTGCTGCCTTACAGAGCCAGGGACGCAAGTTCAATCCTGACTACGGGCACTGTCTGGATGGAGTTTGTATATTCTCCCTATGACCGTGTGGGTTTTCTCCAGTTTCCTCCCACACGCTGAAGGCATGCGGGTTTGTATGTTAATGGGTTTCTGTAAATTGTCCCTAGTGTGTGGGATAGAACCGGTGTACGGGTGATCGCTGGTCGGTTTGGACTCGGTGGGCCGAAGGGCTTGGTTCCATGCTGTATCTCTAAGACTAAACTAAACTAAATCTAGCTGGATATTCTATGACTCTTAAGGTATATTTCAGGGAAGATCTATTGAATGCGGCTGGTCACGGTATTGTTTGAATAATTCTGAGAATGTATTACATCACAATGATAAAATCATTCATTTAAAAAAGCCTGCCTTAAGAACCGAATAAATTGTTCCATCATTCACTGCAGAGCTGCACACTGATCCAATTTCCCCACCAATGTAGTGATTGACTTGTTTTCAATTGTCACTTGTGATAATCTACTCCCATTCTGATAAGAATCTATGTGAATAAAGTCTCATCTCCTGCACTTCATTGCAATGCATTGCTATAACTGGGGATCAAACCACAGCCCTTTCATATATTTATTGCGATGGAACTGTTCTTGTGAGAAGAGTAAAATATTAACACTGCAAAATATGATTAAATCTGCAGTATATATATATGGATTGCAGGATACAGCATAGAAATAGGCCGTTCGGCCTACTGAGCATGATGACTATCGATCACCCGTTCACACTAGTTCCATAGACAAGATACAAAATGCTGGAGTAACTCAGAGGAAAGGCGGCATCTCTGGAGAGAAGGAATGGGTAATGTTTTGGGTCAAGAGTCAGGGGAGAGGCAGACTAGAGATAAGTAAGGGCAAAGTGTGAAAACGACAGATCAAAGCAGACGTTGGTCAAGGAAATGTAGACTGGCTTATTGTTAGCTAGTTCTATTTTATCCCATTTTCACATTTGCTCCCGGCACTAGTTACAGAGGTCTAACCTACAAACCTGCACGTCTTTGGGATGTGGGAGAGACCAGGAGAAAAAAGGGGCACCTGGAGTTAACCCCATGCATTCACAGGGAGAACGTGCAAACTCCACATAGACAGTGCCCGAGGTCAGGTTTGAACCCGAGTCTCTGGTGCAGTGAGGCAGCAGCTCTACCAGCTATGCACCACTTTAATATAAAACCTAGTAAAGTAACGAAGCAGACATTTGACAGGTTCTTGATTAGTGAGGGTGTCAAAAGTTACAGGGAGAAGACAGGAGAATGGGGTTGAGGGGGAATGATAATTCAGCCATGATTGAATTGTGGAGTAGACTCGATGAGCGGAATGACCTAATTCTGCTCCTGTGACTTGTGAACTCAATATCAATATATATTTTTAAAAAGGTTCTCACTATTTTGGGCAGATAATGCCAATCCTTGCTGAGTTTAACTCTTGATATTGCCCATGTTCTCTTGGTTAATTTACTTATAATAATAATAATAATAATCTTATTTATATAGCACATTTTTAGTCAACTTGCATTGACCCCAAAGTGCTTCACATAATTACATTACATTTACACACAGGCAAAGGTGGGTGAAGTGTCTTGCCCCAAGGACGCAACGACAGTATGCACTCCAAGCGGGATTCGAACCGGCTACCTTCCGGTCGCCAGCCGAACACTTAGCCCATTGCGCCATCTGTACGGAGTTTGTACTTGACATTAGCACAGTCTGAACTGAACATGGGGTAAAGCAGGGTTGAAAGCAGAGTTAATATATATCAAAGGTATTGAATATTATGTTTTGATATGTGTCTGCTTACGATATAGGTAAAACTCGCACGTATTAGAGGGAGAAAGATGGCTCATGGTGGGATCAAAAGCAAGACTGATTCATTTCCTAGTTAAAGGTCACTGACTGATTTACATAATTATATGCACGAGTCTGAGCAGGTGCGGGAATGAGTATAGCTCATATGCATAAATTACATGGATATTGTCACATATCATAAACTGCTCATCACAACACAGTGAGATATTACTTTGAGTATACTTTAACCTCTAATTCATGAGAGGGATGATGAATCATATTTCTGGCTGGTAGCTGGCCAGTCTAATGGAGACTTAGGAGAGAGCTTTATGGCATTTTTTTTTGTTTTTGGGTCAAAATCACCGAAAGGTATTGATGAAGTTTTGGTGAATCATACAGCAATTCTACATTTTTATATGCCTCATTGTCACCTTCCCCTAGCTAACAATGATCTATTCTACATTTTCCTCGTCCCCTTTGATCTCTCGTTTTCACACCTTCCCCTTCCATATCTCTGTGTCTTCCTCTCCCCTGACTCTCAGTCTGATAAAGGCTCTCGACCTAAAATGTCACTCATTCCTTCTCTCCGAAAGTGCTGCCTGTCCCGCTGAGTTACTGCAACATTTTGTGTCTATCTTCAGCATTTTTACACGCTTCCAGTAACTGTATAATGATTACATCATTAACATAGTTTTGAATTAAAATCAGGGGCAGCATTGTGTCGCAGCGGTACAATTGGTGCCTCACAGTATCACAGACCCGGGTTCGATTCTAACTACCGGTGCTACCTGTACGGAGTTTGTACGTTCTCCCCGTGACCGCATGGGTTTTCTCTGGCTGCTCCGGTTTCCTCCCACATTCCAAAGACGTGCAGGTTTGTAGGTTAATTGGCTTTGGTAAAAATTGTAAATTGTCCCTAGTGTGTGGGATAGTGCTAGTGTACGGGGAAATCGCTGGTTGGCGCGGACTCGATGGGCCGAAGGCCCTGTTTTCGCGCTGTATCTCTAAACTAACCAAAACTAAATGAAAATCAGGGAACATTATAATGCTGGTTACTAAGACTGGGCAAGCTCATTGGTTTTGCTATCTATGGGAATATACTGGTTGTACAAGCTGGTTGCTATTAAATGTTAGATTGGAGAGAATGGTCACATGGTTGTTTGGTTACCACGTGAATAAGTGGGTCCTGAATTACTATCTGGAGAATGGACATTATTACCTTCCATCAAAGTGGGGAATGTGGGAAGCCTCTGTGGTGGATGTTTATGTTAACTTTTATTGATGAAGCTGTGTGTCTTGTTGCTTTTCACTTAGTATGGCTGTATGGTAACTCAAATGTCACTGTACCTTAATTAGTGCATGTGACAATAATCTGACCTTGAAACCTTGACCTCCGAGTTCAAATCTCATCATGGTAGCTGGGGAAATTTAAAGTATGCAATCCTGATCCTAATCCTGTGGAAAATATATTGGGGAGAATTTCAAATGCATTCTCGTAATTTTGTCCGGACTATCGGAGGCGCCGGATCACCAGTGTCTGGAAAATCGATGGTGGACTTGTACAAGGATTGGATTCATCCATAATTTCCTTTAAGTTTACCAACTGCTGAAGTAATTTGAAGATAGACACAAAATGCTGGAGTAACACAGCGGGACAGGCAGCATCTCTGGAGAGAAGGAATGGGTGATGTTTTCGGGTCGAGACCCCTCTTCCTATGCTGAAGTAATTTGCCTTGGTTCATCCATGCAGAACGCTACTTGAAAGAGACTTTGTAGTGTCAGTGACGTCCCGATTGAAAAATCCATTGCTTTTGTTAAAAAAAAGGGGGAGAAATTGTATAACAAATGAAAACTGGTGGAAGGTATATTTACATGTCATACCTTGCTGGGATCCCAGTCTTGTGTTCTGGTTTGAGTTTTCAGAAGTTCATACGTCGCTTCCATGACGTTCATTTCAGGCTTTGGGAATCCAGGAACCACATTGTGCAACTGAAATCCAAACAGCTCCAGCCAGCTTCCAATGTCTATGACCAGAAGAAGCACAATTAAAACAGTAAGATGAAGTATGCTCATTCAAGCATATCTCTGTCAATTATTATTCTGCTATTGTACATTATAACAGTTCCAGCTAACAGTTCAAAGGGTGGCATGGTGGTGCAGCGGTGAAGTTGCTGCTTGTCCCACTTGTCCATCATTTGCGCGTGATTTAGGCAACATCATTTACGTGTAACGATGCACGACGCGCGCGTTGTGACACGCACGTGATGCGCGCATGGTGCGCGTTACATAGGCTGTGATGCGCAGCCGCGCGGCGTCGCAGGATTTTGTGATGTACAGAATCTTCGCACGCTATCTGCGTGACGCGCAAATGACGGCCAAGTGGGACAGGCCCTTTACAGAGCCAGAGACCCAGGTTCGATCCTGACTACGGGTCTGTATGCAGCTTGTATGTTCTCCCCCATGACCGCGAGGGTTTTCTCCAGTTGCTCGGTTTTCTTCCCACATCCAAAAGAGTTTGTAGGTTAATTGGCTTTGGTATAACTGTAAATCGACCCTGGTATCTGTAGTGTAGTGCTAGTGTACGGGGATCGCTAGTCAGGCACGGACTCGGTGGGCTGAAGAGCTGTATCTCTAAACTAAAAAGAACTAAACTAGTTATCATTAATTGCCCTCAACTGTTCCACGTTCACTCCAGACATTCACTGCAAACTCACTCTGTCACATAGTCACCAGACAAAGCAAAGAGTTGAGGAGGAATGAACCTATTTGGGAAAACGACCTTTTGATTTTTGCAAATGTTGGCCAATACTTACCCGGTATAACATTAACTTTATGAACTATCAAAGATAGTTCAAGGGTCACGGTTTAAAGATAAGGGGGAAATCGTTTAGGACCGAGATGAGAACAACATTTTTCACACAGAGAGTGGTGAAATTCTCTGGTGTCATCCGCAATTGGAGACTCTTCAATTCCCACAGTAAATAGCTGGGGTCCCCAGCACCGAGCCTTGCGGTAGTAGTCACTGCCTGCCATTTTGAGGCCGTTTAGTTCAAGGTCCTTCAAAGGCTATATTTACAGAGGGCCATAGTTCACCAGATGTGGCCCATATGAAGGCTAAAGGGTTTGTACTCGCTAGAATTTAGAAGATTGAGGGGGGATCTTATAGAAACTTACAAAATTCTTAAGGGGTTGGACAGGCTAGATCCAGGAAGATTGTTCCCGATGTTGGGGAAGTCCAGAACAAGGGGTCACAGTTTAAGGATAAGGGGGAAATCGTTTAGGACCGAGATGAGTTTTTTCACACAGAGAGTGATCAGCCCGCAGAAGGTGATCATATTGAATGGTGGCGGGCTAAAGCAGGCTCGAAGGGCTGAATGGCCTCTACTGCTGCACCTATTTTCTATGTTTCGATGTCTCTGTTTCTATAAATCAGGATGAATGGAGATAACCTTAGATAAGGTGAAAGAGTTGGGGGAAATAATACAGCGGTCTGTATGGAGAGTGAATAAACAACATAACTGGACTAAATCAAACAGTGGGGCATCTAGGCTCAATATGTAATGGCAATGTGGAGCAGATTTTGCCCTTGTAAGGTCTGGACAGCAACAAGGTCTCTTGCAAAGTGAAGCCCCAAACAACTCTGTAAGTAATGATAGACCAAAATCCAAAATCCTGGAGTAACACAGGGGGGTAGGCAGCATCTCTGGAGCTGGGGTTAGGAGTGTGAGATAGATCAGCCATGATTGAATGGCGGAGTACACTTGATGGGCCGAATGGCCTAATTCTACTCCTATTCCTTACGGCCTCATGAGGCAAGGAATGGGTGACGTTTTGGGGCAAAACTGAAGAAGAGTCTCAAGCTAAAACATCACCCATTCCTTCTCTCCAGAGATGCTGCCTGTCCGGCTGAGTTACTCCAGCATTTTGTGTCTATCTACTCTGATAATATCGATAGATACAAAGTGCGCTGGAGCAAGTCAGCGGGTCAGGCACCATCTGCGGAGAAAATGGATAGGTGACATTTTGGGTCACGAAAGGAGAAAAAAAAAAAACCAGGACTAATCAGGGCCAGAAACACATGATATCTGGCTAGTAATCTAATAGAAGAGAGATTAGTTGAGGCCTCATTTGGACTATGGTACTTTGTATGATAAGCGAGTCTGAAGTTTATGTTCAGAGATACAGCATGAAAGCAGGCCAACGATCGACCACCTATTTAAACTAAAGATAGACACAAAAAGCTGGAGTAATGCCCCTGTCCCACTTAGGAAACCTGAACGGAAACCTCTCGAGACTTTGTGCCCCACCCAAGGGTTTCTGTGCGGTTCCCGGAGGTTGCAGGTGGTTGCAGATAGTGGAAGCAGTTAGGGAGACTGACAAAAACCTCCGGGAACCGCACGTAAATCTTGGGTGTGGCACAAAGTCTCCAGAGGTTTCCGTTCAGGTTTCCTAAGTGGGACGGGGGCATCTCAGCGAGGCAGGCAGCATCTCTGGAGAGAAGGAATGGATGATGTTTCGATTCTGAAGAAGGGTCTCGACCCAAAATGCCACCCATTCCTTCTCCCCAGAGATGTTGCCTGTCCCGCTGAGTTACTCCAGCTTTTTGTGTCTATCTTCGATTTAAACCAGCATCTGCAGTTCCTTCCTACAAACCCATTCACACTAGTTCTATGCTATCTCACTTTCATTTCCACTCTCTACACACTAGGGACAATAATTTTATGGTTGCCAATTAGTTTCAGTTTCCCTTTGAGTTTAGTTTATTGTCATGTGTACCAAGGTACAATGAAAAGCTTAACCCTACAAACCCACATGCCTTTGGGATGTAGGTGGAAACCAGAGCATCCGAAGGAAACCCACAAGGTCCCACAAGGAGAACATGCAAATTCCACACAGGCAGCACCTGAGGTCAGAATCAAACCCGGGTCTCTCATGCGTGAGGCAGCAGCTTCATCATCTGTACCACTGTGGCAACCTTGTGAAGCTGTGATATGAATGTTGGTGGAAATGCTGAGCCACATATATTGTCTGCTGGATTTCCTGTACCATTGCATTGCATGTACTGAGGAAGTACATTTTCCACAGCCCTTTCTGAGGAAGCTTAAACAGACTGGAACACATGAAGCAGACAATTGCCAAGTCCTGCTGTTCATTGAAATTTCCATTGCACAAAAGTGATTTACTGCCTGTTCAACTGGTTCCTGCCTGAAGGATCTGAAAATGGGAACAGCAGTAGGTTGTTCAAACATGCAGCCGTTTCTACCATTCATCTCCACTATTTCAGTTGAATATTCTCTGGCACTCTAATACAAATATCTCCTGATTTTCCTCTTGAAAATTGCAGATAAGTCACCGTTCAGAGGCTTTCGTGACAGTGATTTTCATTGTTCTTTGCATAACTAAGATGGTTCTGATTTTATTCTGTCATTTTGTTCCATGTACAAAATCATGACAGGAATAGATTAGGTAGATGCACAGAGTCTCTTGCCCATAGTAGGGGAATCGAGAACCGGAGGACATCGGTTTAAGGTGAGGGGGAAAAGATTTGATAGGAACCTGAGGGGCAACATTTTTACACAAAAGGGTGGTGTGTGTATGGAACAAGCTGCCAGAGGAGGTAGCTGATGTTATTGTGTCACTCTACCTATTGCAACGTTTAAGAAACATTTATTTTGCCTGTCCCACTTAGACGACTCTTTAGGCGACTGCCAGGGACTAGTTTTAATGGAATTCACCTACGACACCTGGCGATAACCTACGACAACACCTACGTCAACAAAAATTGGACTCTTGCATATGGACCTAGCGATTCTTGCATTTGGACTCAGTGGGCTGTTTCTGTACATTCTGATTTTAATTGGGAATCATACTTATGTGTGGCAATTATCTTACTGATGTGTATGCCAAAATGAATTTCACTGTACCTTGGTATAGGTGATCATAAAGAACCATTGAACCTTTAGGACACATTTAGTGGAATATGGACAGGTGGGACTAGTGTTGATGGGACATGTTGATTGGTGTGGTCAAGTTGGGCCAAAGAGATTGTTTCCACACTGTATATGATTCTATAACTCCATGAGATGCTGCTGCTGCTAATGAGAAGTGACCACTTAGAAGCAATGGTGCAGGATTGATGAGCAGGAACTGAAGGCAAATGTTTATTAACATTAGTGTTCGCAGTCCCTTGTAAATCCTCAATGCCACTACTGGTTGACGGCAGATTATCAAGCTCAGCAAAAACTAGCAGGGAAGAAGGATGTTCTGTGTCTTTCTTTAATGAAACACATTTGGAAGATTGTTGATCTATTGCAATGCCTTTGAATATTTTGAGATGGCAGGATGTTAAAATGGAATATTTTGCAGAATCAGACTTTTAAGTCTGACACTGTGAGATGTTAGAGACTAGCGAGAGACAAGCCTCATCATGTTCTCATAGATTTCCTGTTGAGTTACCGAGGATATCACGCAACTGATAGAGGTTAGAGATGGAAATAATTCAGTTAAGTTTCTCATATCAATTGAGGAGAAATATTGTATTAATTTATGTGCCCATTAAATATTTGGATGACAATGGATGAAAAGTTCATGTTCAAAAGTGATTGGAGAGGAATTAGGCCATTCGGCCCATCAAGTCTACCACCATTCGACCATGGCTGATCTATCTCTCCCTCCTAACCCCATTATCCTGCCTTCTCCCCATAATCCCCGACACCTGTACTAATCGAGAATTTGTCAATCTCTGCCTTAAAAATATCTGTCTAAAGAACAAACATAAACTTTTCAACATTACTTTAAACACAAAATACGTGGTGCTCCGTACAACAGATGCAATGAGTAGTGGCTTGAATGAATTAATTTGGATAAAGACTGGGATTTAAAAATACATGTTAAATATTTTTGGTACTTACAACAAAAGTGTTGGCATTGCAGGGACATGGATTAACAGATCTAAAGCAGATGGACTGTGTGGGAGGGAACTGCAGATGCTGGTTTACACTGAAGATAGACACAACATTCTGGAGTAGCTCAGGTGGGACAGGCAGCATCTCTGGATAGACGGGTGACGTTTCGAGTCAAGACCCTTCTTCAGACTAAAGCAGATCTTAATTGTAAAATATAAATTGGTTTATTCAAGAAATATTAAATGAAAGGTTGGCTATGGAAGGAATGGAGGGATATGAATTATGTGCAGGCAGGTTAGCGTTGGACTTGGCATCATGTTCAGCACAGATGTTGAGGGCCGAAGGGCCTGTTCCTGTGCTGGACTGTTCTATATTTTATGTTTCAGATGGTTAAAACATATACTTTGTGGAGAAGCATGACTAATAATTTCTGTTTCCCCCCCAAACAGAACATGTTGCTGTAAAGGCTTTGTCAATCTGTGCATATGACCCACTGGTGATGTCACTGTGACACACATGATGACTATAAATAATTCAGTAACATCTTGTGACAAACTCCAAAAGCCTACACTCAACATGGATGACATCGTTTTCTGCACAGAATGTTTGCATAAATTGTCCCAGGGGCTATGATAGTTTTAATTACAGCGCAGGTTTGAATGACAGTGAACCACAAACAGCAATTTGGCCTCTCCACCTAACATAGTGCAAGTTTTTTTGCATTTTCACCGTTTCAAATTAAAACAAGGCTTGGCCACTTTCATTGCCATCAGGAAGAAGTTGCAGGAGCCTGCAAACTGTAACGTCCAGATGCAGGAACAGCTTCTTCCCTGCAGCCATCAGGCTATTAAACACAACAATCAATAAGCTCTGAACTACAAAAAGACTATATTATTATTGCATTATAATTGTTATTTATTGAACTTTTTTTTCTCTTCCCCCATTATGTACAATGTTTACATATTCACATATTCTGTTGTGCTGCAGCAAGTAAGAATTTCATTGTCCCATCCAGGACATATGACAATAAATCACTCTTCAATGTGATTTATTTTCAAAAAGAGCATACCAGAATTAGGAACTCTTATATTTCTATATTTAGGCGGCACAGTGGGGCAGCGGTAGAGTTGCTGCCTTACATTGCCAGAGGCCGGGGTTCGATCCTGACCACGGGTGCTGTTTGTACGGAGTGTGCACGTTCTCCCTGTGACTGTGTGGGTTTTCTCCAGGTTCCACACTCCAAAGAGGTGCGGGCTTGTAGGTTAATTGGCTTCTGTAAATTGTCCCTAGTGTGTGTAGGATAGATCAAGTGTACGGGTGATCGCTGGTTGGTGCGGACTCGGTGGGCCGAAGGGCCTGTTTTCCCGCTGTATCTCGAAACTAAAGTAAAAGTAACATACACTACCAGTCGTGGAACAGTCATGGAATGTGAAGTGACAGTCAAGGCCACTCAATGATTTTTATGCACCTGGGATCTCGCAGTTTAGTTTAGCTTAGAGATACAGCAGGGAAACAGGCTCTTCGGCCCATCGAGTCCGCACCGACCAGCGATCACCCACACTCTAGTTCCATGTTATCCCACTTTCTCACCCACTCCCTTCATACTGGGGACAATTTACAAAGGCCAATTAATCTACAAACCTGCACGCCTTTGGAATCTGGGAAGAAACTGGTGCACCCGGAGAAAACCCACGAGGTCACAGGGAGAAGGTACAAACTCCCCACAGGCAGCACCAGTAGTCAGGGTCATAATCGGGTCCCTGGCGCTGTGAGGCAGTAGCTTGTCCTCTGTGCCACCCATAGTTATGTCATCATTACACTAAACCACATTCTTCATCCACACCTATCAGGGTTCTTGAACCAACCGGACAACCCTAATCCTATCTTGTCACAGACCACTTTGGACCACCTCCTGCATTGCCATGGACTTAGAACAGAGAACACAGAAAAGTAGAACACCGGAACATGCACTTTGCCCCATAATATCTATGGTGAACATGATGCCAAGCTAAGTTAATCTCATCTTTCAGACTAGTTAGACAGGTACATGGATAGGACAGATTTGGAGGGATATGGACTAGTGTAGTTGGTACATGTTGGGCTGAAGGGCTAGTTTCCATGCTGTATCACTCTACGACACTACATATAGATTCATACGGCGTTGAAAGGGACCATTCGGCCCAACTCACCCATGCCGACCAATATGCCCTATCTAAGCTAAACCATTTGACCTGCATTTCTCCATTCCCAGCCTATCCATGTGCCTAGCTAAAGGTCTCCTAAATGCCACTATCATACCTGTCTCCACCACCACCGTTGACAGCACGTTCCAGGCACCACCACCTTCTGTGTATAGATCAGCCAGGATTTAATGGCAGAGTAGCCATGATGGGCCAAATGGCCTAATTCTGCACCTTTCACTTATGAACTGGCCGCAAACAAATGCATAGGAAGGAACTGCAGATGCTGATTTACACCAAAGATAGATGCAAAAGGCTGGAGTAACTCAGCGGGACAGGCAGCATTTCCGGAGAGAGGGAATGGGTGACGTTTCAGGTCGAGACCCTTCTTCACACTGAGAGTCAGGGGAGATGGAGATTCGAGATATTGACAAGTAAGGTGTGAAAAGGACAGATCAAAGCAGACGACGATCAGGGAACACAGAAAAGCTGGAGAAACTCAGCGGGTGCAGCAGCATCTATGGAGCGAAGGAAATAGGCAACGTTTCGGGGCGAAACCCTTCTTCAGACTGATCGGGGGTGGGGGTGGGTGGGGACAAGAAAGGGAAAAGGAGGAGTAGCCAGAAGGCTGGAGGGTGGGAGGAGACAGCAGGGGAGCTGAGGAAGGGGAGGAGACAGCAAGGACTAACAGAATTGGGAGAATTCGATGTTCATGCCCCGGGGGTGTAGACTCCCCAAACGGAATATGAGGTGCTGTTCCTCCAATTTCCGGTGCTGCTCGCTGTGGCCATGGAGGAGACCCAGGACAGAGAGGTCGGAGGCGGAGTGGGAGGGGGAGTTGAAGTGCTGAGCCACCAGGGAAATGTAGAATGGTTCATTGTTGGCTGAGGGCAAGGTGACAACGAGGCATGCAATCAGTGACATTCATCAGGAGGACAGTGAAACTAGCCGGAGAACTAGGGTGGGGGTGGGACGGAGAGAGAGGGGAAAGCAAGGGTTACTTGAAGTTGGAGAAATCAATATTCATACCGCTGGGTTGTAAGCTGCCCAATAAATGCATCAGGTCCAAATTGCATTCTAATGTTCTTTTGCTCAAAGAGATATTTTTTGGAAAGCACCATCACCTGATTACCCACACTTTGCATATCTTGGAGCAAATTGTCATTTACTGTCCCCGCAAAAAGAATGATGAACAGCTCACAGCTAAAATAAGCACTTTTCTTTGAAGCAGATTAGTGATGGCTCTTGCAACTGTCTGGAACAGAATCAACTCCTTTTTTTAATTTCACACTGATTGAATTTGGTGCATCAAACTCTGACACTGAATGAAATTACTTCATTATATGTTTGTACAGCCCTTTCAGTACAATTATCTGTCAGTCCGCCTTGTAGTTTTCAGAATCCTTAACAGCTTTTAAAAAATGAAATATTCATAAATCTTGACACATTTGAAATAGGAATGCTGCTCAACCATTAAAGCAATCAGTCACCCAGGGCCATTTGACAGAAAGTAGGAAAAATCTGCAAGTCTGGAGCATCGACAGCATTTTTAACTTTTTCGTCCATATTACATCAGGGTGGTGCAGTGGTAATGGTGCTGTCTTTCAGCTCCAGAGACCCGGGTTTGACCCTAACCACGGGTGCTGTTTGCACGGAGTTTTAACGTTCTCCCCGTGACCTGCGTGGGTTTTCTCTGAGATCTTTGAATTCCTCTCATACTCCAAAGACATACAGGGTTGTAGGTTAATTGGCTTGGTATGAATGTCAAATTGTCCCTAGTGTGTGTAGGATAGTGTTAGTGCGCGGGGATCGCTGGTCGGCGCGGCCTCGGTGGGCCGAAGGGCCTGTTTCCATGCTGTATCTCTAAACTAAACTATCATTTAAAGAAAAATCTCTAGAAATTGCATTGCATCCTTTAGAGAGCCAAGAGTGTTTAATTGTCAGTAGGTACACAAAAAAGCTGGAGAAACTCCGCGGGTGCAGCAGCATCTATGGAACGAAGGAAATAGGCAACGTTTCGGGCCGAAACCCTTCTTCAGTGTTTAATTGTCATATGTACCGGCAACGGGAAAATTAAATTCTTACATCCTGCACCTTAACAGGCCCATTAATACAAGAACACATAGAACCTGGCGGACTGGTGCACACGTAACAACTTGTCACTAAACACCTCCAAGACCAAGGAGCTGATTATTGACTTCAGGAGGTCCCATAATGGAGAATACCACCCAATCTCCATTTATGGGGAAAGTGTGGAGAGAGTGGCCAGCTTTAAGTTTCTGGGCACTCACATTTCAGAGGACCTCACATGGTCCACCAACACCGCTGCGCTGGTCAAGAAGGCACAGCAACGACTGTTCTTCCTGAGGACATTAAAAAAGACTGGTCTGCCCCAACAGCTGCTGACAACTTTTTACTGCTGCACCACAGAGAGCATATTAACGTATGGCATCTCTGTGTGGTACCTCAGCTGCACGGAGGCGGAGAGGAGAGCTCTTCAGCGCGTCGTCCACAGAGCGCAGAGGATCATTGGGACAGAGCTACCAGCCTTGGAGGGCATCTACCACACACGGTGCCTCAGGAAGGCCGTCAGCATCCATAAAGACTCATCACACCCCTGTAACGGTCTGTTCGAACTACTTCTCTCCGGCAGACGTTACAAGGCCTTCTACGCCCGAACCTCCAGACTCAGAAACAGCTTTATTCCAAGAGCTATAGCGGCTCTGAACCGGCCCTGCTGAGTGCCCCCCCCCCCCACCCCCCCCGGACTGTCTCCCTCGGATGGTCACGACACACAGCTTATTTATTTATTTTACTTTTCTTTTTCATCGGTTGGAAGCTGCATATTAAATCTCGTTGCACTGACGTGCAATGACAATAAAAGATATTATTATTATTATTATTATTATTATTATTATTATTATTATTATTATTATTATAAATATATAACAATTAATACCGTAATTGAATAACCATTACACTTGGTGACCATAATAGTGTTACGCTGAAGTCCATAATGCAACCAAAGATGCAAGGAACTTCAGATACTAGTTGACACCGAAGATAGATACAAAATGCTGGAACAGGCAGCAACTCTGGAGAGAAGGAATGGGTGATGTGTCAGGTCGAGCCCTTCTTCGGTCCCGAAATGTCATCCATTCCTTCTCTCCAGAGATGCTGCCTGTCCCGCTGAGTTACTCCAGCATTTTGTGTCTATCTTCGGTGTACACCAGCATCTGCAGTTCCTTCCTACTGCAGGGACGATGCGGGCCAAATGCAGGTGGGGGGACAAGTGTAGATGAGACATATTGGCCGGTGTGGGCAAGTTAGGCTGAAAGGACTGTTTCCCACGCTGTAAGACTCTTTGACTCTATGAGTGTTGATTCAGGTTGTGCATGTACATTAGATTCTTGACTGTATTCAAGTATTCCCTGTTACAGGATTGTAGCAGGAGGTATGCACAAATGTCCACAGGGACTTCTGTCTGAAGTGATAACTTGGTATTCTTGAGAGTACAATAAATTATGAATAAATCCCACTTTGTGCCTTGGCTACATTTATTTTGATCCGTCTGGAATCAAACTCAGACTCGATGGTAATAACTGCTTGAAGCAGTCTTTTTAAAGAACAGCTCTGATGTTACCTTAGTCATAAACAATTCATAGTCCAAAAATCCATTCCCTCTGCTATGCATAATAAGAAAAAAATAAACGGTTCTATGAACGCCATGTATCCCAACCTATGATTCTGAAAATAATCCAATTAAAATAGTGAAGTGTTTTATCTGAATAATAAGGCATTTGAACAGGGCAAAATTCCATGTAAAAGTATATTTAATTCAATAAACCAGGGCTCCTTCATGGCTGAAAGTATGACTTTTTAAAAAATTAATGCACTTATTCGAACGACACAGGCATTGGCGGTTATGAGGCTGGTATTAGATTATCTAATCTAATCGATAAATTATATCAAAATACCACATATTGGTGTATCAATACAAATAAAGGTAGCCAGAAAATATAAAAAGCTAGCTCAAAATACGATAGATCAATGCAGGATCATATTTAGTTGATAGTTCTTGCATATTTAGAGCATTACAAGATAACGTCTCAATAACAGAAACACAAGAACAAATTGCAGGAGTGGCGGCACTGTGGCGCAGCGGAGGAGGTGCTGACTTACAGTGCCTGAGGTTGCTGTCTGTACGGAGTTTGCACGTTCTCCCCATGAACTGCCTGGGTTTTCTCCGAGATCTTCGGTTTCCTCCCACACTCCAAAGACGTGCAGGTTTGTAGGTTAATTGGCTTGGTATAAATGTACAATTATAAAATTGTCCCGAGTGTGTGTAGGGTAGTGTTAATGTGCGGGGTCTGTGGGGACTCAGTGGGCTGAAGGGCCTCTTTCCACGCTGTATCTCTAAACTAAACTGAGGGAGATTCACGTATCGGGGAAGGTGATTGTTCATAGGATGGGGAGGGGGGGGGTTGCCCTATGCATAGAGATGAAGCAGACAAGATCTATACCCTTGAGAGTATAGAACAAAGTGGGGCGTTCCTATTGAGGCATTAAAACATTCTGATGGGTCCCGACAGGGGATATACAGGACTGATCTATTCCTTGAGTAAAAAAATGACACCAAGTGCTGGAGTAACTCATCATGTCCGAAAGCATTTCTGGAGTCTGAAGAAGGGTTCCGACCCGTAACGTCACCTAGTCCTTTTCTCCATCAATGCTGCCTGTCCCTCTGTTACTCCAGCATTCTGTGTCTACCTGGAGAACATGGACTGTTTCTGCTGTGTTAGTCCAGCACTTTGTGTCTTTTCTTTTCTGTGAACCAGCATTGTGTAAACCACTAATTGTTGAGTCACACTGGGAGCAACAGTGGTCTCAGCCCCGATCCCTATGGACCACTGATAATCCCCTTCTTCCATTGGGAATCTCCTTGACTCCGTCAATCTCTGTCTGTCGACACTGGGCCTATTCGCTGGAGTTTAGCAGAATGAGGGGGGACCTTATTGAAACGTACCGAATAGTGAAAGGCTTGGATGTGGAGTGGATGTGGAGAGGATGTTTCCACTGGTCATAGAGTGATACAGTGTGGAAACAGGCCCTTCGGCCCAACTTGCCCACACCGGTCGGTCAACATGTCCCAACTTGTGGGAGAGTCTGTGACTAGAGGTCATAGCCTTAGAATTAAAGGACGTTCTTTTAGGAAGGAGATGATGAGGAATTTCCTTAGTCATAGGGTGGTGTATCTGTGGAATTCTTTGCCACAGAAGGCTGTGGAGGCCAAGTCAGTGGATATATTTAAGGCAGAGATAGATAGATTCTTGATTAGTACAGTTGTCAGAGGTTATGGGGAGAAGGCAGGGGAATGGGGTTAGGAGGGAGAGATAGATCAGCCATGATTGAATGGCAAAGTAGACCAAATGGCCTAATCCACTCATATCACTTATGATCTGAAGACGATGTCTCAACTGGAAACGTCACCCATTCCTTCTCTCCAGAGATGCTGCCCGTCCCGCTGAGTTACTCCAACATTTTGTGTCTACCTTCGATTCAAACCAGCATCTGCAGTTCTTTCCTACACATTTATGATCTTATGACTCCCACTCCCCATCCGAGATGGTGCCCAACAGGTGACTATTTGCATGCTGGCCAC
The DNA here is from genome assembly GCF_028641065.1 of Leucoraja erinaceus. Classification (NCBI taxonomy): domain Eukaryota; kingdom Metazoa; phylum Chordata; class Chondrichthyes; order Rajiformes; family Rajidae; genus Leucoraja; species Leucoraja erinaceus. Next base: position 9,144,851 of record NC_073388.1, read on the forward strand.
AGAAGCAGGTCCACAAACTCATATTACAATCGTTCCACGCTCTGAAATCTGTCTATGCACTGTAAATGGATCGAATGTAATCCTGTAATGTCTTTCTGCTGACCGATTAGCACGCAACAAAAGCCTTTCACTGCACCTCGGGTACATGTGACAATAAACTAAACTGAACTGCTCTCTCTCCTGAAGCCAGCTAGCAATCCATCTGCGACTTGTTTTCTGACTCCATATTATCTGACAATCATTACTCTATTAAGGAATACTTTATCAAAGGCCCTTTGGAAATTGAGATAGATTTCTTCTCTACTGCATTATCATTGTCTACAACTCCCCGCTACCTCTGCAAAATATTCAATAAGGCCAATCAATCTAGAACTCCTCTTTTGAAATCAATGTTGGTAATTCATTATGATACTTTTCATTACACAGTGGTTTTTTATTCTCTCCTTCAGTGTTGATTCCATTATTTTCCCCGTGTACTGCTGACTAGTATGTCCTTCCCTAGATCTGTCTTGTCTTCTTAAGTATATGCATTATCTTATGTATTTGGTCTTTTTTAGATTTTACAAAGATACAGTCTGGAAACAGGCCATTCGGCCCATCGAACCCATGCCGACCAGCGATCACCCTGTACACTAACACCATCCTACACTCTAGGGGCAACTTACAATTTCACCGAAGCGAATTAACCTACAAACCTGTACGTCTTTGGGATGTGGGAGGAAACCAGAGCACTCGGGGAAAACCCATGCAGGTCACGGGGAGAACGTACAAACTCCGTATATAGTCAGGATTGAACTCGGGTCCCAGGTGCGCAAGGCAGCAACCCTACTGTCTTTAATGAAGCTAATGGAACTAAATTTTAGAAACAGAATCAATGCATCACTGTTAAGGCCCTGTCCCACTGTACGAGGTAAAATTCTCCCGAGTTTCCCCTGATTCGAACTCGGAGAATTACGGTAATAGCCGCTCGTAGGTACTCGGGACTCTCGTGGACATTTTTCAACATGTTGACAAAACTTCACGAGCTTACCGCGTTTCCCGAGTACCTGCCTTTAGCGTTACAAGCCGCTAAGAGACGTCCCAAGCTCCGACGTACCCGCTATGTACATTCTACCTGCTTACCATGAGTTTGATTTTTTTTTAAACTCGGGAGAGCTCTTTGGTAAACTCGTATAGTGGGACAGGCCCTTTACTATACAGCATGCTGGGTTTAGACCCAAAGCATTGGCCTTCCTTTTTGCCCACAGATACTCCTCGACACGCTGAGTTCCTCCAGCAGATTGCATGGTGCTCTTGTTTCTTGTGATCTCATCCCTACCAATTGTTATAATTGTGAAAAAATAAATCCACACAGAACAATCAAATCTGTCAGAAGGGCTGACAATGGAATGGAATATTAAACATGTCTCATGAAAACTGTGGACCCACAAGAGATTGTGGATGCTGGAGTCTTGAGTGAAACACAAAGTGCTGGAGGAACTCAGCAGGTCAGGCAGCATTTGGAGAGGCAATGAGCATCTGAAGACATCTGAAGAATGGTCTTGCTCCCCCGTTTCCTTTCCCAGATGCTGCCTGACCTGCTGATTTCCTCCTTCCCAATGAAAGTTGTATCTCGTCCACTTTAATCTTTATGGAAAGCCATCGTCAAGAGGCATCAAAGGGCGGCGCAGTGGTGCAGCGGTAGAGTTGCTGCCTTACCCAAGGAACAATCCTGACTACGGGTGCTGTCTGTACGGAGTTTGTACGTTCTCCCCGTGCCTGGAGTGGGTTTTCTCCGGGTGCTGTGGTTTCCTCCCGCGCTCCAAAGTTGTACAGGTTTGTAGGCTAATTGGCTTGGTAAAATTGTAACTTGTTGCTAGTGTGTGTAGGATAGTGTTAGTGTGCGGGGATCGCTGGCCGGCGTGGTCTCAGTGGGCCGAACAACCTGTTTCTGCTCTGTATCTCTAAACGAAACTACGTTCAAATGGAGCAGATTCATGTTCTAAACTTCAGCTCTTACATGCCAACTCTTACATAAACGTTGACCATCATTTCATAGCTTTTAAGATATTTGAGATCTCCTTTGCACTATAAAATTACATCGAATATAGACACAAAATGCTGGAGTAACTCAGTGGGACAGGCAGCATCTCAGGAGAGAAGGAATGGGTGACGTTTCAGATCGAGTCTCGTCTTCAGACTCTCCAGCGATGCTGCCTCTCCTGTTGAGTTACTCCAGCATTTTGTGTCTATCTTCGATGTAAACTGGTATCTGCAGTTCCTTCCTACACATCTCCTTTGTACCAAGATCTCCTTCGCAGATAATACCAAGTTATGCATTGTTCCTTACCTGTAGTGAATTGTGCGATGTCCTGAACAGTGCTGACCGGGTTGTTACTTTTAAATGAATACAGGTTGAATGGAAAGAGATTGTTATTTAAGTCCTTCCAGAGATCGTAGTTTGGCGTTGTCCAACGGCCAGACACAACGTCATAATCACGGCGGCCTAAATGCAAGAGCTTGGTCAGGGGGTCGTAAAGCCCTCCGTGAAAACCAATAATCACTTGGAAATCTGCGTTGGTATCCCGGTAGATATCTCCATAAGGCGTGTATTGCATCTGTTTAATGACCTGTCCAGAATTGCTGAAGACAGCCAGGGGGGTTCCTGTGTTGTCACAGGTCACGTAAAACTCTTCGCCATTGCTGATCTCCATGGCGATGAGATGGCCCTGGAGGTCGTAGTAGAGTGACGTGATCTCAGAGTTGGTGTGGTTGTAAATGTGAGTGACTCTGGTTGGGTTAATGAGGTCGGCGTAAAAGAATTGCAGGTGTTGGCCGGCGTTTGTTTTCTGGGCGACGCGCCTCCCTAACCCGTCGTAGCGGTACAGCACGCTCCAGCCTGCGATGGCACTGTACGCTCTGTCGAGCAGGCCGTTGGAGTTGTAGTCGAATATGGTGTCTCCTCGCTGCTGGAGGAAGCCATCCTCATCCGTCTTGTACGGCACCTCCCCGAACCGGGTGATCCTGTCTCGCAGGTCATATCTTAGCGGGGTTAAATGGGCGCTGTTTTCGTAGCTCATCAAGTTAATGTTGCCGTTCAGGTCATAGTTGTATCGCCACTGGGGTTTGTTGTTGATGGACACGGTTTGGAGCTGCCCGTCAGCATCGTATTCGTAGGAGTGCTTTGTGAGATTGGTATCGGGACCCACTCTCACTTCGCACACTATCATGCGTCCCATGTTGTCGTATTGGACCGTCATCCAGTAGGTGATGGATCGGAGAATCTCAAATTGGACTTCTCGCACTTGGCCGTTGGCATTGAACTTCTTGGTGTGTGTCATGACGGTGGTGGTGATGATTTGGTTGAGATCGTAGTAGATCACGCTGAACTTTCCGAACTGCTCGGACCGGCCAGAGACATCGTCATGTCGATACAGATCGATGGGCAGTGGGGTTTCGTTGATCATGGCCTGCATGCTGGTAATCCGGAAGTTATTATAACTGTAGTCAAACCGAGCGTTGACGAGGTCTTCGTCGCTGAACCTAAAGATCTGCCGTGCCACCAGTGGACCTGTTTGCCTGAATCGGACCGTGCAGGTGAATCCCTCATGCACCAGCTGGATGGTTTTAATCACACCGGCAGCCTCGTCGTAGGTGAAGTTGACCTGAGTGGTGTCGTAGAGAATCTCGGAGAACTTGGACAGTTTGGTGTACTTGTAGACCACCATACGCCCGGTGCCAAGGAATAATGTCTGGAGCAAGCGGCCGTCCTCCATGTAATCCTGTATGACGGAGGCGCTGCCATCAGGCGGAGTGTAGATATTCCTATAGTACCCGACGGAGCAAATGGTCTGCATGGTGTGTCGGACCATGCTGGGCATGGTGACTGAGTAAAGTCGATCAGTCAGATCGTAGTCAAAAATGTATCTTCGCTGGCTGTGCAGCAGGAGCGTCACAGACTGTTGAAAACAAAGACGTTACTTGATGACAATTCCACATACTTGTAAAAATATTAGAGTCATAGCGTGGAAACAGGCCCTTCGGCCCAACTTCCCCACATCGACCAACATATCCCATCTACACGTCCCACCTGCCTTTGGCCCATACCCCTCCAAACCCGTACTATCCATGTACCTGTTGAAATGTCTCTTAAACGTTGCGATAGTCCCTGCCTCAACTCCTTCCTCTGGCAGCTCCTTCCATACACCCACCATCCTTGGTGTGAGAAAGTTACCCCTCAGGTTCCTATTAAGTGTTTCCCCCCTCAAGGGACCATTGATCAATTATCTGGGTTGATGTGTTGGTGGAATGGGCCGCTGGAGGCCCTGCAGCAGCCGGGGGGTCTCGTGGATCAGGCGCTGCTGGCGGCCCCGACGATACGAGGTGCTGCCCGCGCTTGATTAATTTGACAATTAACTGCGTTACAAGTGCACATGAACCAGGCACGTGCCAACAGGGTAGACAAGGCAGGCACTGCCTACCTTAAATACATTATAAAATGGTAATTATTAAATATAAATAGTAAAGGCATGGGAGAATTATGCCTATCTAAGAGATCGCTCTTAGAGGTAGGCATAATTCTCCGCGCCTATCATGCGCAGCACTTGCATCACGCGAAGGTCTGTGCAGCCTACATGCTGTATCGCTGCTTCAAGCCGTCAATTTCAAGGGGAGCTGAAGGGAGCTGAAATTCTGCCTTTGCTGTACTGCGCATGTGCAGTGCAAGTTTCCTGGCGAGTTTTTCAAATATGGATTGTCATTATCTTAAGTGTATCTTAGAGAGAAGAATGGAGTTCGTGTACCAATAATGTGGTAGGTAAATCCTTTCACAGCGTTTGGGGAGTCTGGCCCGGGGTAAAGTTGCGGGGAGGGCAGGAGCATTGTGAAGGAGGGGATCGGGGATCATGCCAGTAATCCACTTGTGACACTCCGGGCACGGAGCCACCGCATTGTGGCCGGGGAGTGAATTAGCTCGGGTCGCTGCGAGCGCCCGCCGGGACCGGGCAGCCCCTTCTACTGGCCCCCACTCACCTCTGGCAGTGCTCTCCATCTGAAAACCTCTCTCCTGCCGATCGCCGGCCTCGCTCATGTCAGCCGCTTCCCGCAAATCTTTAAATTCCGACAGCGCGATCAATTGAGGTTACTCGGCTGTCGGAATTAAAGAATTTGCGGGAAGCGGCTGACATGAGCGAGCGGCAGGTGAGAGATGTTCAAAATGAGAGCACTGCCAGAGGTGAGCAGGCCGGCAGAAAGCGCTGGGATCCCGGCGGCCCTTCGCAGCCACCTGAACTGCTTCCCTCCCCAGCCACAATGTGGTGGCTCCGTGCCCGGAGCGCCGCGGCAGCGGTGAGTGAGTGAGTTACTGGCATGATCCCCGACCCCCTCCCTCTCAACACTCCTGCCCTCCCCGCAACTTTACTCCCGGCCAGACTCTCCACACGCTGTGAAAGGAACTCTACCCCCAATTGGTCCCATGAACAAGTATTGCCATTCAATAAGATGACAACTAATTTAACTCGTCCCGGTGTGCTCCCGTTTTCCCACCATCTTTCCACCTGCCGTCATCCTCCATCTCCCACCCATTCAGTAATTCAAAATGAAGGAGATTTGGAAGCCTTGGGCAAATTGAATTGTTACTTATTTTTATTTTTTTATTTTTACGGAGAGGAGAACAATCTGCGCATGCGCGGTTTAAGATTTTTTTTTAAAAGCCGACTGACTGCCTACCTTGAATAATTAGTGCTTGACATGAACAAACCAATAATCAGAGCTTGAGAATTCAAGTATCATTCAAGGTTAAAAGCAAATGTTGCAAGAAACCACTCGGCAAGTCAGACTGCGACTGGAGAGACAGAATTAGCACATGAAACCGGTCCACCTGACCCTCTGATTGAATTTTTGGTATGCATCATGACAGCAGTATTAACTATTTGGTTGAGATCGTGGGATATTGCACTGAACTTTCCAAATTGTTCTTACTGGCCTGAGACATCGTTGGGTCGATAAAGGTGAATGGGCAGTGGAGTTTTATTGATCATAGCCTGCATGCTGTTAATTCAGAAGTTATTATAACCGTAATCATGAATTACGGGGTGTTCCCAGGGATAAACATAGGCTTGGGTAACAAGTGCTGTTGGAAGACCATCAACCCGGTGAAAGAATCCCATTGTTCTACCTGAAACCTGTTGGTCTCCCAGCAGAGTAAAACGTCTGCCAGGGAATGTTGCCGACTGGCATATTCCAAACTGCAGGAGTACATGCTGAGGGACGCGCTGAGAGGCTCTCAGTCTGAAGAAGGGTCTCGACCCGAAACGTCACCCATTCCTTCTATCCTGAGAAGCCGCCCGTCCCGCTGAGTTACTCCTGCATTTTGTGTCCATCTTCGGTGTAAACCAGCATCTGCAGTTACTTCCTACATTGGAGCTCGGTGCAGCCAATGCCAAGGCTCTATGGGGGAGGACCACAGTCCAGGGACCTTGTGCGGCTGGACATTGAGTGGCAGAGTCCAGTGGGGTCACAAGGGAAGGGATATCGCCCCCGAGGGCCCAGTGACAGGCAAGAGTGTTTTATGCAAAGATAGGTGCTAACATTACTGAGTATAACACCACCCTCTGCAACCTCTTGTGTTTGAAGTTCATGTCATAGGGGTCTATTCTGCCATTCAATCATGGCTGGTCTATCCTTCCCCCCCTAACCCCATTCTCCTGCCTACTATGATGGTCTTGCGAATCAAGGGCTCGCCGGAGGGGGGTGCTCTGTTACACTGGCCCGCGGCAGCCGGCAGTCTGAAGCAACGGTCTGCAGAACTCCAGCTGGTGCAGTGTCTACAGCCCGGGATCCCTCGTGGGGAAGAAGAAGCTTCCACCGCCGGCCCGCGGCCGTCTTCTACCGCGGGCGCGGTATGGAATTACCATCTCCCCTGGAGGGGAGCTTCGACCGCTGGCCCTGCAGACTGCGGTGCTTCCGGCTGCGGCACGGCAGGTACTTTAAAACTTTGACCGCCGGCCTGCGGCCTACACCACCCTGAAGCCGCGGTCTCTGGTGGGGAAGACTTTGTCCCTTACAATCTGGACGCCCGCAGCAACGGCTGTGGAGGGTGGAGGTCCCGACCACGAGGGAAAATGGAGGAGGACTGGCCAAGTTCTGTGCCTTCCACCACAGCGATGAATGCTGTGGTGGATGTTTGTGTAAAATGCTTATTGTGGTTGTGTGTTCTTTATTACTGTACCGCTGCTGGCAACGCAAATTGCACCGACCTTGGCAATTAAATTATATCACTATATCAAGAACTTATCAATGTCAGTTTTGGGGTCCAGGAAAGAGTGTTCATGTCGTGATCCTGTTTCCACCAATCTCTCCACCACCACACACAAGAAGCGACAAGAAGCGACAAGGCAGACACCGTTGTATGCAGATGCCGAGACGTGTGTCCAGCTCTGGCTCAACAACTTCTAATCTTGTGTGCGGACTCGATAAGAAGAAGAAGGTCTCAGTTTTATAAATAACCAATGATTTGGCCTCCACATCTGTCTATGTGGGTGATACCTGACCCGCTGAGTTACTCTAGCATTTTGTGTTTTTTTGCTCAAGATTCCAGTATTTGTGGTTTCTTGTGTCTTCTGAATGATTCTCTTGGATCTGTTCTTTTAGACAATGCCCTCTAGTTCGCTAATGTTTCAAGAAGGTAAAATGGGAGGAGCTGGCAGTGGGGAAGTGAAACAATGATCCTTGGTCTGCACCAGAGCTTTTAATTTAATTTCTGAGCTCTTTCATATCCCTTCATGTTTCACCTTTTGAAGGTTATAGCTCACTATCTTTGAAACAAAACTTAATTCTTAATTTAGGAGCTACTCCTGATGAAATATCCCGTGGTGTCTTGCAGCATATTTTCATTTATATCTTTTCAAGATCATTTAACTTGGATGTTGGTTTTGGATGATGGGCATAATTTCTTTTTGCATAATTAAACCGGCTACAAGGAGTTTGTTCGACTGGAAATGTGCCAGAGGTTGACAGGGTGAGAGCGGAGCTGCGGTAAGTAACAGTGTACTGTGGATAGACGCAAAACGCTGGAGGAACTCAGGCAGAATCTCTGGAGAGAAGGAATGGGTGATGCTTTGGGTCAACAGACAATAGACAATAGGTGCAGGAGTAGGCCATTCGGCCCTTCAAGCCAGCACCGCCATTCACTGTGATCATGGCTGATCATCCATAATCAGTACCCCTGTTCCTGCCTTCTCCCCATATCCCCTGACTCCGCTATCCTTAAGAGCTCTATCTAACTCTCTCTTGAAAGCATCCAGAGAATTGGCCTCCACTGCCTTCTGAGGCAGAGAATTCCACAGATTCACCACCCTCTGTGTGAAAATGTTTTCCTCGTCTCCATTCTAAATGGTTCACCCCTTATTCTTAAACTGTGGCCCCTGGTTATGCACTTCCCTGACATCGGGAACATGTTTCCTGCCTCTAGCGTGTCCAAACCCTCAACAATCTTATATGCTTCAATGGGCTCCCCTCTCATCCTTCTAAATTCCAGAGTGTACAAGGGTGAAGACCCTTCTTCAGAATGAGTTGCACATCAGAGAGGGTCAAGAGGAGGTTGACGTGAATGACCCCCCACAAATGAGTGGGTTAGGATCTGATGAGCGTTTGAAGGCACTGGGCCTGTACTCGCTGGGGTTTAGAAGGATGAAAGGGAGGGGACCTCATTGAAACTTACCGAATAGTGAAAGGCTTGGATAGAGTGGATGTGGAGAGGATATTTCCACTGGTGGGAGAGTCTAGAACCAGAGGTCACGGTCTCAGAATAAAAGGGCGTACTTTTAGAAAGGAGATGAGGAGGAATTTCTGTAGTCAGACAGTGGTGAATCTGTGGAATTCATTGCCACAGATGGCTGTGGAGGCCCAAGTCAATTGACATTTTTAAGGTAGAGATTGACTGATTTTTGATTAGTAAGGCTGTCAGGGGTTGTGGGGCAAAGGCAGGAGAATGAGATTGAGAGGGAAAGATAGATCAGCCATGATTTAATGGCAGGATAGACTTAATGGGCTGGATGGCCTAATATTCTTTTCCAAGAACCTACGAATCTTGCGGCAGCATATGAACATCATATCATACCCAGAAACACTCAGGACTCGAGGGCCTGAGCTATAGGAAGAGTTTGAGTAGGCTGGGACTCTATTCCCAGGAGCACAGGAGGATGAGGGGGTGATCTTATAGAGGTGTATAAAATCATGAAAAGAATAGGTAGGCAAATAGAGTCTCTTGCCAAGAGTAGGGAATTTGAGAACCAGAGGGCATAGTTTTAAGGATGGTGAAAATGATTTTATTGGAAAGTGAGGGGTACATTTTTCACACCAAGGGTTGTTGGGTGTATGGAACGAACTGTCAGAAGAGGTAGTTGAGGTAGGGACTATCGTACCATTTAAGAACCATTGAGAGAGGCACATGAATAGGGCAGATTTAGAGAGATATTGGGCCAAATGCAGGCAAGTGGGACTAGTGTAAATGGAACATGTTGGCCATGGTGGGCAAGTTGGGCTGAAGGGTCTGTTTCCACGCTGTATCATTCTGTGACTAAATAATAGTGGCTGTGTCGCTGGTCATTAGGCTGCCTACGAAAGTCACTGGTCAAATCTTTGGGGAAGGAAGGACCAGGTAAGCAATGTGGATGATATAAGTCGCACTATGACAGAAGTGGATCACCGGGGAAATGTACAACACACAGGTTGCCTGCTGGTGGTCTGTTGGTTCAGTCTAAACATACAATACAACTTAATTTAACCACACGAACTTTCAGTTTCTCTCCCCACATGTTCCTGCCAGAGCAGAATCAAACGCAGTACAGGTACACAACCTTTTATCCGATAGCCTTGGGACCAGACACTCCTCGGATTTCGGAATTTTTCGGATTTCGGAATGGAAGATTTTTAGCGTAGATTAGGTAGGTAGCGCGGGCGGCTTGAAAAGTCTGGAGTGGCTGCCTCCTCCCCGGAGACCGGGGAATCATTGTAAATCATTGCTTAAATGTTAGTCAGTTAGTTTGGAGGGATTTTATGTGGTGGGGGGAGGGGGTGAAGGGGTAAACTTTAATTCTTAGTCCCCTACCTGGTCGGAGAGGCGGGGAGCGGGCAATGCCTTACCGGGTCGCCGTGCAGTAAGCTCCGGAGCGCTGTGGCCGGTGACTCACAACATCGCGGAACTGGGGCTGCGGGCGTCTGGCCGCGGGCCGCGCTGGATTTGGAGCGCCGCGCGGCCAGGGGTAGAGTTGCCGGGGTCAGGTTTAAGTGTCTCCCCAGTCTCCGGGGAGGAGGCAGCCGCTATAGTAGTACAGACCTGGGTTGACCGTGGGTCGTTTCGGGTCAAGTTTGGTGCCAAATGCGAGCTTTGGTGTGCAGACGACATCCTGGAAAAAATGTCCGGTTTTCGGAGCTTTTCGGTTTCCGGAACTCCGGATAAAAGGTTGTGCACCTGTACTTCTTTGCTTTGTAGTTTGAGCATGTAATTCTGGTTTAGGTTACTCCCAGTTCATGCCTGGTGTGTAAGGGTATAGTGTAATGACTTTTGCAAGAAAGTAGAACAGCGCAGCGTAGGAACAGGCCCACAATGTTTAGAAACATAGAAACATAGAAAATAGGTGCAGGAGGAGGCCATGCGGCCCTTCGAGCCAGCACTGCCATTCATTGTGATCATGGCTGATCATGCCCTATCAATAACCCGTGCCTGCCTTCTCCCCATATCCCTTGACTCCACTAGCTCCTAGAGCTCTATCTAACTCTCTCTTAAATCCATCCAGTGACTTGGCCTCCACTGCCCTCTGTGGCAGGGAATTCCATAAATTCCACAACTCTCTGGGTGAAAAAGATTTTTCTCACCTCAGTCTTAAATGACATCCCCTTTATTCTAAGTTTGTGCCGAACATGATGCCAAGTTAAACTGATCTCATCTGCCTGGAAATGATCCATGTCCCTCTATTCCCTGCACTTCCATGTGGCCATCTAAAAGCCTCTTAAACGCCACTATTGTATCTGCCTCCACACACCACCCCTGGCTGCGCGTTCCAGACCCCCACCATTCTATGTATAAATTGTGGCCCCGCACATCTCCATTAATATGTTCCCCCTCTCATCTTATAGCCGTGTCCTCTAGTGTTGGAGATTTTCACCCTGGGGGAAAAAAAAGTATTTGATTGTCTACAATCAACAGATACTAGATACAGGCTATTTTAAAACCACGGAGCACTGCTTTAGTGCAGGAAGGAACTGCAGATGATGGTTTACACCAAAGATAGACACAAGATAGAAGATAGGCATGGTGGAGCAGCGGTAGAGTTCTGCCTTACAGTAGATATGTTGCAAAGCCTACCTGAAGTGTCGCTGAAAATCTGTCCCAGCCCGTGTGCGCGATTTTGGCGCCGTTTAGAGGGGGGCGGGTTTAAAACGCGATTTCCCCTAGGCTGTTCAAATCGAGGATGTTCAGCCTAGTTAATTATTAACAAAAAATCGCTGGAAGATTCCATCGCTTTAGCTATTATTACTTTTAAGGGCTTTATCTAGTTGTTATAGTAGTTTAAAAATTAACCTCTAAACCCCCGACCGCCGGCAACGGGCCGGATCTCATACAGGGGACAACAGGAGGTAGGCTGTTTATTTTTACATTAAGATCCCTTCTTAAGATCCCTTTATACAAAGTTTAATGTTGCGAGTAGCTATTTTGGGGCCCGTTATATCCCGCAGTTTTTCTGGGCATTTGAGGGCACAAATCCACCGCAATGTGAACGTTCTAAACCAGCGCGTTCACAGGATCCCACTAGAAAGCTGATTTAAATGGACTTTAATTTACAGCAATTGAACACTAAATTCCTTCCACTTGGCCTATAAATTAATGTAAATGAGATTTAAAAATCATGTTTTATTGTGAATTATTTGTGAATATTATTTGGACACTTAGGCTATTTAAAAATGTTAATCATTTATTAAGAAATGGATAGATGTTTAGATCTAGTAAATGAAGTTTGAAATTAGCTACAATTGGGTAACTAACTAATTATATGCTTTAATTTCAGGTCATCCAAGTAAGATTATTTTATATTTGTTTCAGAATGCTTCACTCCATGATAACTGAAAATTTCATTCAGTTCTCTTAATTTTTAAGAAGGTTATGGGCTTTTGACTGTCCACGATCACAGCTTTTTTGTTATGTCCATAGAAAATCAATAGGGAACAAGATGCTAATTTCTGAGTATGAAAATGGCCATAAATGTTTAAATACTTGAGATATGAAAGTGAATTAGGTGTCAAATTAAACTTCTTTTTATGCTTTATCTGATGGGATAAATTGCAGACTTGACTTTTTAAATCTCAAAATTTTGTAACATTGCTACTTACAGCACCAGAGACCCGGGTTCAATCCTGACTACGGGTGCTGACTGGACAGAGTTTATACGTTCTCCCCATGACCTGCCTGGGTTTGCACCGAGATCTTCGGTTTCCTCCCCTGCTCCAAAGGCGTACAGGTATGCAGGTTACTTGGCTTGGTATAAGTGTAAATTGGCCCTAGTGTGTGTTAGTTAGGATAATGTTGGTGTGCGGGGATTGCTGGTCAGTGCGGACCCGGTGGGCTGAAGGGCCTGTTTCTGCGCCGTATATCCAAACTAAACTAAAATGCTGGAGTAACTCAGAGGGTCAGGCAGCATCTCTGGAGAAAAGCAATAGGTGACATTTCGGGTCGAGGCTCTTTCTCAGCTTTTGTGTTACCTTTTCCGAGTAAGTGTAGCTCCATATTTTTCCATCTGCCAGCACCCGGGATATAATCCGGCCGCTCTGATCATATTCCATTCTTTCCACCCAAGTTCCTCTCTGCATGCCTGTAACCAGGCCCATTGGGGAGTAGGTGACATTGACCTCGTTGAAGTTGTTACTGGGTGTCCACAGAACCGGCCGCCCCGATCGGTCATACTGGATCTTGAGAGTAAATTTGCGGTGGTCATCGTAAATCTTTCCGATCCTGGTGACCCGGTCAAAGTCTATGGACAGCAGGTTTCTGTTGTGAGCCTGGTGGGAAAGAATCAGCAGATGTCATTAACGGCACATGGTCAGGATAAAATATAATGCAAAGTACTTTGTGATATGGTGTCACAGAGTCTTACAGCATGGAAACAGGCCTTCATCCCAACTTGCCCCACACTGACCAACATGCCCCATCTATATTAGTCCCACCTGCCTGCGTTTGGCCCATATTCTTCTAAACCTGTCCTATCCATGTACCTGTCCAAGACTCTCTTACATGTGATATCTGATGCAATACTGATTAGCCTCACATCTAATTTTATTTTCAACAGGATTCTCCATGAACACCTTGCAGATCTCAGTCAACAGCGAAAGGTTAACACATCCCTTTGAATTGTAAAGCTTAAGCTAAGTAAAGTGTATTTACCTACTGGATGTTGCAGGACTCATGGGCCTGAGCTATAGGGAGAGATTGGACAAGTTAGGATGTTGCCAGGTCTTGAGGGCTTGAGCTACATTGCAGCCCATTGGCACAGCTACAGTTGCTACCTTACAGTGCCAGAGACACGGGTTCAATCCTGACTATGGGTGCTGTCTGTACGGCGTTTGTACGTTCTTCCCGCCTGTTTTCTCCGGGTGCTCCGTTTTCCTCCTACAATCCAAAGACTTTCACGTTTGAAGGTTAATTGGCTTCAGCAAGATTGCAAATTATCCCTAGTTATTTCTTGGCGTGCAGGAGGTTGAGGGGTGATATTATTGTTTCAAAGTTTCTGATATTTATGGATATAGAAGGCTCTATTGCAAAGCACACACAACACACTGTTACCCAGGGTAGGGGAATCAAAAACCCAAGGACATAGGTTTAAGGGAAAAGATTTAGTAGGAGCCTCAGGGGCAACTTTTTCACACAGAGGCTGGTGGATATATGGATGGCTACCAGAGGAGATAGCTGAGGCAGGTTCTATAACAGCATTTAAGAGATACTAGGATAGGTACTTGGATAGGAAAGGTTTAGAGAGATATGGATTAAATGTGAGACAATGGGACTAACTTAGATGGGCGTTTTGGACCAATTGGTATAAGTCTATGACAGCATCTTGTTGGCAATTTCTGCATTAAATCCTCTGCATCAAGTGAATGTGGAAACCTCCTAAGTAGAGTCCATGTTAATAATCATTAAAAACGCTGTTGACAGAACAGCACTCAGTGCAAATACTAGACCACAGCCAGCAAAAATGCACAGGGCTGAGGCAGTGACAGGAGACTCTTGCGATACACGCTAGGACAGCACTGCCTTTTGAAAGCTTACTTCCTATTGACTATGTCGGGAGGGTGAATTGGCCAGCTTTGATAAAAAGAAAAAAGAACCATAGAAAACTAGAAAATAGGTGCAGGCTAGGCCATTCGGCTCTTTGAGCCAGCACCGCCATTTAATATGATCATGGCTGATCATCCAGAATAAGTGCCCTATTCCTGCTTTCTCCCCATATGTCTTGATTCTGTTAGCTCTAAGATCTATATCTATCTCTCTCTTGAATCCATCCAGTGAATTGGCCTCCACTGCCTTCTGTTGCAGAGAATTCCACAGATCCCACACATGCTGTGGCTGAAAAAGTTTTTCCTCATCTCAGTCCTAAATGGGCCATCTCTTTATTCTTAGGAAAACGCCAGCAGAATATGTTTACAATTTCACTTTGAATAGGATTTTGAATAGAACCAGTGTTCAAAGCATTTAAAAGTAATGCCCCTGTCCCACTTAGGAAACCTGAACGGAAACCTGAACAGAAACCTCTAGAGACTTTGCGCCCCACCCAAGGTTTCCGTGCGGTTCCCGGAGGTTGCAGGTGGTTGCCGGAGGTTGCAGGTAGTGGAAGCAGGTAGGGAGACTGACAAAAACCTCCGGGAACCGCATGGAAACCTTAGGTGGGACGCAAAGTCTCCAGAGGTTTCCGTTCAGGCTTTCTAAGTGGGACAGGGGCATTAGACTTGCATTGAAATATTATCTATTGGGCAGTCCCAAAACACTTAACTAATGAGGAACTTTTGAAATGTAGCCACTGTTAGAACATAAAACTATTTTGCCCAAGGCAAGATATTCTAATGAATCAATTGAATTTCAATGTATATAATTCCTGACTGAAGAATTTCTCAAGATCTGTGATATTTAGGCAATTGATTTTATTTTGATAAATTAAACCTATTGTTCCACTGGAATATGCATAAGCAGCACAAATCTTGATAAATTATTTGATTGATTAAGTTTAACATTTCTTTTTATAATCTTCATCGATGAGTTCTGGCGCAAATGCAGAATTTGAACAGCATGCATTAATTTTTAATTTAATGTTCAATTTTTAATTTAATGTTCAATTTTTTACCTTTGCTTTTTTTCCACTACTAATATTTATTTCAATATTTTCTTCCAAACATTTCTGAGACATCCATTTTGCCTTTCCAATTGGGCATTTCTTCCACAACTCCATTAAGACTGTCAAACACAATTTTGTTGGCCAGCCAAAAAATGCTGGAGTAACTCAGTGTGACAGGCAGTATCTCTGGAGAGAAGTAATGGGTGAAGTTTCGGGTCGAGACTCTTCTTTAGACTAAGTCTCTCAGTCAGACTCAGGGTCTCGACCCGAAACGTCAATCATTACCATTCTCCAGCATCTGCAGTTCTTTCCTGCACAAATTTGTTTGATCTTTGATCTTCTTTCCCCATGAAGTTGAAGTTGTTTCATCGGTTACTGCATGATACCATTTAATTTAAGAAAGATCGAAGAACTCCACACAGACTCTCTGCTATCGTCTTATCAATCCATTGTAAAAGCCCGAGGTGCATACCAACATTTATTGATGTCTGCACCTACATCTATCTCCATTAATTATTGCTATTTTCAATGAGGTAGCAATACTGTGTCTCCTCTATGGATCTCCCCCTTGGCTAATGATGATGCTTAATGGATTTCTTCTCCAGCTTCCCACCATGTACTTGGATACACCAGATCAGGCCCCAGGAGCTTTATCTACCTTCATATGTTTTAAAATATAGTTTTAATCATATATCATGGTTTGAGAGCAGCTACATCCAATGGATCATTTAATTAGCTTCATGCGATGCATCATAGAAGGCATTTTACAGGATGCAATAGACAATAGACCACAGGTGCAGGAATAGGCCATTCGGCCCTTCGAGCCAGCACCGCCATTCAATGTGATGCATCATTGAATGGTTTGGGAACAGCTCCATTCAAGACTGCAAGAAAGTGCACAGAGATGTGGACGCAGCCCAGACCATCACGCTGATCCCGAGACCGGCCTTGAGCACAATTCCCAGACATGGTCTGGGGATAAGTCAGGAGGTTTGGGTGGCATTGTAGACCCAGGATTCAGAATGATTCAAGATAAGGAAAATACTTACCGGAGAGAATTTCAGTCAACTTAATGATGGGAGTATCGACAATGGTAAATCTCAAGATACTCTTAAAGGTGGCACAGGGGCTTACTGCACCAGGGACCCGGGTTCGATCCTGACTAAGGGTGCTGGCTGTACGGAGCTTGTACGTTTTTCCTGTGACAGTGTAAGTTTTCTGCGGGAGTTCTGGCTTCGTCTCACACTCCAAAGGTGTACAGGTTCGTAGGTTAATTGGCTTTGGTAAAATTATAAACTGTCCCTAGCGTGCAGGATAGTGCTAGCGCATGGGGATCACTGGTTGGCACCGTCACTGTGGACTGAAAGGCCTGTTTCCACGCTATATCTCTAAACTAAACTAATAATGAGTGCAGGAACGCAGTGCAGATGCTGGTGTACACCGAACATAGACACAAAAAGTTGGAGTAACTCGGGGGGTCAGTCAGCATCTCTGGAGAAAAAGGATGGGTGACATTTTGGGTGGGAACCCTTCTTCAGATCCTAATGAGGTCCAAATCCCCCAAAAGGAGGAATGTGTGGGGATTGACTTCTGCACATAAGCCACTGACACAGGAATGACATTAGGGTGCAAGGTTATTCTGTGGAAATAACTGGAGGAAGTTTGGGAGTGGTCTCCTGCAGTAATATTTTTTCTCCGAGAGAGAAAAAAAAAGAAAGCCTTTCAATCTCTCAGCGCTGAAATCAAAGTATCAAGCAATTGAATTATTTAAAGCACCCATTTATTTACGTGGAAAAAATATTTATATTGTATTCAATTTGTTCACACATTTAATCTTCATTTATTGCAATTATTGGTTTATATTAAAATAGGGAGATGTGTGAATTTTGAAAGGATAAATTACTTTGGTCAGTTTGATTTAAAAAAAAATCGAATCCATTGTATATTGAAATCTTGATGGATTATTTGCAGAATATTAGAATAAGCTGTTTACATATTTATTGAAAAGACCTTGATAACCAAAACATTTTAAATGTAGTCGGGCTTAAAACTCACAGCAAGTAGTCTATTGTTCAGCAAAATAAACCAATTTACTCAGTCTCTTTGAAGAATGGAAGGAGCAGAAACTATAAAAACTTATCTCAATAAAAACTGGACAATTTCCCCAGCAACTGTTGTGAGGTGAATATAATTATGTTTAGAAAATCAATCTCAGATCACCAAACATACTTGTTTAAGAAGGAACTGCAGATGCTGGAAAATCGAAGGTACACAAAAATGCTGGAGAAACTCAGCGGGTGCAGCAGCATCTATGGAGCGAAGGAAATAGGCAACGTTTTGGGCCGAAACCCTTCTTCAGACTAATCCTGAATAGTTTGAAGAAGGGTTTCGGCCCGAAACGTTGCCTATTTCCTTCGCTCCATAGATGCTGCTGCACCCGCTGAGTTTCTCCAGCATTTTTGTGTACCACCAAACATACTTGACAGGTATTGAGCATAATCATATCCATTTTGAAATCTGATCAGTCTGAAGAAGGGTCCCGACCTGAAATGTCAGCTATACATGTGGTCCAGATATGCTGCTTGACGCACTGAGTTACTCCAGCACTTGCTGTCTTCATTTAGTACACCAACATCTGTAGCTCCTTGTTTCAACATATCCGTTTCTGTTTCCATGCTGTAGGACTCTATGACTAGTTTGCAGATGATGCTAAGATAGGTGGAGGGGCAGGCAGCGTAGAGGAAGCAAGGACTCTGCAGAAGGACTTGGACAGGTTGGGAGAGTGGGCAGATGAAATTCAGTATAGCAAAGTGCGGAGTCATGCATCTTGGTAACAAGAATAAAGAATCTTAGAATAAAGGGGAGGTCATTTAAGACTGAGGTGAGAAAAAAAAACTATTTCACCCAGAGGGTTGTGAATTTGTGGAGGCCAAGCCACTGGATGGATTTAAGAGGGAGTTAGATAGAGCTCTAGGGGCTAGTGGAGTCAAGGGATATGGGGAGAAGGCAGGCACGGGTTCTTGATATAACCATATAACAATTACAGCATGGAAACAGGCCATCTCGGCCCTACAAGTCCGTGCCGAACAATTTTTTTTCCCCTTAGTCCCACCTGCCTACACTCATACCATAACCCTCCATTCCCTTCTCATCCATATGACTATCCAATTTATTTTTAAATGATACCAATGAACCTGCCTCCATCACTTCCACTGGAAGCTCATTCCACACTGCTACCACTCTCTGAGTAAAGAAGTTCCCCCTCATATTACCTCTAAACTTCTGTCCCTTAATTCTGAAGTCATGTCCTCTTGTTTGAATCTTCCCTATTCTCAAAGGGAAAAGCTTGTCCACATCAACTCTGTCTATCCCTCTCATCATTTTAAAGACCTCTATCAAGTCCCCCCTTAACCTTCTGCGCTCCAGAGAATAAAGACCTAACTTATTCAACCTATGCTGGGGACGATCAGCCATGATCGCAATGAATGGCGGTGCTGGCTTGAAGGGCCGAATGACCTCCTCCTGCACCTATTTTCTATGTTTCTAAGCAGATTATTTTTTAAATGGAGAGAGAATCCAGAAATCGGAGGTGCAAAGGGACTTGGGGAGCGGTGGTGCAGGACTCCCAAAAAGTTAATTTGCAAGTCGAATCTGTAGTAAGGGAGGCAAATTCAATGCCAGCATTTATATCAAGAGGACTGGAATACAAAAACAGAGATGTAATGCAGAGGCTCTATAAGGCGCTGGTCAGGCCACATTTGTGGTATTGTGAGCAAATTTGGGCCCCATGGCTGAGAAAGGATGTGCTGGCTCTGGAGAGGGTCCAGAGGAGGTTTACGAGAATGAGTGAGCATTTGACGGCACTGGGCCTCTACTCGCTGGAGATCAGAAGGTTGAGGGGCCACCTCATTGAAACTGCAAGCATAGTTAGAGTGGATGTGGAAAGGATGTTTCCACTGGTGACAGAGGCAAGGACCAGAGATCTTAGCCTCAGAATTAAAGGGCGTTCTTTTAGAACGGAGGTGAGGAGGAACTTTTTTAGTCAGAGAGTAGTTAATCTGTGAACTTCATTGCCACAGAGGGCGGTGGAGGCCATGTCAGTGGATATTTTTAAGGCAGATATAAACAGTAAAAATACCCTTTAATAAAATCTGACAATGGACACTTTAACCACATGTGATTTTTTTTCTATTAAAAATCTCAAATTGTGGAGTACAGAGGCAAGTAAATAAATGATGAGTGTGTGTGTCCCAAACATTATGTAGGGCACTGTAGACAAATTCTTGATTAGAACGGGTGTCAAGGATTATGTGGAGAAGGCAGGAAAATGGGATTCGGAGGCGGAGATCAGCCATGATTGAATGGTGGGGTAAACACGATGGGCCGAATGGCCTAATTCTACTCCGACAACTTGTGAACGTGTGTGTATCCAATATCCCCTAGCAACCTCTTTGAATCTTTATTTAATATATTAAACTTGTGAATTTGTGACTCGACCACGTTCCTGAATGAACGTCCTATTCTGTGATTTGCCATTACCTCAATAGATTTGATAGACAGTGTCTTTGGTTGCACGATGTACTTTGATTTGCACTACCTGGTGTTATTATTCTTATTCATTGATAAGAATAATGAAATGAACTCTTATTCATTTTAATCAATTTTCAAATGATTATATTTTATCTATGTATATTGCGTTTTCGGGCTCAAGTAAGATTTTTATTGTTTTACTGGGGACCATTGGGGTGTAGCACAGTGGTTCTGCAGTAAAGTTGCTGCCTTTCAGTGCCAAAGACCCGGGTTCGATCCTGGCTGGTGCTCTCTGTGGGAGTTTGTACGTTCTCCCTATGACCACGTGGGTTTTCTCCAGAATCTCTGGTTTCCTTCCACACTCCAAAGATGTACAGGTATGTAGGTTAATCGGCATTGGTAAAATTGTAAGTTGTCCGTGGTGTGTAAGATAGTGTTAGTGTGCAGGGTGATCGCTGGTCAGCGTGGACCTGGTGGGCAGATAGGCCTGTTTCCATGATATATCTCTAAAGTAGCCATTGATCTGACTTGAGTTTTTGTTTTGGAGTCATAGTGATACAGTGTGAAACAGGCCCTCCGGCCCAACTTGCCCACACCGGCCAACATGTCCCAGCGACACTAGGCCCACCTGCCTGCGTTTGGTCCATATCCCCCCCCAAACATGTCCTATCCATTTACCCGTCTAACTGTTGCGGAAACATTGGGATAGTCCCAGCCTCAACTACCTGCTCTGGCAGCATGTTCCATACACTCACCACCCTTTGTGTGGAAAAGTTACCCCTCAGATTCCTATTAAATCTTGTTCCCTTCCACCTTGAACCTACGTCATCTGGTTTTATTACAAAATCAACTTCCAATTATTTTTGTGTTTTGTATTTTGTATTCAAATTTATTGTCATTGTCTCAATTTGAGACAACGAAATGAATTTCCCCTTACAGGCAGTATCATAAAAAAAAAAAAAAAAAAAAAAATCACCAAAAAATAAATATAAATAATAAAACATATTAAAAATAAAATTGAAATTGAATTAAAAAAAAGCACAAACACAGAAAGTCCACGACACAACATAACATAAATGGCACCAAGGATTATCAGAGCATCAATCCCGTTCGTCTAAAATTCCCTTCTAAACGTAATGCATTTAAGAAACATACTCACCCTGAACCTCCTCCCAAAGACGGCGAGAGTCCCCTTTGTCTGCTCCTTCCTCTGCCTCCACTCCACTATGTTAGGATTGTGTTCAGTGGGCAATGAGATGTTACATTTTCCCATTGTAGGGTTTGCTGCTCCGGCCAACAGGTGAGGTTCGGTCTGTAGAGACAACTCCATTCCACTGGCAAAGGTCACTCGTAAAGAGCCATCGGGGCCAACCCAGTAGGTGTTTTGAATGTGCTCTGGAACAGAAAATCCCTGGCATGATTAGTAATTACATTTCATTGCTTTAATAGATAGACACAAAATACTGGAGTAACTCAGCGGGACAGGCAGCATCTCTGGATAGAAGGAATGGGCGATATTTCGGGGGGGAGAGTGCAGTGGAGAGATACGTTTTTTTGGCCTTCCATCACAGCGATGTGATGGATGTTTATGTAAAATGTAAATTATGTTGTGTCTTGGGTCTATTTGTTTGTAATGTATGGCTGCAGAAACGGCATTTTGTTTGGACCTCAAGGGGTCCAAATGACAATTAAATTGAATTTTTAAAAAAATTAAATAAAAAAATTAAATTAAATTAAATTAAAATTCTTCAGACTGAGCTGAGACTGACCCTTGTTTAAGAAAGAACTGCAGATGCCGTAAAAATCGAAGGTAGACAAAAATGCTGGAGAAACTCAGCGGGTGAGGCAGCATCTAAGGAATGAAGGAATAGGCGATGTTTTGGGTCGAGACCCTTCCTCTGTCTGAAGAAGGGTCTCGACCCAAAACGTCACCTTTTCCTTCTCTCTAGAGATGCTGCTTGTCCCGTTGAGTTATCCCAGCATTTTGTGTCTATCTTCGGTGTAAACCAGCATCTGCAGTTCTGCATTACAATGGAGCCGCTCATAGTGTACAGATACAGGATAAAGGGAATAACATTAGGCCAAGATAAAGTCCAGTAAAGTCTGATTGAAGATTGTCCGAGGGTCTCCAATGAGGTAGATAGTAGCTCAGGACTGCTCTCCAGTTGTAGATAGGATGGTACAGTTGCCGGATAACAGCTGGGAAGAAACTGTTTAGTCTAAACTAAACTAAATTTGCATTAATGATTTACCTTTAGAAATTATAATCATTATTTTTACCCTTGTGGATGATACCATTGGCAGGGGATTGTCAATATTATGCAGTCTACAACAAATTACAAGATGCTTAGGCATATTTTGATTTAACAAATGTCCATAGTTTTCACTGATCAATGCAAAATTATGCCAATTTGGGCTATGGGTTGGTGTAGTCAATCCTGAGGAGGATTCCAACAAAAGAAAGGATGACTTGCAGAATGGGCAAATATTTTGGTAAAATGATACTTCAACACAGATAAATAGCAAGTCCAACATATTGTTAGTAAAATTATTAGGGTGGCACAGTGACACAGTGGTAGAGTTGCTGCCTCACAGTGCCAGAGACCCGGGTTCGATCCTGACTATGGGTTCTGTCTGTGAGGAGTTTGCCCCTTCAGCCCGTGACCAGTGTGGGTTTTCTCCGAGATCTTCGGTTTCATCCCACACTCCAAAGAGGTACAGGTTTGTAGGTTAATTTGCTTGGTAAAAATGTAAATTGTCCCTAGTGTGTGTAGGATATTGTTCGTGTGCAGGGATCGCTGGTCGGTGCGGACTCAGTGGGCCGAAGGGCCTGTTTCCGTGCTGTAACTCTGAACTGAACTAAAAACTAAGAAAAATATGCAGACCACTTATTTATGGAAGTTGAGAGTCAAGGTGGGGGATGTCTATAAAGCCATCAGCCATTAGTTCAGACCCAGGTTAGCAAGATCAAAAAGAAACTTCACATCACCTGGGGATACTTCAAGAGGAATTCAATTGAAAAATATTGAAGGTACATTAAACCCTCTACAAACCTTGCATTCACCACAGAGCATATCATTTGAGACATCAGTTTATGAAAAATAGTAAAATGTAGACCCTGTAGTCTTCCTGAAGACTAGCTACAGAGACCACACCACAAACGAGGCGATCTACCGGTAAACTGCAACAAAGACTCTCAGCCAGAGACATAGAGGGGCGCAGGATGAAATTTGCAGGGCATGCACTCAGAATGTCACCAGAACGTGCACCTAAGATGGCAATGACATGGCAACCTGACGGAAGAAGGAAAAACCAAAGGTTTTAGGTGAGGGAGGAAGGATTTAATAAGAGCCTGAGGGGTAGCTTTTTTATGCAAAGGGTGGTCGGTGTATGGAACGAGGTGGTAGAGGCAGGTACTATCGCAACGTTTAAGAAACGCTTAGGCAGGTACATGGATAGGACAGGTTTAGAAGGATATGGTCCAAATGCGGGACTAGTGTAGATGGGACATGTTGGCCGGTGCGGGCAAGTTGGGGCGAAGGGCCACATTCCACACGGCATCTTGACCACTTCCTGTGTGCATTGTAATTAAATTTGCGCAAAAACGACCCCCCGTAGAGCTACAATTTTTCGCCACCTTACTCGCCATTCTCCTCTGCTGCAAGTCAAATAAGTTTTTTCGTTCCGACCGGTGAAATAGTACAAAAGTTATGAAGGTTTTGAAGGTCCCCCCCTCCCCCACATCCCCCCTCCCCCACAGCCCCCTCCCCCACATACACTTTCCCCCCACACCCCCCGTCCACCACACCCCTCCCCCAAACCCCCGTTCCCCAACCCACCCTCCCCCACACCACAACACCCCCTCCCCCACACCACAACACCCCCTCCCCAGAGTGGTGGAACGTTGCTTTGGGGGAACAGGTTGCGTTTAGGGAACAGGTGAGTGGTGGAATATTGCGTTGGGGAATGGGTTGCGTGGGGGGTGGGGTGGGGTGGGGTGGGGTGGGGGGACTACGCCCCCCACGTGACTGGGACCCAACGGGTCCCACTTAGTTTAGTGACTCTATAACTCTTAGAGAACATTTGGACGAGCAAAGCGAATCATGTCGGAAAATTTTGCAAAAATCTTAATTAAATTTTACAGAACCCTGGTCTCAGTCTGCTGCCAAATGAACCAACGAGAAAAATACTTTTAAAACCTCAACAATGTTTCCAGTAGTTCCACTCCAGCCCTTTCTAATTTGGCACACCGCTTGCCTTAACCTGGGACAATTTAAATGCACATTTTAAATTGACTGATTGTCAGTAAATTGATTGATTAACAGATGGTTCTGCAGAATAATCCGCTCTCTGGAGGTAGAATAGGCTTGACGATTGATAGGAATGACAGAGTTCCATTTTATTTACGACACGCTATCCATCCATTGAGAGTATTGAGATAGGGAAAGATGAGCATAGAAACATAGAAAAACAAAGGATGAATGGGTGCAGGTGAATCATAGAGTAGGCCATTCGGCCCTTCGAGCCAGCACTGCCATTCAATGTGATCATGGCTGATCATCTAAAATCAGCACCCCGTTCCTGCTTTTTCCCCATATCCCTTGATTCCTTTAGACCTAAGAGCTAAATCTAACTCTCCCTTGAGAGAATTATAAAATTCTTAAGGGGTTGGACAGGCTAGATGCAGGAAGATTATTCCCGATGTTGGAGAAGTCCAGAACTAGGGGTCACAGTTTAAGGATAAAGGGGAAATCTTTTAGGACTGAGATGAGCAAATCATTTTTTACACAGAGAGTGGTGAATCTGTGGGATTCTCTGCCACAGAAGGTAGTTGAGGCCAGTTCATTGGCTATATTTAAGAGGGAGTTAGATGTGGCCCTTGTGGCTATAGGGATCAGGGGGTATGGAGAGAAGGCAGGGATGGGATACTGAGTTGGATGATCATATTGAATGGCAGTGCAGGCTTCAAGGGCCGAATGGCCTACTCCTGCACCTATTTTCTATGTTTCTATGTTTCTATGAAAACGTCAAGCGCCCTCAACAATGGAAGATGATGGTTACCTTCGAAAAGTTTGTAGAGGAGGGAATTGCAGATGCTGGTTTAAACCGAAAAAAGACACAAAAAGCTGGAGTAACTGCGGGTGAGACAGCACTGCTGGAGAAAAGGAATAGGTGACGTTTCAGTTGTGAAGAAGGGTCTTGACCCGAAACGTCACCTATTCCTTTTCTCCAGAGACTTTAGAAAAGTTGTTGACAATGAGACAAGAATTGAAACATTAAACTTAAAGGGCCTGTCCCACTTAGTCGATTATTTAGGGGACTAGGCTGTCGCCACATGGTCGCCGGGGTGTCGCCTGTATGCTCGTGAGTCGTCTCCTCAGTCGCCCAAAGAGTCGTTGTGTCTTTCTGGTTGCCGCTGGATTTTCAACATGTTGAAACATTTTCTGAGACAGTCGGTGACAGTGGGTTTGACGCCAATGAGCGTAGCTTGACTTCTCCTGACGTAGGTGCTGTTGTGGTTGTCGCCAGGTGACGTAGGTTGTCGCCGTTGCTGACTTTGGCTCTTTTTGTTGTTAAGGTAATGATTCTATTTCACCTTTTATGTTGAAGGGGTGTCCAGTCGCTGGATTTTCTGTGACCTGCTACGACTATGACATTCGCCAGCAGTCGTCCAAAAACTAGCCTAAATGGGACATGCCCTTAACTGGTTAATTTCTGGTTGTTAGAATTATGAAATATTTACGGGGGAAGATAAAGAGATCAATTACTCTTCATTTCATTAGGGAAAGACAAAGTTTCATCCTATCAATATAAATGGTGAATATCAAGTCACACCACAGCATCGATAGCAAAACACAAAGTGCTGGAGTAAAGGGCCTGTCCCACTTACGTGACCTTGGCTCGCAAATTACGCGACCTCGTGGTCGCTTGAGGGGTACGGGCGCCATATGGCCGCGCGGGGTCGGTCCCACTTAGAAGTGCGGAGTTGTGCGGAGCTGGTCCCGACATCGCGCGGGGCTCCGAAATTCTGGCAGTGGCCGAAATCTTTGCGTGCCTGTCGGCACGCAGGCACATTACGGTCGTACGCAGCGTCTTGACGTCGTACGCAGCGTCTTGACGGCGTACGCCTAGCGCGTGGTGTTGCGCGATGACGTCACCGCCTGGCGTGGCGTTGCCTGATGACGTCACCACCTGGTGTGGCGTTGCCTGATGAAGTCACTGCCAGACGCCGTGCGACACCCAAATTCAGTCGGCCCGCTTCCTGCCCAGCTGATTGGTAAGCATGACGCAAATGACATCACGCTCGAACTTAGCGCGTACTTAGTGCGAACTTCACATGAACTCCGCTTCCGTTTGGTCATGCCAAACGCACGCAATCGCATGCAAGTGGGACAGGCCCTTAACTTGCCAGGTCAGGCAGCATTGGTGGAGAGAATGGATAGGTCATGTTTTGGGTCTGGTGCCCTCTACAGACTCTCTGAGACTTAGGTGTCCTTGAGACTCTTGAAAGGCGCCCATAAATAACATTTATTATTATTATTATTACAGAAGTCTGAGAAGGGTCCCGACCCAGAACGTCACCTATCCACATTCTCCACAGATGTCGCCGAAACTGCAAAGTTACTCCAGCACATGGTGTCCTTTCAAGAAAGTTCTTTCTGTTCCTTACAGTGAACAGTCAGACTCTGAAATGTCCTCACACTTCAATTAGAAATAGTTTCATGTGCTGACATGTGTGCACGGGGGTTCAATGGCGAAATGAGATGAATTTGCAAATGGGAAGTTACTTTAAAATCCTACACAAGCATTATAAATTTGCAAACTCAAGAAAAGAATGACGAGGTACATTAGTTAAAAAACACAACATTAATGAAGCTGGAGGACTTCAGTAAGGATCTACCTCTTGAGCAAAACACAAAGTGGAGGCGCTCGGCTGTTCAGGCAACATCTGTGGAGAGGAGATAGACTCAAAATGCTGGAGTAACTCAGTGGGACAGGAAGCATCTCTGGATAGAAGGAATGGGTGATGTTTCAGGTCGAGACCCTTCTTCATTCCATTCCTTCTATCCAGAGATGCTGCCTGTCCTGCTGAGTTATTCCAGCATTTTGTGTCCATCTGCTGTTCCTTCCTTCAACATCTGTGGGGGGAATCCATGCTCTCCAGAGACGTTGCATGATCTGCAGTATTACTCCAGCACTTGGTGTCCTTTTGTGTATTAAACCAGCATCTGCAATTCTTTGTTTCTACATTCTAAGAATTGTTTTGAGTTGATCTCAAAGTTCAGATCAAAGTGTGCAACCACTTGAAATCCCAGTTTTTGGCTCACCAAATGTAGTTAAGTTTTAATTCATGGTTTTTTGTTTTAGTTTTAAGTTAGTTTACTGTCACGTGTGCCGAGGTACAGTGAAAAGCTTCTGTTGCGTGCTAACTAGTCAGCGGAAAAACTATCCATAATTACACTGGTGCCGTACACAATGGACAGATACACAGTATAAGATCATGAGGGGAATAGATCGGGTTAGATGCACAGAGTCTCTTGCCCAGAGTAGGGGAATCGAGGGCCAGAGGACATGGGTTTAAGGTGAGGGGAAAAGATTTAAAAGGAATCTGAGGGGTAACATTTTCACACAAAGGGTGGTGGGTGTATGGAATGAGCTGCCGGAGGAGGTAGTTGAGGCAGGAACTATCGCAATGTTTAAGAAACAAGTTAGGCACGTGCATGGAAAGGACAGGTTTGGAGGAGAACCCGGGCAGGTGGACTAGTGTAGATGGGACAAGTTGGCTAGTGTTGGCAAGTCGGGCCGAAGAGCCTGTTTCCACACTGTATCATTCTATGATATGATACAAGTTCGCAAGCAAATACCAAGTTAACACAAACAAAAAAACAAATATAATGCATTTGCAGATAGAATTTAGGAGGCAACGAAAATGGTCTGTGTATACCTTGCCTGAGTATATAAGCTGCATTGGTAGCTGAGAAGTTGGTTGTAACAGCGAAGTTCTCTTTGTTTGATAGATTTGCCTCCACTTGTACGGATTTGTCCACCTCGCTGTAGAAAGTACTGACCTGTCCCGTTGGAAACGTCACATTTGTCAGGTGGCCATCGCTGTCGTACCTGAGTTAAATAACACAAAGGTTTTAAAGAAAAACAATCAGATCAATAACGTATGTTGGCACCATACAAAGTTACCTCGTTAGAGAAAGTTCTCTGCCATGGAACAAAGGATTAAATATCAGAACAAAGAACAGTACAGCCTAGTAACAGGCCCTTCGGCCCACAATGTCTTGTATTGTACTTCCGGTGGCGCTGGTGCCAGCAGCCTCCACCTACAGCCCGGTATCTTTTTGTTTTTTTGTTTATTTTAGTTATGTATAAGTGTGTTTTTTTGTGTTTTTTTGGTGTCTTTATGTGGGGGAAGAGGGCACGGTGCGGGGGATACCGTCCTTCGGCCGCTTCCTGGTGAGGACGCGACTATTATTCGAGTCGCGTCCTCGCCCCCCCCCCCTCCCCCCACAGCGGCCTACCTGCCTGGATTGGCGCGGCCTTTCCTGCCAGGATCGACCAGAGCTCCAGCAGCGGCGCTGATGGACAGCGCTGGAACATCGCGGGGCTGGCAATGCCTTACCGGGGGTCGCCATCTGGGAGCCGGAGTGCTGGACCTGCTGCCGACATCCTGGAGCTGCGGTTTGCGGAGCTCCCAACGCGGGCGGCGCTGACTACAACGCGGGGTCCTGTGACTCTGTCCGGCTCGGCCTGCGGACTCAGGAGCTGCAGACTCCGGCAGCGGGAGGCGGCTGATCAGGAGGTCCGGGACGCTGAGGAGGAGGATGCTCACCGTCGGGGTTCGGCGTCGGCGTCCCACCAGCCCGGCGTGAGGGCCTGAACATCGGGCCACCCGGGGCGGCGACTGCGGGTGATCGGAAGGCCCCGACCACGGATGAACATGGAGGGGAGGCTGGCTGGATTATGGTGCCTTCCTCACCTTGGTGCCATATATGTTATGTTGTGTTGTGGACTTTCTGTGTTTGTGCTTTTTTAAAAATTTTAATTCAATTTCAATTTTATTTTTAATATGTTTTATTATTTATTTATTATTTATTTTTATTATTTCTTTGTGATTTTTTTAAATGATACTGCCTGTAAGGAAAATTCATTTCGTTGTCTCAAATTGAGACAATGACAATAAATTTGAATACAATACGAATACAAGTCTATGCCGAACATAATGCCAAGACCATTTCTTAAAAGCCTGCACATCATCCATTTAAAAAAAAACACTTTTTATGGGTGAAATGTTTAAGGTTTATGTGCGATGCTCTGGTCGGTATTCCCTGGGAAACGTCTTCTCATTTTGCACTGTACAAATTTTGCTTTGCAAGATGACAATATAGGATGATGATGATGATGATGCCTCCATTCCCTGCATAGCCTATTGCTTATCCAAAAATCTCGTGAATGTCACCATTGTATCTATTTTAACCACTACACCTGGTAGTGCATTCCAGCCACTCACTGCTCTCTGTGCAGAAGAACGTGAGTGGAGGGTTAGGGGGAGGTGGCAGGAAAATGGGATTAGGAGGCAGAGACCAGCCATGACTGAATGGCGGAGTGGACTCATGGCCCGAATGGCCTAATTCTACTCCTATAACTTGTGAACTTGCTTTATTTTAGTGTTATTTTCCCATTTGTTTCTTTGTTAGACCAAAGCCAATGATCATTTAGGTTAGCCGGCTAAGCAGTATTGAACACAGCCACTTCAGAGTGTTTTGGGACAACTTACATAGAAACATAGAAATTAGGTGCAGGAGTAGGCCATTTGGCCCTTTGAGCCTGCACCGCCATTCAATATGATCATGGCTGATCATCCAACTCAGTATCCCGTACCTGCCTTCTCTCCATACCCTCTGATCCCCTTAGCCACAAGGGCCACATCTAACTCCCTCTTAAATATAGCCAATGAACTGGCCTCGACTACACTCTGCGGCAGAGAGTTTCAGAGATTCACCACTCTCTGTGTGAAAACTTGATCCAGGCAGTCAGCTATTCTGATATTGTTCAATCTATTCAAGTGAGTCCAACGTGTGTGCATTTGCCAAGAAGATCTGTAAAAGTAAGCAAGAGTCCGTGTCAAGGTTCATTTTGAGCAGCTGCCTAACAGAGGACTCTCTGATCCTCCTCCAGTCATATCTACTGTATCCGCTGTTCCAATTGTGGACTCCTCTACATCGGCGAGACCAAGCACAGGCTCGACGATTATTTCGCTGAACACCTCTGCTCAGTCCGCCGAGACCTCCCTGATCCCCGGTTGCTAAACACTTTAACTCCTCCTCCCATTCCCACACTGACCTTTCTGTCCTGGGCCTCCTCCATTGTTAGAGTGAGGCCTAGTGCAAATAGGAGGAACAGCACTAGGTCGGACAGAGAGGTCATATTGGGAATGGGAGGGGGAGTTCAAGTGCTGAGCCACCGGGAGTTCAGGTAAGTCGTTCCAGGTGCGACAAAGGTTCACCTGTATCTCCTCAAACCTCATCTACTGCATCCGCTGCTCTAGATGTCAGCTGATTTACATCGGGGAGACTAAGCGGAGGTTGGGCGATCGTTTCGCCGAACACCTCCGCTCAGTCCGCAATAACCTACCTGAACACCCGGTGGCTCAGCACTTCAACTCCCCTCCCATTCCCAATCCGACCTCTCTGTCCTGGGTCTCCTCCATTGTCAGAGTGAGCAACACCGGAAATTGGAGGAACAGCACCTCATATTCCGCCTGGGTTGCTTGCGTCCGGATGGCATGAACGTTGAATTCTTCCAAGTTTGCTAGCCCTTGCTGTCTCCTCCCCTTCCTTAACCCTCGAGCTGTCTCCTCCCAACCCCCGCTCTCGGGCTCCTCCTCCTCCCTTTTTCCTTCCTTCTCCCCCCCACCCCCCCATCAGTCTGAAGAAGGGTTTCGGCCCGAAACGTCGCCTATTTCTTTGCTCCATAGATGCTGCTGCACCCGCTGAATTTCTCCAGCATTTTTGTGTACCTTCGATCTTCCAGCATCTGCTGTTCTTTCTTGAACAGTACTTCAGCACTATTTTGCTTGCTATTTTGCTTACACCCCAGTGGTATGAGTATTGATTTCTCTAACTTCAAGTAACTCTTCCTTTCCCCCTCTCTCCGCCCCTCCCCCACCCTTGTTCTCCGGCTAGTTTCATGTCCTGATTAATTTTACTGATTATATGCCTCCTTTTCACATTCACTTCAGCTAACAATGAACCATTCTACATTTCCTCATCATCGTCTGCTTTGATATCATTTTCACACCTTACCCTTCCACAGCTCTCTAGTCTCCCACTCCCCTCAATCTCAGTCTCCAGAGATGCTGAGTTACTCCAGCATTTTGTGTCTGACTTTGGTTTAAACCAGCACCTGCAGTTCCCTCCTGCACATTGTGGGGCCCAAGGGGCTGTTCCTGCGTTGTCCTCACCTATGTTCTATGTTCTTCCTTGTATCCCAATGTTTTGAAAAGCACTGGGCTGCGGATAATCCCACCAAAGATTCACCTAAATTCCCAAAGAGGATCGCAGGAGGCCTTGTGCCAAAGCTGCCACTGTCCTTGTGCCATCCTTGCACTAATGAGGCATCCCAGGACAGCACCCGAGGAAAGTAAGGGAAAATAGATAAGTATCAGCAAGGTGAATGACACACAGGGGAACTTAAAACTGATGGAGCTGTCACAATGCTGTCACCCTTATCCTCTCAGTAGAAGTGAGAGCAGGGAAGAAGATACTGATGTAGCCATTCTGGTGAGCTGCTGACTTGTACCCTGTATGATTCACTTATTCTGGGTAGGCCTGACTCATTATCAAGTGGATGAATATTTCAGATCACGTAAGGGCGGCACGGTGGCGCAGCGGTAGAGTTGCTGCCATACAGCGCTTTGAGCGCCGGAGACCCGGGTTCGATCCCGACTACGGGTGCTGTCTATGTGGAGTTTGTACCTTCTCCCCGTGACCGGCAAGGTTTTTCTCCGAGATCTTCGGTTTCCTCCCACACTCCAAACACATACAGGTTTGCAGGTTAATTGGCTTGGTAAATGTAAATATTGTCCTGAGTGTGTGTGGAATGTGTTAATATGCGGGGATCACTGGTCGGAGCAAACCAGGTGGGCCGGGTGTCCGCGTTGTGGGGCCCAACAAATATAGCGTTATATCTATAAACTACACTAAACTAAACTAAACTAAAACCATTTGCCAAACAAATTGAACTTTCGTTTATTTTGCAAAATGTCTTCTGGTCATTTAATATTGAAGGTGAAGTTATTACATTCCCTCTGGGGTACGGTGACTGCAACCACTGTTTGGGTCAGTAGAGAGCTATCCTACACTCTGCCTGTGACTGCAGGAGAGATGTGTCTAATCATTTAATTACATTTTTAATTAACTGTTGAGCCTTCACCATTATTAACAGCTATGAATCATAAGTATACTATCAGGCTTATGATTCAGAACAATGTGGTTTAGTTCAGGGTGGCTACAGCGGCACAGCGGTAGAGTTGCTGCCTTACAGCGCTTTCAGCGACAGAGACCCGGGTTCGATCCCGACTACGGGTGCTGTCTGAACAGAGTTTGCTCGTTCTCCCCGTGACCTGCGTGGGTTTTCTCCGGGTGCTCGTCCCACACTCCAAAGACGTACAGGTATGTAGGTTAATTGGCTTGGTGGATGTGTCAATAAAAATGTCCCTAGTGTGTGTAGGATAGTGTTAACGTGCGGGGATCGCTGGCCAGTGTGGACTCGGTGGGCCGAAGGGCCTGTTTCCACGCTGCATCTCTACACTAAACTAAACTTTAGAGAAACAGTGTGGAAACAGGCTCTTCGGCCCACCGGGTCCATACTGACCAACGATCACCTGTACACTAGTCCTACCTTATCCCAGTTTCGCATCCTACACACTGAGGACAAATTTACAGGGGCCGGCTATGCTACAAACTCGCACCACTGTGGGATGTGGGAGGAAAACAGAGCACCCGAGAAAAACCCATGCTGTCACAGGGAGGACATACAAACTGTTCAGGCAGCGCCCGTGGTCAGGATCGAACCTGGGTTTCTGGCACTGTAAGGCAGGGACTCTACCTCCATGCCACTTTGCCCCTCCGGTAGTGGACCTCCCTGAGCATTGCACTCTTGATGGGATCCTTGGAGCAAACTCATTCAGAGAAAAAAAGTATTCTGGGTGTCACGAAGACCTTCACTTGTTTTTCTGGCATTGCACAGACTAATTTATTTTCAAATGTTAATAAGTATGGTAGGATAGAAATTTGTCTTTGTTCAACGGCACTAGTTGAGCATAAGATCATAAAATTATAAGATCCTAAGATGTAGGATTAGGCCATTCTGTCCATTGAGTCAGCTCCACCATATGATCACCACTGATGTGCTTTTCCCATTCAACACCATTCTCCTGCCTTCTCCCCATCGAGCTTTGATGCCCTTACTAACCAAGGAGCATCCTTGGAGTACACTGGACTATCTGCAACTTGTTGTATTCCTCTCCCAACATTCTACACGAGGAAAACAGCATTGCTGATATTATGCCCACTTCACCAGAGTCAATAGAGTTTAAATTCTGCTTTAGTAAATCCAAACATTTCGTGAAGATAGACACAAAAAGCTGGAGTAACTCACCGGGACAGGCAACATCTCTGGAGAAAAGGAATAGGTGACGCTTCGCGTCGAGACCCTTCTTCGTCCCTCAACCCAGAACATCACCTATTCCTTTTCTCCAGAGATGGTGTCTGGCCCGCTGAGTTACTGAAGCTTTTTGTGTCTATCTTCTGTTTAAACCAGCATCTGCAGTTCCTTTCTACACAAACATTTCATGGTGCAGGTTCTGCAATAGACATTCTGGACACCAGAGGGTGCAGTGGACCGTGGTCTGGCCTCCATTAATTAGAGAAGTCCATTATAAGATATGACAATGGACAGGGAATAACTCTCATTGAAATAAATAAAACGCAATTTGATGTACAATGTGCAACAGGAAATTATGCCCAATCATGTATCGCAAGAAAAATTGAAGATGTTTGTAAATTAAGCTCCATCCAAGACCGTTAAAAATTGCAGAGAATTGTGAACGCATCCCAGATCATCACACAAACCAACCTCCCTTCCACTGACTCCATTTACACCTCACGCTGCCTCGGCAAGGCCAACAGCATAATCAAGGACCAGTCACACCCTGGTCTCTCCCTTGGATCATCTTTATCTTGACTAGACTTTATCTATTGTCTATTGCACAAAATGTTATTCTTTGGCTCTTATGATGCTGAGGTTGGACAAGGTGCTGGTAAGGCCACATGGGAATGAGAATGAGAATTTATTTATTTGTCATTCAAAACAAGTTTGAACGAAATGTGTTAATTGTGTGTTTTGTTGCTTTTAGTTTACTGTTATGACTACATGGTACCATGCAGTCATAACAGTAAAAAAAAAGCACCAAAACACACAATTAACACAATTAACATCCATCATAGTGACTCTCCTCCAGGCACCTCCTCACTGCGATGGAAAGTAAAAAAAAGTCTTATCTCTTCCTTGCTTCTTCTCCCGCGGTCAAGCAGGAACATTTGGAACATTGTGAGCAATTTTGGGCACCATATCTGAGGAAGGATGTGCTGGCTCTGGAGAGGGTCCGGAGGAGGTTACAAGAACGATCCCAGGAATGAGTAGGTTAACCTATGATGAGCGTTTGTCGGCACTGGGCCTGTACTCGCTGGAGTTTAGAAGAATGAGGGGGGACCTCATTGAAACGTACAGAATAGTGAAAGGCTTGGATAGAGTGGATGTGGAGAGGATGTTTCCACTAGTGGGAGAGTCTAGGCCATAGCCTCAGAATTAAAGGAGGTTCTTTTAGGAAGGAGATTAGGAGAAATGTCTTTAGTCAGAGGGTGGTGAATCTGTGGAATTATTTGCCACAGAAGACTGTGGAGGCCGTCAGTGGATATTTTTAAGGCAGTCATAGATAGATTGGTACAGGTGTCAGGGGTTATGGGGAGATGGCAGGAGAATAGGGTTAGGAGGGAGAGATAGATCAGCCATGATTGAATGGTGGAGTAGACTTGGCGGGCCAAATGGCACAATTGTACTATTCCTTTGACCTTATGACCTTGTGAGTACGAAGATGAGGTTGGTTTATCTTGGCATCCTGTTCAGCATAGGCATTGTGGGCTGAATGGCCTTTTCCTTTACTGTACAGACCAACCTGTCCACATTTGCATTTAAGTCCTTATTGTATTACAAGCAACAGTGCTCTCAGCACAGCACCGAACTCCACGTCACAGACCTCCATCCTGAATATTGTCCTTCTACCCCAAACCTCTGCCTTCTATCAGTAAACCCTTTTCAAATCCATACAATCACGTCACTATTAATCGGATATAGTCTATATTTGAGTTTTTTTCATCATATTTAATCATTTAGCTCATACCTGTGCCTCATACATTTTTGAGTGATGCTTCCATAATTTTTATTTAATTCAATGGAATTTTCATTTTTCATAGTCCTATATGTCATTTCTTTTCTATTAGCATAATGAGTTATGCTTTTTTTTCAAGAATAAAAAAAAAAAGCCAACAATAGCATAACTAACGACCGTTAGACTCAAAACTTTAAGGACATGGGTTTAAAAGGTAGCCTGATGATTCGTGTAGTTCTTATGAAATGCCATCTTGTGTAATGTCATCATAGCAGATTTTGAATTATTGTACCTAGGGATCGGAGTCGGTCGGAGTTGGATACACAAGAAATCAAGGAGTCGGAGTCGAAGTGTTTTGGGTATCAACTCCACAGCCCATTCATTTTAACCTCCTGGATCAGCCTACCATGGGGGATTTTGTCAAATGGCTTACTAAATCCATATAGAAAACATCCAACTCCCTACCCTCATTGATCAGATTTGTCACCTTAAGAAACGCAATTATGTTACCCAGAAAATTATACTGTTCCTTAACCTGCTTTTCCCTAAGTTCCAATTTCCGTCAACGTAACACTTCACCTCAAAAAGGCCTCTCTTCCAACGTGGCTGTTCTGCTGAACAAACTCAGATTCAGATTCAGATTCAGATTCAATTTTAATTATCATTGTCAGTGTACAGTACAGAGACAACGAAATGCATTTAGCATCTCCCTGGAAGAGCGACATAGCACATGATTTGAATAAATAATAATAAGTGTCCGGGGGGGGGGGTGGTGATTGGCAGTCACCGAGGTACGTTGTTGAGTAGAGTGACAGCCGCCGGGAAACTCTTTCTTTTATTGGCTGATGTGCCTCTTCCTCAACCAATTTAACACCTGCCTTTCAAATGTCCCGCCTTCACATGAAATGAAGCCTCTTTTCAATCAAAACACAGTTTTCTCCCCCACTCTCCCACGATTTCCCTCAAAAGTTGCCCTCTCTCCTCTCAAAATGGCTGCTCATCAATTCTCTATTTGACCCTTTAAAAAAAAAACCCATAACATTGTGTTCACTGACCCCAAAATGGATTAGCCTACCATGAAACCCTAGTTACCTGGCCAGGCTCATTCCCCAACACATGGTCCAGACTGCAGATGCTGGTTTACACCGAAGATAGACACAAAATTGTTGGGTAACTCAACGGGTCAGGCAGCATCTCTGGAGAAAAGGAATAGGTGACGTTTCAGGTCGGGAACCCTTCTTCAGACTTACAAGGTCAGGTTTATTCCCTTCTCGGGTTGGACCTTTCACATACTGTTTCAAGAAACCCTCTTGGATGCACCTTATTTGTGCAAAACATAAACCTCAGTGTTGCTTCAAACATTCTAGGATTTACCCTGTTGCAGAGTTGGATTCTTTTCAACCTTTCACCATGCCGATTGTCGAGGCAGTAAAGAGCAGTCCACATTGAGAGTCCACATCAAGCCTTGTGCATATAATGGATTAAGCTACCTGCTTTTCACTTGTTTTACAACAGTGCGGAGTTACTAAGGAATGAAGGTTAATCTCACTCATATGCTCATTAGAGCATGAAATGTAAATGGATGTAATAATAAATATTCAAATTAATTATGAGCAGTCGACATTGAACTGCTTATATTTATTCTGTCACTGGTAATGCTTTATCGTCGGATGTTAAAAGAGCGGGGCTTTCTGGGTTTGTTTCTGTTTGAAGTCTGGAAAAGTGGGAGTGTTGGCAAAGATCGAAAGGTCTTATGGGCCTGTCCCACTTGGCGATTTTTTTAAGCGACTGCCGGCGACTGCCATAATCGTAGCATGTCGCCGAAAAACTGTCGACAACCTACAACAGCACCTCCGTCAGGTGAAGTCAAGCTACGCTCATTGGTGTCAAACACACTGCCGCTGAAAATTTTCGACAAGTTGAAAATTTAGCGGCGACCAGAAAGACGCTATGTCTTTTTGCGCGACTGAGGAGACGACTCCCAGCGACCACCTGCGAACATGTGGCGACAAACTAGTCGCTTGTAGTTGCCTAAAAAATCACCTAAGTGGGACAGGGCCATTAAAGTCTTGCTGGTAAGGTCCTCAAACTTATTTGAGGAATAGATAGGGTGTATGCACAGAGTCCTTTGCCCTGTAGACGGGAATCAAGAACCAGGGGACATAGGTTTAAGGTTTAAGATGAGAGGGGAAAGAGAGCAACCTTTTTCCAAACAGTG
Source organism: Leucoraja erinaceus (assembly GCF_028641065.1). NCBI lineage: Eukaryota > Metazoa > Chordata > Chondrichthyes > Rajiformes > Rajidae > Leucoraja > Leucoraja erinaceus. The sequence continues at coordinate 9,182,412 of NC_073388.1, forward strand.
AGTGGTGGGATATGGATGTCTTTCCAGTGGTCACTTTCGATATTGGGGGGCAGGTGTGGTGGAGACGCCCCTCAAATAAGGGAAGGGCTTCCACCCCAAGGGGCCACAAGAGTGGCAAGGAATTTGTTTAGTTTGGTTTAAAGATACACCGCGGAAACAGGCCCTTTGGCCCACCGGGTCCGTCCCGCATATTAACACTATCCTACACACACTAGGGACAATTTATTTTTACATTTACCAAGCCAATTAACCTACACACCTGTACGTCTTTGGAGTTTGGGAGGAAACCGAAGATCTCAGAGAAAACCCACGCAGGTCACGGGGAGAACGTACAGACTGTGTACAGACAGCACCCGTAGTCGGGATCAAACCCGGGTCTCCGGGCTGCAACTCCACCGCTGCGCCACCGTGCCGCACTTGGCACGGGTGTGGGGTAAAATGTTGCAAACGCTAGGTTACATTGTAGCCTCTGAGAATGTCAGAAGAATTTTTATGCACAGTGCCTGTTTTGTATATATCTTTTACTCTGAATACATTTTATTTGATAAAACAAAACTCTCCCATGCCGATCAAACATGCACATGTACACTAGTCACACTTGCAGGCTATTGGCCCATATTCCTCTAAACTTCTCCTATCCATGTACCTGTACAAATGTCTTTTAAAAGCTGTTAGTAGTACCTGCCTCAACTACCTCCTTTGGCAGCTCGTTCCATGTAAACCTCACACAATCATTATTTTAATCTGACATTTGGGGCTTGTTTAGCCATTTGTGATTAGTTTAGTTCAGAAACACAGTGTGGAAACAGGTTCTTCAAGTCAAGTCCGTGCTGACCAACGATATCCTGTACACTAGTTCTATCTTACACGCTATTTTTCAGAAGCCAATTAACCTACAAACCAGTAGGTCTTTGGAGTATAGGAGGAAACTGGGGCACCCGGAGTAAACCCACGCGGGCCACAGGGAGAACGTACAAACTCCATATTTGCAACACCCACAGTCAGGATCGAACCTGGGTCTCTGGCAACTCTACCGCTTGTGCCGCCGTGCCGATAAAAATGATGAAAAGACGTGAAGATAACCATGGAGCACGAATAACTAAGAACTGGGCTCACCATGTAGTTAAAAGGATGAGTTAAAGGGGAAAGATAGACACTGGAGTAACTCAGCGGGTCAGGCAGCATCCTTGGTGAACGTGGATAGGCACAAAGTGCTGGAGTAACTCAGCTGGTCAGGCAGCATCCCTGGAGAACATGGCTAGGTCTTTTTCTTCTTCTTGCGTATGGCGTGCTTGGCCTAAAGTTGTAGGACAACTTGTTCTATTTGATCTATTTGTTTGTGCACGCGGGGTGATTGCATTAGTCGAAACAGGGTGGACCACGTGAAGGTTGCAACCTCCCACCCCCATGGATATGTGACGTTTCAGGTCGGAACCCTTCTGCGGATGGATTCATTAGAATAATGAATTGAGTGAAAGAGGAAGCTTTATGTTCTGATTTTAAAGGACAGGCTGCAACTTGCTGTTGAGATTGTGCAAGATCAACTGTGATGTGCTGGCTGGCTGGCTGGTAACTGTGAGTTTGAATGGAGATGTATCAGACATTGACAGTCCCTGGGCATGAATGACAGGTTATGGGATAGTCTAGCAGCCCCCTGCACACGCAGCCTGGCTCCGATGATTCAAGGACATGCACACTGGTGGTTTGGTGTCAATTGGTGGACCACCTTGAGCACAAATGGCCAGCTGTCAGAGATTTGACAGGGCCAGCGCTAAAATACTATCAACTTCAAGGAGGCTACATGTTAGCCTCCAAAATGGGTGAGATTTTATGGTGCAAGATTAACACAATGTTCATTGATTGCAATTCAGTGAGCAAGCCAATCTGGTGCTGCTTACCCATTGATGGCATTGAAGACTTTTTTTGCTTGGATGGTGTGGATGTGGAGAGGATGTTTTCACTAGTGGGAGAGTGTAGGATCAGCGGTAAAATTGGAAATTGTCCCTAGTGTGTCGGATAGTGTTAGTGTACGGGGTGATGCACGGACTCGGTGGGCCGAAGGGCCTGTTTCTGCACTGTATCTCTAAAGTCTAAAGTAAACATGGACAGGTGACGTTTCAGGTCAGGAGACTGAATGAGTGTCCTGACCTGAGATGCCACCTATCCACCTGTTCTCCATGGATGCTGCCTGACCCAACGAGTTATTCCAGCGTTTTGTGTCTTTCATAGAAACATAGAAATTAGGTGCAGGAGTAGGCCATTCGGCCCTTCGAGCCTGCACCGCCATTCAATATGATCATGGCTGATCATCCAACTCAATATCCCGTACCTGCCTTCTCTCCATACCCTCTGATCCCCTTAGCCACAAGGGCCACATCTAACTCCCTCTTAAATATAGCCAATGAACTGGCCTCGACTACCCTCTGCGGCAGAGAGTTCCAGAGACTCACCACTCTCTATGTGAAAAAAGTTCTTCTCATCTTGGTTTTAAAGGATTTCCCCCTTATCCTTAAGCTGTGACCCCTTTCCTTGATAAACCAGCATCTGCAGTTCCTTGTATCCTCCATCACCTTCCAATCGAGGTGGTTCAAAATTAATACTCGTCTGTCAATGATAATATTTTATAATTTAACTAATTGTACTTTAGTGTTTAACATGGGGTGGGAGATTGCAACCTTCACGTGGTCCACCCTGTTTCAATGAATGCAATCAACCTGGCGTGCACAATCAAATAAGATCAAATAGAACAAGTTGTCCTACAGCTTTAGGCTGTGTACCCCACACGCAAGAAGAAGAAGTGTTTAACATTACACATCATATCAAGTACAGTTAATAAACCACAATCAATAATGTAAGTAACATTATTATCAGCTTACTCGTAAACTGTTGTCCATCCATTTTCATTGTTCTTCGTTGCCAACAGGCCAGTGTTGCCGTGGTAGGTTAGCATGGCCAGGTCGTTGCCATGGGTGGATACCCTTTTCAAGGCTCCGTTGTTGCTGATGGTCAACCAGTACACTTGTCCCCCAGGCACCACGAGCCAGAGGGGTGCCCCGTTGGCATCGCGGCGAATGTGGAGAGAGTTGCCGTTGTTGCCAGAGATGGTGCTGACATCGCCCTCGCCGTTGTAACTGAAGTTGTAGATGTAGTCGCCCGTTATCAGGTTCAAGGTGTTCAGGTGAGTCCCGTTGACGTTGAAGAGGTACAGCTCCTGGTCGGCGGGCGAAGCCACCTCGTACAGGTTGGAACGGCTGTAGCGGGGTTTGTTCCGGGTCACGGCCCGGATACGGATGTTGGCAAGGTCCGCTATGTACAGGGTTCCATCTGGAGATACGGCCAGGGAGGTCGGTGTCTTCAGTTTCCCATCTTTGGCATAGCCGCCATCACCTGAACCAATGAAGATACGGCTTTATTAGTAACATGGGGATGTCCTACACAGTGAATGGTGGGACACTGGGGAGTGTTATACAGAGATGGAGATGCAGTGTGGAAACAGGCCCTTCGGCCCACCGTGTCCGAGCCGAACAGCAATCCCCGCATATTAACACTATCCTACACACACAAAGGACAATTTACCAAGCCAATGAACCTACGAACCTGTACGTCTTTGGAGTGTGGGAGGAAACCGAAGCTCTCGGAGAAAGCCCACACGGTCACGGGGAGAACGCACAAAGTCCGTACAGACAGCACCCGCAGTCAGGATCAAACCTGGGCTGGTCAAAAAGGCTTATGGCACATTGGCCTTCATCAGTCACAGTATTGAGTAGAGAAGTTGGGAGGTCATGTTACAGTTGTAAAAGACATTGGTGAGGCTGCATGTAGAATACTGTGTTTAGTTTTAGTAACCTTGTTACAGGAAAGATGCTGTCAAGCTGGAAAGGGTGCAGAGAAGATTTGCGAGGATGTTGCCAGGACTCGAGGGCCTGAGCTATAGGGAGAGGTTGGGCAGGCTGGGACTTTATTCCTTGGAGCGCTGGAGGATGAGGGGTGATCTTATAGAGGTGTAAAAGATCACGAGAGGAATAGATAAGATAAATGCACAGAAGATAGATTCAACATGCTGGAGTAAGTCAACGGGACAGGCAGCATCTCTGGAGAGAAGGAATGGGTGAAGTTTCGGGTCAAGTCCCTTCTTCAGACTGATGGTAAATACACAGAGTCTTTTGCACAGGGTAGGGGAATCGAGAACCGGAGGGGTCCGTGGGATTTCTCCAAGATCTTCGGTTTCCTCCCACACTCCAAAGACGTACAGGTTTATAGAAACATAGAAAATAAGAAAATAGGTGCAGGAGTAGGCCATTCGGCCCTTCGAGCCTGCACCGCCATTCAATATGATCATGGCTGATCATCCAACTCGGTATCCTGTACCTGCCTTCTCTCCATACCCCCTGATCACGGGCCTGATTTGACAATAGGCAAAAATATCAACAAGTTACTGCCAATGATAAAATCCTTTCCCCTGCTCATGAATCATGCATTAACTGTGTTGGCATAACATTAACTGTGTTGGCAGGCAGTGACTAGTGGGGTACCCCAAGGCTCAGTACTGGGACCCCAGCTATTTACAATATATATTAATGATCTGGATGAGGGAATTGAAGGCAATATCTCCAAGTTTGCGGATGACACTAAGCTGGGGGGCAGTGTTAGCTGTGAGGAGGATGCTAGGAGACTGCAAGGTGACTTGGATAGGCTGGGTGAGTGGGCAAATGTTTGGCAGATGCAGTATAATGTGGATAAATGTGAGGTTATCCATTTTGGTGGCAAAAACAGGAAAGCAGACTATTATCTAAATGGTGGCCGATTGGGAAAGGGGGAGATGCAGCGAGACCTGGGTGTCATGGTACACCAGTCATTGAAGGTAGGCATGCAGGTGCAGCAGGCAGTAAAGAAAGCAAATGGTATGTTAGCTTTCATTGCAAAAGGATTTGAGTATAGGAGCAGAGAGGTTCTACTGCAGTTGTACAGGGTCTTGGTGAGACCACACCTGGAGTATTGCGTACAGTTTTGGTCTCCAAATCTGAGGAAGGACATTATTGCCATAGAGGGAGTGCAGAGACGGTTCACCAGACTGATTCCTGGGATGTCAGGACTGTCTTATGAAGAAAGACTGGATAGACTTGGTTTATACTCTCTAGAATTTAGAAGATTGAGAGGGGATCTTATAGAAACTTACAAAATTCTTAAGGGGTTGGACAGGCTAGATGCAGGAAGATTGTTCCCGATGTTGGGGGAAGTCCAGGACCAGGGGTCACAGCTTAAGGATAAAGGGGAAATCCTTTAAAACTGAGATGAGAAGAACTTTTTTCACACAGAGAGTGGTGAATCTCTGGAACTCTCTGCCACAGAGGGTAGTTGAGGCCAGTTCATTGGCTATATTTAAGAGGGAGTTAGATGTGGTCCTTGTGGCTAAGGGGATCAGGGGGTATGGAGAGAAGGCAGGTACGGGATACTGAGTTGGATGATCAGCCATGATCATATTGAATGGCGGTGCAGGCTCGAAGGGCCGAATGGCCTACTCCTGCACCTAATTTCTATGTTTCTATGTTTCTATAACATAGCCCTCAGTTTGAATTATAAGGTCATACGTGATGGGATGTTAAATTAGGCCATTCGGCCCATCAAGTCTACTCTGCCATTCAATCATGGCTGATCTAACCCCATTCTCCTGCCTTCTCCCAATAACACCCTGACACCCGTACTAATTAAGAATCTATCTATCTCTGCCTTAAAAATATCCATTGAAGTGGCCTCCAACGTCTTCTGTGGCAAAGAATTCCACAGATTCACCACCCTCTGGCTAAATAAATTCCTCCTCATCTCCTTCCTTTAATTCTGAGGCTATGATCTCTAGTCCTAGACTCTCCCACTAGTGGAAACATCTTCCCCAACATCCACTCTATCCAAGCCTTTCACCGTTCGATACGTTTCAATGAGGTCTCCCCCTCATTCTTCTAAACTCCAGCGAGTGCCATCAAACGCTCTGTATAGTTCTATATAATAACAACAATAGGGCAATAAACAGAGACGGAGGTAATATCAAGGAGTATAGTCAACCCACAGGTAATATTTGACTAAATTACGGAACTAAATATTTGAATTCCATGAGGAGCACAGTGAATCTATGCAAGACTTGCCATTCATTTACAACAAACAACAGCTCTGCATCTCAAGAAACATCTACTCTTTAATTCCGACATCTATTTTGCTTCAATTTTCCTCCCCTCTTCTTTCTGTCTGAAGGGTCCCGATGCCAAACGTCACCCATCATTTTTCGCCAGAGTTGTTGCCTGACCTGCTAATTTACCCCAGCAGTTTGTGTCTATCTTCAGTATAGACCAGCATCTGTAGTTTCTTTCTATAAAAATAATGCTTGTCACTTAGCTTGCAGATACCTACACTTGCCCAAAGTGCCATTCTCCAAGACAAAGGGGAAAAAAAATAGAACGAAAATTTGCACAAATGTAAAATTTTAAACAATAATCGAAAGTTTGGCCTACTTAAACTAATCTCCCCAACCAGTACGTGATGTATATCTCCCCATTCCCTGCATATTCAGGTGCCTATCCAAAGCACTCTTATTTGCCCAAAACATATCTTCCTCCATCACTATCCCTGCAGTGTGTTGCAGGCACCTGTGTAAAAAACTTGCCCCAAACATCTCCTTTAAAGTTTGCCCCTTTTTCTCGAGAGCAATGCCTCTCTAGTCCTTGACATGTCCATCCTGGAAAAAATGTTCTGAAGGCCAACCCTATCTATTATCTATTATCATTTTAGCCACTTCTATCAGATTTACCCTCAGCCTCCAATGCTCCTGAGAAAACAATCCAAATTTGTGTAACCTCTCCTTATAGTTACTGTCTACTAACCCATGCTGAATTGTGGCGAACCTACTTTGCATCCTTTTGACATCCCCCACATCTTTCCTGTAATGGGGTGCCCCGACATCACACAATACTCCAAATGTACCGAGACAATAAATCTGTATCATGACTTCCTGACTCTAAAGGGCATGTCCCACCAGCATGCGACTGCATGCGGCGCGCGCGACCTAACGTGGTCGCTTGAGCCGTACGGCCTCGCGGGGCCGGTCCCACTTTGATCGCCGGAGCCGTATGGACTTGTGCGGGGCAGGTCCCTGAAATTGCGCGGGGCTCCAAAAAACGGACACTGTCCAAAAATTCCCCGCGGCAAGGGCCTGTTGGCCCGCAGCCGCATTGAGGCCGTACGCAGCGCCTCGACGGGCGTACGCAGCGTCTTGACGGCGTACGCCAGCGCGTGGAGTTGCGCGATGATGTCACAGCCCGGCGTGCCGTTGCGTGATGACGTAACTGCCCGACACCTTGCGACGTCCAAATTCAGTTGGCCTGCCTCCTACCCAGCTGATTGGTGAGTAGGATGTCGGGACCAGCCCCGCACAACTCCTGCAGGCTCCGCGGTTGGAAGTGGGATCAGCCCCGCGAGGCCGTATGCCTCAAGCCACCACGTTTAGTCACGCTAGACGCGTGCAATCGCATGCTGGTGGGACAGGCCCTTGAGTATAAAAAACGCACCGATCAATGAAGGTAAGTATACCATATGCCTTCTCTACCACTCTATCTACATTCAGGGAGCTAAATTAAATGGTGGAGCATGCTTGAGAGGCCCAGTGTCTCCTCCCTGGTCCTAACTAATGTTGATCAACTGCTATCAGAGTTAATGCTCAGCATATGTCCCAATAGATTCAAAAGTGACAATGGTAGTAATACAAAGAAGTAAAACCAATGAGACATGTGAGGGCCAATAATAAATGTCTACTTCAATTCAACACTCTTGCTATGCCATCTTATATATCAAAAAGGGCAGTCATATAAAGTCATAGTCATAGTGCTCAGAAACAAGCCCTTCAGCCCCAAACGTCTATGCTGATCAGAAAGCCCATCTAAGGTAGTCCCATTTGCCTGCATTTGACCCACACCCATCTAAATCTGTCTTTTAAATGTTGTTATAGTATCTGCCCCATCTACTTCCTCAGGCAACTCATTCCATATACCCACCAACCTCTGTGTGGGAATGTTGCCCGCCAAGTTCACATTAAATCTTACCCCTCTCACCTTAAACTGATGTCCTCTAGTTTCTGATTCCCTGACACTGGGTAAAAGCCTTTGTGCATTCACCCTTATCATTTCATACACCTCTGCAACATCACCCCTCAGCCTCCTGCGCTCCAAGGAATAAAGTCCTCACTTGCCCGACCTCTCCCTGTAGCTCAGGGCCTCGGGGTCCTGGCAACATCCTCTTAAATCCACCCTGCACTCTTTCCTTTGCGTCAATGGAAATTTAATTCAGGCCCTTGGACCGCAGAAATCACTGAATCAGGTGAAGATTTTCAGGTGAAGGAACATCCTGATTTTCAGAAAAATCAGGTGAAGATGTGCGACTGAAGGGGCATCACGGTGGTGCAGTGATAGTTGCTGCCTTACAGCGGCGGGTTCGATCCTGACTACGGGCGCTGTCTGTACGGAGTTTTTGTACGTTATCCCCGTGAGCTGCGTGGGTTTTCTCCGCGATCTTCGGTTTCCTCCCACACTCCAAAGACGTACAGGTTTGTGGTATAATTGGCTCGGTGTAAGTGTAAAATTGCCCCTAGTGCGTGTAGGATAGTGTTATAATATGCGGTGACTGCTGGTCGGCGCAGACTCGATGGACCGAAGGGCCTGTTTCCACTCTGTATCTCTAAAACTAAAAACTAAACTTTAATAATATGTAAAGAGCAGTCACAATCTCAACCAGCGCAACATAGGTGCCACAGCAGACAATTTGTAGAATACATTCTCAACTAAATTGGAGAATATTTCCAATTTTGATCCGTCGAAAGTGTGAAAGACTGAGGAATATTTCCAATACTTGGCGTAAGCATTTTTGAAATTGCACAGCTTAGCTTTCAGATGTTAAAATTACTGGACAATCCATTCCCAAATTGCAACCTCCAGACAGACAGCACTTGTCAAATGGCAAACACTTTTCAGTCAATCGAATCACTTAACGACAATGTGACTACAGAACAGGCAACTCATGAGAATAAAACCTTTTGGACCTAATGGCCAGTTTCTAAGTTCCACTACAACTTGTACATTATATTTTCTTTATACTTGGATATTTCTTGGATTGCTTTCTCCACAATACAACTAAATGTTGTCACAGACCGGAACCTGCCAGGTAGGCCTAGCCCGCCTGACATAGAAACATAGACAATAGGTGTAGGAGTAGGCCATTCGACCCTTCGAGCCTGCACCGCCATTCAATATGATCATGGCTGATCATCCAACTCAGTATCCTGTACCTGTGTTGTCTCCATCCCTTTAGCCCCAAGGGCCACATCTAACTCCCTCTTAAATATAGCCAATGAACTGTGGCCTCAACTACCTTCTGTGGCAGAGAATTCCAGAGATTCACCACTCCCTGTGTGAAACATGTTTTTCTCATCTCGGTCCTAAAAGGTTTCCCTCTTATCGTTAAACTGTGACCCCTTGCTCTGGACTTCCCCAACATCGGGAACAATCTTCCTGCATCTAGCCTGTCCAACCCCTTAAGAATTTTGTAAGTTTCTATAAGATCCCACCTCAATCTTCTAAATTCTAGCGAGTACAAGTCGTGTCTATCCAGTCTTTCTTCATATGAAAGTCCTGACATCCCAGGAATCTTCTCTGTACTCCCTCTATGGCAAGAATGTATTTCGTCAGATTAGGAGACCAAAGCTGTACGCAATACTCTAGGTGTGGTCCCACCAAGACCCTGTACAACTGCAGTAGAACCTCCCTGCCCCTATACTCAAATTCTTTTGCTATGAATGCTAACATACCATTCGCTTTCTTCACTGCCTGCTGCACCTGCATGCCTACTTTCAATGACTGGTGTACCATGAAACCCAGGTCTCGTTGCATCTCCCCTTTTCCTAATCGGCATAGACCGGGGACTCTCCCGCCATGGACGGAGGACCCGCGCAGTGGATCAGAACCCACCTGGAATTCCCGTCTCACCCGCTGCCGATTGAGGACCCGTGTGAACCCACCGGTGCACGGACCGGCTGCGGGAGGGGGCGCTCGGCTTCCAGAGGGGAGTGGGCCGCTGTAGGCCCTGCAGCAGCCTGGGGCTCGGCTGGATCGGGCGCCGCTCCAAAAGGCCGAGCACGAAGACCGCATGCGACCTACAGCGGTGGAGCAGCAGCAGAGGACACCACGGCTGCACTTGGCCAGGCCAACCCTGCAATGTCGCCATGACAACGGGCCTTCAGGGTCAAGATCCCTGCACTTAAAACAACTGGGACTTGAAAATGGCGCCAAACTGGCGACTCCATACTGTCTCAGTGTACGACTGCTACACACTCGTACTGTATCTGAGAGGCTTATCTAAGATGTATCTAAGTGCTTCTGTATAGTGATACTTGTACTGAACTGTATACAAAAATGAATGTCACTGTACCTCAGTACATGTGACAAATAAAGTGCCATAAATGCAGAGAAATGCAATCCTCTTGCCCAGTGGAGGTGAATCGTAGATCTAAGGACATAGGTTTAACGTGAACGGGAAAAGGTTTTAGCAATCTGAGGGGTACATTTTTCACGCAAAGGGTGGTGGGTGCATGGAACAAGCTGCCAGAGGAGGTAGTTGAGGCAGGGACTATCCCAACTTTTAAGAAACAGTTAGACAGGTACATGGATAGGACAGGTTAGGAGTGATATGGACCAAGTGTGGGACTAATGTCGCTGGGATATGTTGGCCGGTGTGGGCAAGTTGGGCCAAAGGGTGTTTCCATGGAGTATGACTCTATTGACTCTAAATGGATCATTACCTGAAAAGCAATTGCAGTTGGGGTCGATCTTGCAGTCACATTCGGTTGAGGTGCCAGCGAAGATGAAGATCTCGCCGTTGGTGGTGACCTGCTGTATGCGGTTGATCTTCCTCTCATCGGTCTCGGCGATGTACAGCACGCCGCTGTGGGAGACAGCGATGGCTCTGGCCGACTCCAGCGTGGAGTGAATGGCCATCTTGCTCAGGAGGTAATGGTTGATGCCTGGCACCTGGCAGTGGATGGGCCGGCCAGCCACGATCCGGACCCGGCTGGTTTCCAGTACCTGGAGCACGATGTTGTTGTCGAGCACATAGAGCGAATTATCGATGGGGTTGACGGCCAGGTCAGTCGGCCACTCCAGGCGCACCTGCAATAAAATCACTCCATCAATGAAACATGAAACATAGAAACATAGACAATAGGTGCAGGAGTAGGCCATTCGGCCCTTCGAGCCTGCACCGCCATTCAATATGATCATGGCTGATCATCCAACTCAGTATCCCGTACCTGCCTTCTCTCCATACCCCCTGATCCCCTTAGCCACAAGGGCCACATCTAACTCTCTCTCGGTTTAAATATAGCATTGAATCCTTCCTACACATCACCCTATGTGCACCGCAGAATTCCTAGAGATTCACAATGTCTGTGACAAAAAGTTCTTCTCATCTCCACTCCGGTTTTGAAGGATATCTCCCATTTTCTGAATTAATGCTTATCTAAAAGCCTTGCTATGGACTTCCCTAACATCGGGAACAATCCCCTGGCATCTACGCCAGGCAACCCCTTAAGAATTGTACGTTTCTATAAGATCCCCTCTCAATCTCCTAAATTCTAGAGAGTATAAACCAAGTCTATCCAGTCTTTCTTCATAAGACAATCCTGACATCCCAGGAATCAGTCTGGTGCGTCGAACAGTACAGGCTCAAAAAGCTGGATGTGTAGGAAGGAACTGCAGACGCTGGTTTGCACCGAAGATGCTGAAATAACTCAGCGGGACAGGCAGCGAGTGTCTCTAGATAGAAGGAATGCAGAGATGCTGCCGGTCCCGCTGAGTTACTCCAGCATTTTGTGCCTATCTTCGGTTTAAACCAGCATTGTTAGATCCTTCCTACACATCACTATACAGCACAGCAGCGGGTCCTACGGCCCCCAATGTCCGTGACAAAACAGGTGCCAAGTTAAACTAATCTCCACTGCCGGCACGTGATCCATATCTCCCCATTTTCTGAATATCCGCATGCTTATCTAAAAGCCTCTGCTATAGCATCTGCCTCCACCACCTCCCCTGGCAGCACGTTCCAGGCAACCACTCCTTTCTGTGTAAACAAATCAGCCCCGCATATCTCCTTTAAACGTTGCCCCTCACCAGATCCATTTTTCAAGACAGTGGCAACCCTTCAAACAATTCTTACAAGATAATTATGGTGAAGTTTAGGGGTAAATCTAAATTGAAATCCGATTCTGGGTTGGGTCGGGGCTGTGGGGGGGGGGGGGGGGGGGGGGGTGGTGGAGGAGGAAGGGGGCAAGTATCATCTCCACTTTCCTTTTTTTGGATCTCTTTTATCTCTACTTATGGTCCGAGCGCAGGTACACCACTTTGGGGTCTATGTGTTTTCACGGTGCTTTTTCGAGCTATCTTTTCACCTCACTTTTTTCCTCTCTTGTTTTCTCTCTCTTCTTTTCTTTCATTTTCAGGTTATAAGATTAGAAATGAAGCTATACAACAATTGTATAATTTTAGATGCCGAATGTTTTATCTTTGTACAATTGCTTCTAATAAAAATAATTAAAAAAAATAAATTAAAAAAACTTTGCCCCTCTTAAACCTAAAGCTACGCCCTATTTCTTCTCTGTGAGAAAGGTTCTGAATGTCTACCCTATTCCCTGTCTCTCATAAAGCTGTATACTTCTATCGTGTCTCCCCTACAAACCTGTACATCTTTGGAGTGTGGGAGGAAACAGAAGAAAACCCACGCAACATTAAAAACTGCTCCCAAAGTCAGGATCGAACCCGGGTCTCCGGCGCTGTAAGTGTTGGAATGTATTGGAACAAAGAATAGACAAGCATGCAGAAAACCCTCCATCATCACTCTCCATCATCACCCTCCACGCTAATTTGGAATCCAATTTGACAACTTACACTGAATCCCATGGGTTCTAAACTTTTGGACCCAGTCTCCCTTGTCAAGGGCCTTTTACTAAAGTCCACATTGACCACATCAAACGTTTTTCATCATCGATAGTGTTACCTCTTCAAACATTTCAATCAAATTGGTCTGACATGATGATAGACACAAGAAGCTGGAGTAACCCAACATCTTTCAACAATTTTAAGACAGCTACACTCATCAAAAAAACAAACTTTTGCATCATAGATAAAACGATGACCAGAAATCAAGGCGTGTTTGAAAAATCACAAAAAAATTGTGTAGACACAACTTACCTTGTTGGATATGAAATAGCATTGACTCTCAGTTTTAAGAAGAGTCTCGACCCGAAATGTCGCCAATTCTTTCTCTCCATAGATGCTGCCTCACCTGCTGAATTACTCCAGCAGTTTGTGTCTACCTTCGATTTACCAGCATCTGCAGTTCTTTCTTAAACATAAGGTATGTTGTAACTTGTGTTTAAACCGAAGATAGACACAAAAATCTGGAGTAACTCAGCGGGTCAGTCAGCATCTCTGGAGATAAGGAACAGGTGGCGTTTTGGGTCGAGACCCTTCTTCAGACTGAGAGTCAGGGGAAAAGGAAACGAGAGATACAGACGGTGATTTAGAGAGATATAGAACAAATGAATTAAAAAATTGCAAAAAATTAACGGTTTTAATGGAAACAGGCCATTGTGAGCTATGGGTTAGGTGAGAACGAGATACAGACCATGATCTTCTCGTCATAAAGGCACGCTGTCTTTCTTCACTTGATTCCTGCCTTTCCAAGTGTAGGAGTAATCTCGTCCGTCGGACTTTTTTCCTTGCCTGTGATGCCAGAATCTCAAGCTAGTAATTGCCTGGCTGGCTTGTCCCTACGGGCCTGCATTGAATAAGTATTCCTACATTGGCCCATTCTCTGGTCATCTGGGACCACACTTGTGGCCAAGGGGATGATTTTAAAAAGTCTCTGTCAGGTATCCAGCAGCCTCCTCCCTAGTCCACCACAGCAGCCTGGGATACTTCTAATGAAACCCCAGAGATGTATCCATCTTTAAGACAGCAAAGACATCTGACACTTCCTCCTTTTCCATGATAACGTGAACTACAATTTCCCAGCTCCCCACCATCGAGGGGATCTATCGCAGTCGCTGCCTCAAAAAGGCAGCCAACATCATCAAGGACCCACACCATCCTGGCCACACACTCATCTCTCCGCTACCATCGGGCAGAAGGTACAGGAGCCTGAAATCTGTTACATCCAAGTTCAGGAACAGCTTCTTCCCCACAGCCATCAGGCTATTAAACTCGCCAACAAACAGACTCTGAACTGTAACAGCCTATTGCACTTTATCTGCTTATTTATGTGTATATTGAACTGAACTGTTCTGTATTTTTGCTTACAATATTCTGTTGTGCTGCAGCAAGCAAGAATTTCATTGTCCTATCTGGGACACATGACAATAATACTCTCTTGATTTGTCTTGACAGCTCTAATCCCCAAACTTTCCAGCTACGTTCAGCTATCTTTCTTTAGAACTTACAAAGAGGCAATCTATGTTTAATTTAGTGATGGCTAATGAGCCATTTTTAGTTAACAGTCTGAAATGTGCAATCATTCATGTTGACAGAAGCATAATGTCGTTGAAGGGCACAAAGTACTGAAGTTATGCCCCTGTCCCACTTAGGAAACCTGAACGGAATCCTCTGGAGACTTTGCGCCCCACCCAAGGTTTCCGTGCGGTTCCCGGAGGTTGCAGGTGGTTGCCGGAGGTTGCAGGTAGTGGAAGCAGCTAGGGAGACTGACAAAAACCTCCGGGAACCGCACGGAAACCTTGGGTGGGGTGCAAAGTCTCCAGAGGTTTCCGTTCAGGTTTCTTAAGTGGGACAGGGGTCAACAGCCCTGACAGTACCTCTGAAGAACATGGATTGGTAACGTGAGGGTCTCGACACGAAACGTCACCCATCCACGTTCTCCAGAGACGCTGCCTGACCCGCTGAGTTACTCCAGCAGTTTGTGTGCTTTTGTGCATTAACCAGAATTTGTGGGCTTTTGGTTTGTACATAATGTAGTCAAAATCAAGCTATTAAGATTGTAGATTGTAGATTCAGGTAAAACGCAAAGTGTAGGAGTAAATCAGCGAGTCAGGCTGTATCTCTGGTGACATGGATAGGTGACGTTTTGGGTCAGGGCCCTTCAGTCCCGACTGATAATGTTGCCTGTCCATTCCCTCCACAGATGCTGCCTGACCCACTGAGGTACTCCAGCACTTTGTGTTTTGCTCAAGATTTCAGCATCTGCAGTTCCTTGTGTCTCCAGATTCAAAATAAAATGCTTTTCCTCTTAATTTGAAAACCAAGGATCCCCTTTAAAATAATTTGAATTTGCAAATCTAACATAGACACAAAATGCTGGAGTGACTCAGCGGGTCAGGCAGCATCTCTGGAGAGAAGGAAGGGGTGACATTTCGGGTCGAGACCCGTCTTCAGACTGGTGTCAGGGGAGAGGGAGATACATAGATAAGGAAGTGTAAGGTGTGAAAACAGGACAAAGGGAATAGAGACCAAGGAAAATGTAGAACAGATCATTGTTAGCTGGGAGAATAAAACAACAAAGCAAACAGAGATAAGAAGTAATTGGAGACAGTAAGACTGGTCGGAAAACTGAGGGGGAGTGAAGGAGAGAGAGGGAAAGCAAGGATTACTTGAAGTTAGAGAAGGCAATGTTCATATCGCTGGGGTGCAAGCTGCCCAAGTGAAATATGAGGTGCTGTTCCTCCAATTTGGAACAGGGATAGATCACTAAAGTGGGAAAGCTGGCTCATGGATAAAGCTATAATGAATCTGAAACATCACTGCCTAATTTCTTATTCATTTAACATTGCCATGTGCTGGAACTTACTTTGAACAGTTATAACGCATCTCATTTTGAAGGATATGGGAAGTATTTTGCAGTTGGTCATGAGTGGGAACTAACTGTTCCTGGTTTAAAGGTTTGCATAAGTTGTGCTAAAAAAATGATGTGACATAGACATACGATGGCAGCCTTGCCAACGGTCCGTCTCGTCTTTTTCTTATTTTGTTGTTTTGTCTGTACAAAAATGTATGTTTTAGTGTATCATTAGTTTTGTATCATATGCAGGGGTGGGGGAAACTCTTTCCTCGACGGAGATGAGACTTTTTCCGTATCGTATATCCATCCGCACTGCGGACTTGCATTGTGGAGCTGGGGTTCCCTTGGCTGGGGATTGACTACAGGAGCTCCAACCACAGGAGCTTCGACCGTCCTGATCGCGGAGCTTCGATCGGGCCGACATGGGCGCTTCGATCGCGTGGACATGGGAGCGATCGCGTGGACATGGGAGCTTCGATCGCGCCGACATGGGAGCTTCGATTGCCCCGACATGGGAGCTTCGATTGCCCCGACATGGGAGCTTCGATCGGGCCGACATGGGCGCTTCGATCGCGTGGACATGGGAGCTTCGATCGGGCCGACATGGGCGCTTCGATCGCGTGGACATGGGAGCTTCGATCGCGCCGAAATGGGAACTTCGATTGCGGATGGTTCGACTACCCCGACCGCGGGAGAAAAGGAGGGAAGAAGATAATACGTTATTGCCTTTCATCACAGTGGGGAATGTGGGGGAGCCGCTGTGGTGGATGTTTATGTTAATTTTTATGCCGTTGAGTGTCTTGTTGCTATTTTGGTGTGACTGCATGGCAAATCAAATTCCTGGTATGTTTTTACATACTTTGCTAATAAATTAATAACAATAGCAACAGCTTGATGAGATTAGACAACTTCTTAAAAATAAGACAGTCATAAATATGGAAAATTGTAAACCATAATGCAAAGCATAAGGAACAATTATGAAAAATTGTAAAAACTACTGAGGGTTCTGGTGATCAGGAAAGATACAGGGAACAACAAAAGGGGGGCAAGCTGGCGCAGCGGTAGAGTTGCTTCCTTGCAAAACCAGAGACCCTGGTTCGATCCTGACTACGGGTGCTGCTTTAATGAGTTTAAACGTTCTCCCCGTGACCTACGTGGGTTTTCTCCGGGTGCTCCGGTTTCCTCCCACATTTCAAAGACGTACTGTATATGTTTGTAAGTTAATTGGCTTTGGGATAATTGTAAATTGTCTCTAGTGTGTGCAGGATAGAGTTGGCGTGTGCGGGGATCGCTGGTCGGAGCGGACTGGGAAGGGCCTGTTTCCGAGCTGCATCTTAAAAAAAAACAAAAGAAGTTTTAAAACATACAGTATTATCAAAGAGGGAAAAGAATGTACAGAAACTATGGGTGTTCAGGTCAACAGAATAGTTTAAAAACATATAGAGATCAGAAGACCAGAGACCAGGAGGATGTTATTGGCGATGATGACGGATGCGATGGGCGAGGAGTAAGGCAGGTTGGAGAGGGAACTGGGTTTGGCATATCGTGCCCTGAAGGTCTGATGCGGGAGGCTGCCCCAGGACACAAAGGTGGACGGGAGAGGAAAGGAACGGCACGTCGCGTCCATGGACGGTGATGGCTGCAGGCTTGCAGCAGCCTGGGGCTCGCCTGGGTCGGGCACCACCCATACGAACTGGACCGTGGACTGCATTTTGAAAATGACCCCATCTCCCTCTCTCCCCCATCTCCCTCTCTCCCCCTCCCTCTCTCCCCCATCTCCCTCTCTCCCTCTCCACTCAAACTCCATTAACAGTTCACAACAATGGGATCACACCTGTCTCTATGCAACTATAGGCCTATCAGGGAACATCCTTGCCTCAGGTAATCTGTTGCTACCCCTGATTTGTCCTGTTTTTGTTTCTCTTCCAGCTCCCCCCCCTCCCCCCCCCCTTCACTCTCCCTACCACAATCAGTTTGAGGAAGGGCCCCCGACCCAAAATTGTCTATTGTCTATTGTCTAATATGTTAATGGTCCATTTTCTCCAGAGATGCTGCCTGACCCGTCGAGTCACTTCAGCATTGTGGCTGTTAAAATAACATGGATAAGAAAAGATAATCAAAAAGGCAAATGGGATGCAGTCTTTTCCGTCTGGTGGAAGGATAGATTAGCCTTGGATGAAGCACAGGGAGGATTTACTTGGATTACAAGGATTAATTACAAGAAGGGATTACATATACAATGGTTAAAGGGGGAGTTGATCAATTTTCAAGATGCTAAAAGGAGTAGACCAGGCTAATGGAGAGAGGCAATTTCCACAAATCAGGAGCTCAGACTGATGGGGTAAGGAATAAAAGTTAAAGCCCTGTCCCACGGTACGAGTTCATTCCAAGAGCTCTCCCGAGTTTGCCCTGATTCTAACTTGGAGATTTACGGTAATGGCCACTCGTCAGTACTCGGGGATCTCGTGGACATTTTTCAACATGTTGAAAAATCTTCACGAGTCTTCCTGTGCTTACCTGCCATTAGCGAGTCTTCCCGAGTACTTGCCATTAGCGTTACGAGCCGCTACAAGATGTCCCGAGCTCCGACGTACCCGCTACATTAATTCTCTGAGTTTATCACAAGTTTGATTTTTTTTTAACTCAGGAGAGCTCTTGGAATGAACTCGTACAGTGGGACAGGGCGGTTAGAGTTCAAACTTTGTGGATTGAAGTCAGGGAATAGTTGGGTATCTTCGAAGATAACTGAAGATGTCCAGAGAAAACCCACGCGGTCACAGGGAGAAGGTACAAACTGCGCACAGACATCACCCGTAGTCGGAATCAAACCCGTAGTCAGTATCAAACTGTCAACGCTGTAATGGGTCAGTCCCACTTAGACAGTTTTTTTGGTGACTGGCATAGTCGTAACAGGTCGCTGAAAAAACGGCGACTGGACCCCCCCTACGACAATGTCTACGACAATGTCTACAACAACCTACCACCTAGTCGACATCCAGCCACGGCAAGCTACCGACAACCAGCGATCAATTAGGACGTCCACCTACGACCACAGCTACGACAACCTACGTCCACCCGCAACAAGCTACGACAAGGTAAGACAGTTCAGCCGCCGGTACCTGCCGCCGGTCGCCGGTTGGCGTAGATTGACGTAGGTAGTTGCCAATGGAATTTATCGAAGTCAGCACCGGTGACAACCTACATAATCCTGGCGACACCATACGACAGCACCCACGTCAGGAGAAGTCAAGCTACGCTCATTGGCGTCAAGCCAATCGCCGAAAAGTTTTAAACATTTCAAAATCCATCGGCGACCAGAAAAACGCAACGACTCTTTGGGCAACTGAGGAGACTACTCACGACCACGCAGGTGACATCCCGGCGGCCATGTGGCGACAGCCTAGTCCCCTGTAGTCGCCTAAAAAATCACCTAAGTGGGACAGGGGCATAAGGCAGCAACTCTAAAGGGGCTGTCCCACTTGGGCGACCTAATTGGCGAGTTTAGAAGTGTTTGAAAAAATGACATATTGAAGACCTCCTTTGACCTCCTTCGCCTATGTTGAAGACCAGCTTCGACTAGCTACGACTAACTTCGGGAAAATTGGACACCAAATAGTGTCGAGTGAAGACGACCTCCTTTGACTATGATGAAGAAAGACTATTTTCGATTACCTTCGACCACTCTCGATTACTTACGACTAACATGCCGACCTATGACGGCCTACGACGACAACACTTACGAGTAAAAAAAGTATCAATTTTTTCCATTGCAACCTTTTTTACTCGCGGGCATTTTTCAACATGTTGAAAAAACCGCCGCGACCTAGCTGAGGCCTCGAGTACGTGGAGACCACTCTCGAGCATGAAGGAGAATTACGAAGACCTCCTACGACCCCGTGTCAACTATGCTGCGAGTATGAGTCGAGGGCAAACTCGCCAGAACTCGCGGATTTGGTCGCCCAAGTGAGACAGCCCCTTAACGCTGCGCCACCGTGCTGCCCTCAAATAGTAGATATCTGTATTCAGCTTTTACAGACATCACTCACTACTGTGAAACTTGTTATTTTTAAATCTGAAATTGGTAGATTATTGTTAAATCAAAAATATTAAGGACCGGTGACAGAGGTGGGTAAATGGAATGAAATGACTCAAAGAGCTGAATGATTTTTGTGACTACGTGCTCCTAAACCTTTCAAACAGTGTCAACTCTTTCCGTACACAAATTGTTACTCAATTTATTCCTACATAAACTGACTTACGCCGAACATTACAGCCGTTTAATGGAGAACGGAGCTTCTTGCAAATTGCAAAAGTACTGCGGAGAGCTGGACTTTAAGCTCATAAGACTAAGTGGCTGCATCTTGGAGTAGACGTGATAATCGGTCTCTAAATGAAAGAGAGCGCAGAATGTGGAATGTGATTTAAAGGCATTAAGTATCCAATTTCAAAAATTCCCTTATAGCACAGAAGCAGAAAACACATCGATGTCCAGGGTGAGAGACAGTAAGCCGTTTATATCGCGTTAATCAGATCATGGAGCTTCTCTAGGGCACATACTGATTAGTGATTTAAATCAGCTTGTTTACCCAAATCTGATTGCATCCATGTGACTCTGGCTTAGCTGGCTTTGCACCATGACGGAAAGGCAATTTATCTTCAGAATATTCTGAATTATGGGCGGCACATCGGTGGAGTTGCTGCCTTACAGCGCCAAAGACCGAGATTCAGTCCTGACTTTGATCCTGACCACGAGTGCAGTCGGTATGGAGAATGGACATTCTCCCCGTGACCTGCGTGGGTTTTCTCCAGGATCCTTCTGAACCTTCTGAATTTTGTAGTCGGCAGGGCAGTACTCTGCATACCGCCAACTTGGACAATCTTACATTTTTATCAAGCCAATTAACCTACAAATCTGTACGTCTTTGGAGTGTGGGAGGAAACCGAAGATCTCGGAGAAAACCCACGCAGGTCATGGGGAGAACGTACAAACTCCATACAGACAGCACCCGTAGTCGGGATCGAACCCAGGTCTCGGGCGCTGCATTTTGCTGTAAGGCAGCAACTCTACCGCTGCGCAACCGTGACTGCCCGCTGGTTTTCTCCCACACTCCAAAGATGTACAGGTATGCAGGTGGCCTACTCCTGCACCTGGTTTCTATGTTTCTATGTTTCTAATTGGCTTGGAATAAGTGTAGATTGTCCCTAGCGTGTGTTGGATGGTGTTAATGTGCGGGGATCGCTGGTTGGCGCAGACTTGGTGGGCCGAAGGGCCTGTTTACACGCTGTATCTCCAAACTAAACTAAACTAAACTAAAGCATCAGAATTAATAAACTGTATAAAGAAAAAACGTCACCCCTTCATCACTTCAATCTAATTTCTCTGACCTTCAGATATTAAAAGACAATTCTTGCCTTTCATGACTTAGTTTGTTATTTTACCATATGTTGAATATTGATGTTCCTCTGAATCATCTATGGATCCACATCTAAATCTGTAGTTTTAACATGCATGTCTGGCCACATAAATATCTACTTAATTGATTGAAAATTGTGATAAATATGAATGGGATCAAGTTGATGTTCAATTGGCATGTCTTGTAATGGTTGAAATAAGAAGGATTTTAAATGGGGCTGAAAATACAAAAATAACATTTAACACGATGGAAAAAATTCTGACCGGCTTTTAAATTAAGCTGGTGATGGGAGACTGTTTTGAATTAACAACTCAATCACAGTCAATAGGCAGGAAATGTACGACACAAAATGCATACTGACAGTGATGGCCTTATTAACATAGATAGACACAAAATGCTGGAGTAACTCAGCGAGACAGGCAGTATCTCTGGAGAGAAGGAATGGGCGATGTTTCACGTCGAGAACCTTCTTCAGACATATGCATGACACAGCTGACTGGCCTCTAAAGGAAGACACAAAGTGCTGGAGTAACTCGGCGGGTCTGGCAACACCAACGGGTCCCACTTGAGAAGGCAGGACAATGGGGTAACGAGGGAAAGATAGATCAGCCATGATTGAATGGCGGAGTAGCATTACGGGCTGAATGGCCTAATTCTACTCCTATCACTTATGAACTTATAAGCCCAGATGATGGCCTCCCCAGCCGTCTGTGGCAATGAAGTCTCTAGATTTACTCTGACTCAAGAAATTCCTCCCCATCTCCTTTCCAAAGGTACGTCCTTTTATTCTGCGGCTATGCCCTCTGGTCTTAGGCTCTCCTACTGATGGAAACTTCCTCTCCGCATCCAGGTCTTTCACTAAGTTTTGTGGTCCCACCTTATTCTTCTACACTCCAGTCTATGCAGCTGAGGCCGGACACTAATGCTTGTAGGACAGCATGGTGGCACAGCAGTAGAGTGGCTGTCTTACAATGCTTGCAGCATCAGAGACCCGGTTTGATCCCAACGACGGGTGCTTGTCTGATTAGGAAAAGGGGATTAGGAAAAGGGGAGATGCAACGAGACCTGGGTGTCATGGTACACCAGTCATTGAAAGTAGGCATGCAGGTGCAGCAGGCAGTGAAGAAAGCGAATGGTATGTTAGCTTTCATAGCAAAAGGATTTGAGTATAGGAGCAGGAAGGTTCTACTGCAGTTATACAGGGCCTTGGTGAGACCACATCTGGAGTATTGCGTACAGTTTTGGTCTCCTAATCTGAGGAAGGACATTATTGCCATAGAGGGAGTACAGAGACGGTTCACCAGACTGGTTCCTGGGATGTCAGGACTTTCATATGAAGAAAGACTGGATAGACTCGGCTTGTACTCGTTAGAATTTAGAAGATTGAGGGGGGATCTTATAGAAACTTACAAAATTCTTAAGGGGTTGGACAGGCTAGATGCAGGAAGATTGTTCCCGATGTTGGGGAAGACCAGAACAAGGGGTCACAGTTTAAGGATAAGGGGGAAATCTTTTAGGACCGAGATGAGAAAAACATTTTTCACACAGAGTGTGGTGAATCTGTGGAATTCTCTGCCACAGAAGGTAGTTTAGGTCAGTTCATTGGCTATAAGTTCATAGAGGAAGTTAGATGTGGCCCTTGTGGCTAAGGGATCAGGGGGTATGGAGAGAAGGCAGGTACAGGATACTGAGTTGGATGATCAGCCATGATCATATTGAATGGCGGTGCAGGCTCGAAGGGCTGAATGGCCTCCTCCTGCACCTATTTTATATGTTTCTATGTACATAGTTTGCATGTTCTCCCCGTGTCCTGCGTAGGTTTTCTCCACAGACCTACAGGTTTGTAGGATAGTGGGCTTGGTATAAATGTAAATTGTCCCTAGTGTGTGTAGGATAGTGTTAATGTGTGGGGATCACTGGTCGGTGCAGACTCGGTTGGCTGAAATGCCTGTTTCCACGCTGTATCTCTACTACATAAACTAAACACTACATGGAGGAGTCTACATGGAGAAATTCTGCATGGTGGGCTGCAAGTAATTTCATTGTTCAATCTGGGATATATGGAAAAAAAACCCAGTCTTGACTCTTGTCTCTTGAGGAGAATGATCAATGAATCTCAGAGAGAAAATGGGGTGAATATATCTGCTGAATTGTTCTGAAGGGAATCATCAGTGTTTGCCCATTCAAACAGTAATAAGTTCCAGACATCTGCATGGTGTACAGCGGTGAGACTTGATCCTTGTAGAATTCAACAGCATTGCACGGGGGAAATTACCTTGCTGGGTCAGACTGCAATTAGATTAGATCCTGAAGAAGGGTCTCGACCCGACACTTCAGTCTGAAGAAGGGTCTCGACCCGAAACGTCATCCACTCCTCTCCAGAGATGCTGCCTGTCCCGCTGAGTTACTCCAGCATTTTGTGTCTATGTTAGATTGCAAATTCAACTTATTTTAAAGGGGATCCTTGGTTTTCAAATTAAGAGGCAAAGCATTTTATCTGCAATTATTTTACTTCAGTTTGATAATCTTTATGTGGTTTAATTAGCTTTATAATAAAATTATCCTTCACTTTTTAAAATCAATTTAAGTGCCAGAGACGTATTTGAATAATAAAATCACTATTTAATATTTAATCAAATATTTAGATGATATATTTATGATATGAGGCTTCTCACTGTACCTCAGTGAGAATATGAAGACTTAGTCTTTTAGACTTTTAGAGATACAGATTGAAAGCAGGCCCTTCAGCTCACTGAGTCCGCATCGACCAGCGATCACCCTACGATGCGTATGCACTAGGGCCAATTCACAATTATTTTCACCAAAGCCAATTAACCAACAAACCTGCACGTCTTTGGAGCGTGAGGGGAAACCGGAGCACCCGGAGAAAACCCACGCATGTCACGGGGAGAACGTACAAACTCTGGACAGACGAGCATCCGGCATCAGAATCGAACACGGGTCTCTGGCGCTGTTATGCGGCTACTCTGCCGCTGTGCTACCGTGTCGTGGCATTCATTGAATATCTTTTATTGTTTATTTAACTTTTTTTACTTGCAGTTATTATATGATCTATTGAACACTGCTGTGCAGCTGCAATTGAGAATTTCATAGCCCCCTTTCAGTACGTATGATAATAAAGCACTCTTGACTCTTGCCGGTAGCTTTTCAGGCTCATAAATGTTATGTACACAGATAAAACAGAATGATAAATATATTCCGTATATTAATAACTCCTATTATTAGGTTTGGAAAAATCTGCCAATTGAGTAAAGGGCCTGTCCCACGAGCATGCGACTCCACGCGGCAAGCGCGACCTAACGTGGCCGCTTGAGTCGTATGGCCTCGTGGGGCCGGTCCCACTTCGATCGCCGGAGTCGTATGGAATTGTGTGGAGCTGGTCCCGACATCGCGCGTGGCTGTGAAAAACTGACACTGTCCAAAAATTCCGCGTGGCAACGGGCTGCCGGCCCGCAGCCGCATTGAGGCCGGACCCACCGCCTCGACGGGCATACGCAGCGTCTCGACCCCATACGCAGCGTCTTGACGGCGTACGCCTAGCACGAACTTTCCGTGGACTTCGCTCGAACTTCACGTCAACTCGCACGGGATCACTCGACCTCCGCGCGGCCCCCGCTTCCGGTTTGGTCGCACTCGCCGCATGCAGTCGCATGCTCGTGGGACAGGCCCTTAAGTGAGATGCCTTTAATAATAACCAACAATGTAGATGTCAGGCCGAAGAACTTAATTTAAAAGTCAAAAGAATATTTGGTAACATTCATTCGAGTCTGAAGAAGAGTCTCGACCTGAAATGTCTCCCATTCCTTTTCTCCAGAGATTCTCTTATAGAAACTTACAAAATTCTTAAGGGGTTGGACAGGCTAGATGCAGGAAGATTGTTCCCGATGTTGGGGAAGTCCAGGACAAGGGGTCACAGTTTAAAGGGAAATCCTTTAGGACCGAGATGAGAAAAACATTTTTCACACAGAGAGTGGTGAATCTCTGGAACTCTCTGCCACAGAAGGTAGTTGAGGCTGTTCATTGGCTATATTTAAGAGGGAGTTAGATGCGGCCCTTGTGGTTAAAGGGATCAGGGGGTTTGGAGAGAAGGCAGGTACAGGATACTGAGTTGGATGATCAGCCATGATCATATTGAATGGCGGTGCAGGCTTGAAGGGCTAAATGGCCTACTCCTGCACCCACTTTTCTATGTTTCGATGTTTCTATGCTGCCTGCCCCGCTGAGTTACTCCAGCATTTTGTGTCTGTCTTTGGTTTAAACCAGCACCTGCAGTTCCTTCTTACACATTTGGTAACATTGGAATTGTGCACTTGAAAATGAAGACCGACGAAGGCTCATGCACTTAAAATGAAGGCTAATTTTGCTGAAGTGGATTTCCAGCCTGGTATCACATCGTTTTGATGAGAGCGATCCAAGGTTTGGTTTGATCATCATTCTTCGATAGCCGATGGTTCGTTGATTAGTGGGTAAATTTGTCTTCAGTTCGAAAACTGTACTATGCCAGCGTTTGCCTTTTGTTCTCATTATCCACCATCTCCGAGCAGCGAGTACTAAAAGCATTCCCCTGTTGACTCGTACATACAGGAATTATGCTATGCGAAACTTCAACTAAGTCCATAATGTGTCCTAATGCCTATCCCCTCGGCTGCTTTCTTTCCACTAAAATATATATGGTGATAAATACTTATGTACGAATTTCATCGTTCCGTTTTGGTACAATTGCCAATAAAACACTCTTGATTCTCTAGACTCTTGGCGGATGCCTTCATGTTGAGATTGATCTCCTTTACACCATATCACATTGTTATTTTACTTCACATATTAGCATTTGGTGATGGAATAAAAGCCAGGAATCTCTGCAGCTCTCTTCACCACCGTTTAGAGGCAAGTGACATATCCCTGCTTAATATTCCAAAGTCGTCTCAACAAGGGAGACAAGCTTAGAAAGGCATCCACAATCACACTGTATAAGAGCATCAGTGGGTTGAGTTATAATCTGCCTGTAAAATACATTTCATTGAATTAAGTGGAGTCGATATCAGAAGAAGAGTACAACACACGATCACCGCAATGTTTCACCGTTCGTGTTACAAGTTTAGTTTAGTTTAGAGATACAGCGCGGAAACAAGCCCTTCGACCCACCGAGTCCGCACCGACCAGCGATCCCCGCACACTAAAGGGCCTGTCCCACTTGGGCATCATTTGCGTGTCATGCAGATGGCGAGCAAATATTTTGTGTATCCCAAATTCCTGGGGCGCTGCGCTGCGCGCGACCGCACGTCACTGCCATGCGCACGTAATGCACGCCATGCGCGCATCACGTGTGCGTCATGCATTGTGACACATAAATGATGTCGCGTAAATGACGTGCAAATTACGTCCAAGTGGGACAAGCCCTTAACACTGTCCTACACACTAACGACAATTTATAATTTTAACAAGCCAATTAACCTACAAACCTGTACATCTTTGGAGTGTGGGAGGCAACAGGAGCACCCGGAGAAAACCCACTAAGGTGATGGGGAGAACGTACAAACTCTATACAGACTGCGCCCAAAGTCAGGATCGAACCCGGGACTCCGGCGCTGTAAAACAGAAACTCTACCGCTGTGCCACCATGCCACGCCGTACAACAGGGATGAATTTTAGGCACTCCTACAGTTTTGAAAGGTTCAAAGAAATTGGTGTTGGCTTAATAAGATCTAATCTAATACCAAGAAACATATACACTTTAAAACAGATTAATGATATGTATATAAATAATAAAAACCATTGGTGAAAATGAAAATGTGAACAGTAGAACTAAATTTATTGCAATATAGTTTATGAGGTACAATCAAAACGTTTAAGAGACAATTAGACAGGGGCATGGATAGTATAGATTTAGAGGGTAATGAACTAAGTGTGGGCTGGTGGGACTAGTGTGGAAGGGGCATGTTGGTGGGCATTGGCAAGTTGGGCAGACGGGCCTGTTTCCACATGGTATGCCTCTATGACTCTAAATGGCAAATCAGACGTCATTGAAAAAAAAGATATCAGGAAATTGGGACAGGTTTACTTCATGAAATCTTTCCATTTTGTTTCCCAACCCAACCCTGTCACCGAGCACAGCAGCATTAAAATGGAGACACAAGAGACTGCAGATGCTGGACTCTTGAACCAAAACATCTCCTTTAACAACTCTGAACTTGAAGGAAACGGGACGGCTCTTGTTTACTGCCTCAGCATAATCTACTATCTCGCACTCATGTACTTAGCGATGATTGTGCCTAATCTACAGGAAGAATGTAACTGAACTGTACGCCAAAAAAATGTCACTGTAACTAGGTACATGTGGCAATAAAATACTATTGAACCATTGAACACAAAGCACTGGATGAGCTTATTTACAGGCAGAAAAGAGTTGATCATGTCCAGCACAGATGTTATGGGCCGAAGGGGCTGCACTTCTGTACTGTTCCGAGTTTTATGTTCTAACTCAGTGGGTCAGGCAGCATCTGGGGAGGGAATGCACTGGCCATGTTTTGCAGCTGGTCACACCCTTTGCATGTTGGTTAGTGCTTGTGAAAAGATCTCAGGTTCATAGGTGGTAGGCCATTCGGCCCATCGAGTCTACTTGGCCATCCAATCATGGCTGAGCTATCTTTCCCTTTCATCCCCATTCACCCGCCCTCCCCGTAACCCTTTGACTCCCTCACTAAGCAAGTACATGTCAATTTCCGCTTTAAAAATGCCCAGTGAGTTGGCCTCCACAGCGGTCTGTGGCAATGAAGTCTGCAGCTTCACCACCCTTTATCATGTAATCTGTACACTGTGGATGGCTCGATTGCAACCATTCTTTCTCCTGACTGGTTAGCACGCAACAAAAGCTTCTCACTGTGCCTCAGTACACGTGACAATAAACTAAACTCAATCTCTGGCTGAAGAAATTCCTCCTCATCTCTTTTCCAAAGGTACGTCCTTTTATTCTGCTCCTAGACTCTCTCACTATATGGGGATACACCCTCTCCGCATTCATTCTATCCAGGCCTTGCATCATACGTTAACTTTCTATGAGATCCCCTCATCCTTCTAAACTTTCTGTGTTAAGGGGATGGTGAGAAACTGTTGTTGAGGGTGGGTGAGGACTTCCCTTAGCAACACCCCACCAAATGGTGAAGACCCTTCCTTCTTCAGACTGAGGGTCAGGGGAAAGGGAAACAATTCCCAGTCTGAAGAAGGGTCTCATCCGGAGACATCACCTATTCTTTTTCTCCAGAGGTGCTGTCTGAACCGCTGAATTACTCCAGCTTTTTGTGCCTATGTTATGTTGTAAATTGTACCTGCACTCCGGACAGACAGCACCCGTAGTCAGGATCGAGGCCGGGTCCCTGGAGCAATCAGGCAGCAACTCTACCGCTGCGCCACTGTTCCGCCCGTTTGTGGGGAGTCAGAGGAGAATTGGTGGTTACAATGGCTGATCTCCCAGCACAGGGCTGATATCCCATTGCACTGCGGGTGTGCTGACACCTGCCATGTGTCTCCAAATGTGGGATACTAGACTATTAAATATGTGGTAGTGGGGTACTGCGTAAAATAAATGGGGCAGCATGGTGGTACATTAAGGATATCAGATGCTATAGATATCCTGAAGATAGTATTGAAGTGAGTGTCACCAGATGGTACTTCTTGTGAATCAACTATTATGTAAGGGTGGCATGGTGGTGAAGCGGTTCAGGTACTTCCGCACAGCACCAGAGACCCAGGTGCGAACCCGACTACGGGTGCTTCTCTGTACGGGGTTTGTGACCTGCGTGGGTTTTCTCCAGGCGCTCCGGTTTCCTCCCACACTCCAGGTTTGTAGGTTAATTGGCTTGGTGTAAATGTACATTGCCCGTGGTGTGTGTAAGATAGTGTAAGTGTGTGGGGATCGCTGGTGGGTGCGGACTCGGTGGGCCGAAGGGCCCGTTTCCACGCTGTATCTCTAAACTAAACTAAACTAAGTACATAAAAGATGTACCTACCTCTCTGAGTGTTCATCATTGTTATCGCTGGTGATCAGTCAGGTTATCTAGTCATTGTATTTGGAGGATTGCCAAATAATATTTGCAATTCAAGTCACATTAAAGTGAGTGAATTCACCTAATGCTTCTCTTTTTCCTGGCTCCAATTTGAGAAATAACATTTGCATCGCAAAAAGGCAATTGCCTACAACATATTCTTGGCACGTGGAAAATTGCATTTAATCATTGTGACGGTGAAAATATGCTTCATCTGAATTAATTTATAAAAGCACTACAGGCCAGTAATGTCCCATCTACGAACTCATTCTGTTCTGAGTTAAATGATTTCAGCAAGGCAATGATATGATTATTTAACGGAGATGGGTCCATTCAGTCTATGGCGTTTATGACAACTGAAGGAACAAGCCATTTAGTCTCATTTAATCCCTGTTGTATCCACAAAACTATGCTTTTTTTTTACCATTGTCCATTGAATTTATTCGTAAGAATATGAGAAATAGCGGTAGCAGCAGACTATTTATCCCCTTCCTCATGTTCAATATTAAAAAATAAACTGATCTTTGATCTTAGCACTAGTTTTGTTTTATTAGTTTATTGATACAGTGCAGAAACAGGCCCTTCAGTCCGACCTGCGATCCCCGCACACTATAATAATAATAATAATAATAATAATAAATTTTATTTATGGGCGCCTTTCAAGAGTCTCAAGGACACCTTACAAAAATTTAGCAGGTAAAGGAAAAACATGTAAGGGGAATGAAATAAATAGTAGAGACATGACCAGTACACAAAGTAAAGACAGAATTCAATTCAAAACACAATATGAGGCAATTAATGCACAGATGAAAAGGGAGGCGGACGTGGGGCTAAGGATAGGCAGAGGTGAAGAGATGGGTCTTGAGGCAGGAAACGAACACTAACACTGTCCTACACACTTTCACTGAAGCAAATTAACCTATAAGCCTGTGCATTTTAGGAATGTGGGAGGAAACCGGAGCACCCAGAGAAAACCCACACGGGTCATGGGGAGAATGTACAAATTCTGTACAGTTAGCACCCGTGGTCAGGATCGAACCAGGGTCTCACTCGTGGGTTTTCTCCAGGTGCTCCGGTTTCCTTCCACACTCCAAAGACGTGCAAGGTTCTGGGTTAATTGGCTTCAGTAAAATTTGTAATTGTCCCTAGTGTGTAGGATGGTGTCAGTGTGCGGGGATTGCGGGTCGGCATGGACTCGGTGGGCCGAAGGGCCTGTTTTGACACTCTAAATCTCTAAACTAAACTAAACTAAGCTAAACTAACTGAGAGAAATTGCTGACTTGACTGCCTGTACTTCAGAAAAGATGAACAACTTTTTGTTGTTTGCTGCACATGATGGCTTGAGGCAGTGCACCCTGAGGGTTTGTATGTGTGTTGGATGAATAAAATATTCGGTTGGAGTTAGGGAGATATTGCATGCGGCTTGCAGCCCTGTGGAATTCTACAACAGGAAAGAGAGCAGAGACGTCTTGCAGAGAAAACTGATGCTGCGAGAAAAAAAAGTTATTGAGGGTGAGAGTGTGACAATTTCCACCTCCAGTAACAAGGTCACTACCAAAGCAGTAAGCTAGAGTCATAGAGTGATACAGTGTGGAAACAAGCACTTCATCCCAACTTGCCCACACCGACCAACATGCCCCATCTACACCAGTCCCACTTGCCTGCGTTTGACCCATATCCCTCTAAACCTGTCCCATCCATGTACCTGTCTAATTGCTTCTTAAACTTTGCGATAGTCCCCGCCTCAATGACCTTCTGCGGCAACTCGTTCCATACACCCAGACACCTTTTACGTGAAAATGGTACCCCTCAGACTTGTATAAAATCTTTCCCCCTTACAGGCACGTCTTTGGAGTGTGGGAGGAGACCGGAGCACTATAAGGAAACCCATGCAAATTCTGCACTGACAGCACCTGAGGCTAGGATTGAACCCGTGTCAGTGGCACTGTGAGGCAGCAGCACTAACCGCTGTGCAAATGGTGTCATATTTCCCTTCTGTCAATGTTGCATTTGTGTTAACAAGTTCTTTATAAATAAATGCATTAACTTTCTCACCTCAACTGAATCACGCATTGTAATGAATAAACTGGAATGTTTTGATCGGAGATGAAATGACCCTGTGCAGGAAGGAACTGCAGATGCTGGTTTACTCCGAAGATAGACACAAAATGCTGGAGTAACTCAGCGGGTCAGGCAGCATCTCTGGAGTGAAGGAATGGGTGACTTTTCGGTTTGTGGCCCTTCTTCAGAAATGCTGCCTGTAAAGGGCCCGTCCCACTTGGGCCACCTAATCCGCGAGTTCTGGCGAGTTTGCCCTCGACTCATACTCACAGCATGGTCAACACGAGGTCGTAGGAGGTCTTCATAATGCTTGAGAGCGGTCTCCGCGTACTCGAGGCCTCAGCTTTTTTAAACTTTTTCAATATGTTAAAAAATGCCCGCAAGTAAAAAAAGGTCGCCATGGAAAAAATGGATACTTTTTTTACTCGTAGGTTTAGTCGCAGTAGGTCGTAGTAGGTCAGCGTGTTAGTCGTAGGTAATCGAGGGTAGTCGAAGGTAGTCGTAGATAGTCTTCATCATAGTCGAAGGGAGGTCGAAGGGAGATCTAAGGAGATTGAAGGAGGTTGCCTTCACCCTCCACTATTCGGTGTCCAATTTTCCCGAAGTTAGTCGTAGCTAGTCATAGCTAGTCTTCAACATAGTTGAAGGAGGTCTTCTACATAGTCGAAGGAGGTCTTCAACACGTCATTTTTTCAAACTTTTCCAGACTCCCCAATTAGGTCGCCCAAGTGGGACAGCCCTTCACTCCAGCATTTGGTGTTTAAGAAAAAACTGCAGATGCTGGAAAAATCGAAGGAAGCCAAAAAGTCTGGAGAAAATTAGCATTTGGTGTCTATCTTTGATGAAATAACCATGTTGAACAATCTCTGCATCCAATTTTTACTCTGGTACAATGAATGATAAAACCTGCATTGCATACAACTGGAAATAAACCCAACAGAAACAAATTGCTGGAAAAACTCTGTAAAACTTGAAATATGAAAGAATGCAACGTTGCCTTTGACTGTGGCCTGAGGGATGCTATTCTGGTCTTGTATGAATTATTTATATACCTTATTCTGTGAAGACTTGCGACCCAACACCTCGCCATATTCTCATCAACATTCTGTCCCTGTGCTGCTGTAGGGCTCTCACCTCACACCTTAGTGTTGTAGGCTCAAGTTGGAGGGGAAGAATAAAGATCAAACTGCAGTCATATTTGCAATGAATACATCAATTTTCAATTAATGCCGCACGCATTAACTTGATTGAGTTTTACACAGGAAAGCAAGCTCATGACATATTTGGAGGATCAGAGGTGGGATTGCTCGGAGCTACCAACAGTGACTTTGAAGAATCTAAAGATTCTGCCATGTGGTTTAATTCAGAACCTCCCAGAGCAGCATCAATAAACTAGCGAAGGTAGGCACAAAAAAATCTCGTTATTACTATGCCGACTTCTTCCCTTAAAACAACAGTGAGCTCAAGAAAACTTGGAGGCTGCTTGTAAGGCAACGACAAGCTTTAAGTGCCAGTGTGGCCCAGTGGCAGAGTTGCTGCCTTACTGCGACAGAGACTCGGGTTCGATCCTGACAACGGGTGCTGTCTGTGCGGAGTTTGTACGCGCTCCCCATGACAGCGCGCATTTTCCCCCCAGTGCTCCGGTTTCCTCCCACACTCCAAAGATATACAGCTTTGTAGGTGAATTGGCTTCAGTAAAGACTGTAAATTGTCCTTAGTGTTAGTGTTAGTGTATGGGACTCGCTGGTCGGCACAGACTCGGTGGGCCGAAGGGCCTGTTGTCGCGCTGTATCTCTAAACTAAAAAAAAGAAACGCTAGTCTTTGGAATGGCAGGCGTTGAAAATCTTCACTGACCACTGAGTTATTGAGCAGTTTACTGTGGAGCCAGGAATATTAGCAGTATTATAGCTACTACAGCAATATAGCAATATAGCTACTAACTGTATTTTTATTATTACCATTCATAGAAACATAGCAACATAGAAAATAGGTGCAGGAGTAGGCCATTCGGCCCTTCGAGCCTGCACCGCCAATATGATCATGGCTGATATTTCAACTCAGTATCCTGTCATGTCATTGTCCCCCACCAATACTCCTCCCAAAAATCATCTCAGAGAACCTTGTTTTAGGCAAAATAGTCTTCTGAATGAATGCACAAATTATCCGTGGAGGCATCACCTTTACCAACAACTCTTGCCAAGAACGTTACTGAGGTATTACACCTCTTCAAACCAGTCCCCAGCTTCTCATTGACACGCATGGAATACGTCAGAATTCTGTCCTCAACCCTCATGCCCATGTCTCATAGTCATAGAGACATAGAGTGATACAGTGTGGAAACAGGCCCTTCGGCCCAACTTGCCCACACCAGCCAGCATGTCCCAGCTACTTTAGTCCCACCTGCCCGCTTTTGGCCCATTTCCCTCCAAACTGGTTCTATCCACGTACCTGTCTAACTGTTTCTTAAACATTGGGATAGTCCCTGCCTCAACTACCTCCTCTGGCAACTTGTTCCATACACCCACCAACCTTTGTGTGAAAAAGTTACCCCTCAGATTCATGTTCAATCTCGTCTCTTATTAAATCGCTTCTACTTCAGCTCTCTGGTTCAAAGGTTCAACGGTCAGTTTACTGTCACGTGTATCAATTGAAGTACAGTGAACCTCGAATGAAGGCATCTTTACCTGTGAGATATCCATGACCGAGTCGCAGCTCAGAGGTTGCGTTGACGTCAGGCCATTGGAGCCGATTATCGTCGTGATGATCCCGTCCTGATTGACCTTTCGGATGGTGGTCCCGTCCACAAAGAAGATAAACCCATACTTGTCTACAGCTATTCCTGTTTGGAAGACACAACGCAAAGAATACATCAGCTAGAGAAGTTCACAAATTCATAAGTTGCAGGTAGGATCAGAATTAAGCCATTTGGCCCATCAAGTATACTCTGCCATTCAATCATGGCGGACCTATATTCCCCCCTCAACCCCATTCTCCTGCCTTCTCCCCATAACCTTTCATTGCAAAAGGATTTGAGTATAGGAGCAGGGAGGTCCTACTGCAGTTGTACAGGGTCTACGTGAGACCACACCTGGAGTATTGCGTACAGTTTTGGTCTCCAAATCTGAGGAAGGACATTATTGCCATAGAGGGAGTGCAGAGACAGTTCACCAGACTGATTCCTGGGATGGCAGGACTGTCTTATGAAGAAAGACTGGATAGACTTGGTTTATACTCTCTAGAATTTAGAAGATTGAGAGGGGATCTTATAGAAACTTACAAAATTCTTAAGGGGTTGGACAGGCTAGATGCAGGAAGATTGTTCCCGATGTTAGGGAAGTCCAGGACAAGGGGTCACAGCTTAAGGATAAGGGGGAAATCCTTTAAAACCGAGATGAGAAGAACTTTTTTCACACAGAGAGTGGTGAATCTCTGGAACTCTCTGCCACAGAGGGTAGTTGAGGCCAGTTCATTGGCTATATTTAAGAGGGAGTTAGATGTGGCCCTTGTGGCTAAGGAGATCAGAGGGTATGGAGAGAAGGCAGGTACGGAATACTGAGTTGGAGGATCAGCCATGATCATATTGATGGCGGTGCAGGCTCGAAGGGCCGAATGGCCTACTCCTGCACCTAATTTCTATGTTTCTATGTTTCTAACCCTTGACACCTGTACTAATCAAGAACCTACCTATCTCTGCCTTGAAAATGCACTGACTTGGCCTCCGCAACCTTTTGTGGCAGTGAATTCCATTGATTCACCACCCTCTGACTAAAGAAATTCCTCCTCATCTCCTTCCTGAAGGAGCGTCCTTGAATTCTGAGTCTATGACCTCTAGTCCTAGACTATCCCATTAGTGGAAACATCCTCTCCACATCCACTCTATCATTGGCAACCCGTAAAACAAAGTTAATTATTTGTTGTCTTTCAAAATAATCTAAAAATAGGGAGGCACAGTGGCGTAGTGGTAGTGCATGGGCAAGTAGGGCCGAAGGGCCTGTTTCCATGCTGCCTGATCCTAGTATTGTGCATCTGCATTGTAATCATGACTATACAGTCGGAACTATGGTAGCCATTTACAAACAGTTAGCTCCCACACCTGGTTATTAATTTGCTGTTTATCCAGTCCATTCCATGTGTCCTTTGAGGGACATATCTTGCTTACACAGACTGCATTTATCTTGCAGCGAAGACAAATCTAGCAATCTTCCAGATAAGCATGGGTTAGAAAATAGGATAATACTTCCTCCAGATTTTTTTTTTTCAAAATACTCCCACAGCAATATCAGATCAAGTTATGGAAATGGAAATGAAAAATTTATAAAATCACTGAAGCTCATTGCTATCCGAATTATTGTATGTGCCATGTAACAGGGCACTAGGGGAAGTGGCAAGTTCCAAACTGTAATCAGATACAATTATCTACACATTACGATGCTACCAGTGTGTTTTAGATTAACATAAAATATTTCAACTTAGTACCAAATACAAGAAACAATTACATTTTAAATTCCTGTTAACATATTGGTTGGAGTCAATGTAATTTTCTACTTTTTTAACCTTTTTAAAAAATATATTTGAATACATTTTTGCAATTTTTAAAAATCTTTTATTATTTTTATAAATGTTTTAAATGTAGTGAGTTTGACATAATACAATATTATGTTAATACTCTACAATAGGCAGCATGGTGGTGCGGTGGTAGAGGTGCTGCCCGACAGCACCGGAGACCCGGGTTCGACCCTGACTACGAGTGCCTTCTGTACGGAGTTTGTACGTTCTCCCCTTGACCTGCGTGGGTTTTCTCCGAGGTCTTCGGTTTCCTCCCGCACTCCAAAGACGTACAGTCTGTCCAAAGCAAGCGCTGTCTGCGGAGGGCACTCAGCATCGCCAAGGACTGCTCTCACCCCAACCATGGACTGTTTACCCTCCTACCATCCGGGAGGCGCTACAGGTCTCTCCGTTGCCGAAACAGCAGGTCGAGGAACAGCTTTTTCCGGCGGCTGTCACTCTACTAGAGATACCTCGGTGACTGCCCTCCACCCACCCCCCCCCCATCCAACTTATTATTATTTATTCAAATCGTTTGCTAGGTTAAGGGAGATGCTAAATGCATTTCGTTGTCTCTGTACTGTACACTGACAATGACAAAAATGAAAATCTGAATCTACAGGTTTGTAGGTTAATTGGCTTCGGTACAAATGTAAAATTGTCCTTTGTGTGTGTAGGATCGTGTTAATGTGCGGGGATCAATGGTCACCGCGCTATATATCTAAACTAAATTAACTACTTTTCAGTTCTGATCTATTAAAAGAGTTTTGTGGTGACTTTGTTCGAACTGCAAGCTGAAATTCTAACGCATGATTTTGATGAAAAGAATGCATCATTTTTGTTGCTTTTCTTTGCAATGGATAAAAGACAATTTGTGTAACTATAACCGCTGGGTATTGCATACATCCCATCCAAACACATAGCAAGTTTAGCCTGTTTCATTTTTTATACAGTGTTTATAGAAAAAAATAATAATTTGCCTGGATAGAGCGGATGTGTAGAGAATGTTTCCACTAGTGGGAGAGTTTAGGACTAGAGGGCGCAGCCTCAGAATAAAAGGACGTGCCTTTAGAAAGGAGATGAGGAGGAATTTCTTAAGTCAGAGGGTGGTGAATCTGTGGAATTCATTGCCACAGACGGCTGTGGGGGCCAAGTCAATGGATATTTTTAAGGCCGAGATTGATAGGTTCCCGATTAGTATGGGTGTCAGGGGCTATGTGGAGAAGGCAGGAGAATGTGGTTGAGAGGGAGAGATAGATCAGCCATGATTGAATGGCGGGGTAGACTTGATGGGCCGAATGGCCTAACTCTGCTCCTAGAACTTTTATCTCTCTATATCACCGTCTATATCTCTCGTTTCCCTTTCCCCTGAATCTCAGTCTAAAGAAGGGTCTCGACCCGAAACGTCACCCTTCCCTTTGCTCCAGAGACGTTGTCTGACCCGCTGAGTTATACTGGCTTATTTCTGTCTACCAATGGTCATACCTTTGGGTTGTAAGCTACCCAAGCGGAACATGAGGTATTGTTCCTCCAGTTTACCTGTGGTCTCACTCTGGCAAAGGAAGAAGCTCAGGACAGAAAGGTTAGCGTGGGAATGGGAAGAGGAGATCCTGCAGGCCTTGGTGGGCCAAGTGCAAGCGTTTGGCAAAACTGTCGCTGAATCCACTCTTGGTGTCGCTGATGTACAGGAGGCCACATTGGCAACACCGGATGCAAACATTGGAACACTGGATACTTTTTCTCTCACATTTGTGAGATGCTGCAGTTTGCGAAAATAGACAATAGACAATAGGTGCAGGAGCAGGCCATTCGGCCCTTCAAGCCAGCACCGCCGTTCAATGTGATCACGGCTGATCATCCCCAATCAGTACCCTGTTCCTGCCTTCTCCCCATATCCCCTGACTCCGCTATTTTTAAGAGCCCTATCTAGCTCTCTCTTGAAAGTATCCAGAGAACCTGCCTCCACTGCCCTCTGAGGCAGAAAATTCTACAGACTCACCACTCTCTGTGAGAAAAAGTGTTTCATCGTCTCTGTTCTAAATGGCTTACTCCTTATTCTTAAACTGTGGCCCCTGGTTCTGGACTCCCCCAACATCGGCAACATCGGAAATGTTGAGTACATTAAATTTCACTGCATCTGATTGGTAACATTTTTTGATGATCCAAAGGGATGAAAGGGTCCTTATTATAGACACAAAATACTGGAGTAACTCAGGCAGCATCTCTGGAGAGAAGGAATTGGTGACATTTCGGGTCTGAAGAAGAGTCTTGACCCAAAACGTCACCCTTTCCTTCTCTCCAGAGATGCTGCCTGGCCCGCTGAGTTACTCCAGCATTTTGTGTCTATCTTCGGTTTAAATCAGTATCTGCAGTTCCTTCCTACACAAAGGCTCCATATTTGCAGATTCTTTTCTTCACTGAATTAAATACATTTCTTCACATGTTGATAGTTGCTTTGCCTCTCGTTTAGTATTTTCCATTCAGTACTCCAATTATGTATGAGGGAACAGCAGTGAAATGCACGATGGCGCAGCTGTAGAGTTGTTGCCTTACAGCGTCAGAGACCCAGGTTCGGACCTGACTACAGGTGCTGTCTGTACGGAGTTTGTACCTTCTCCCAGAGTCCGTGTGAGTTTTCTCCTAGATCTTCCGTGTCCTCCCACACTCCAAAGACGTACTGGTTTGTAAGTTACTTGGATTGATATCAATGTAAATTGTATGTGTAGGGTAGTGTTAATGTGCGGGGATCACTGGTCGGTGTGGGCTCGGTGGGCCAAAGGGCCATCTTGCCCACACCAGCCAACGTGTCCCGGCTAAAATAGTCCCACCAGCCCGCGTTTGGCCATATCCCTCCAAACCTGTGCTATCCATGTACCTGTCTAAGTGTTTCTTAAATGTTGGGATAGTCCCTGACCCAACTACCTCCTCCGTCAGCTTGTTCCATACACCCACCACCTTTTTTCAAAGAATCTTTCACCCAGAGATTTGTGAATCTGTGGAATTCTCTGCCACAGAGGGCAGTGGAGGCCAATTCACTGGATGTTTTCAAGAGAGGGTTAGATATAGCTCTAAGGGATAACGGAATCAAGGGATATGGGGAGAAAGCAGGAACGGGGTACTGGTTTTGGATGATCTGCCATGATCATATTGAATGGTGCTGCTGGCTCGAAGTGCCGAATGGCCTACTCCTGCTCCTATTTTCTATGTTTCTATTTTTCTATGATTGTGTGAAAAGGTTACCCCTCAGATTCCTATTAAATATTTTCCTCTCCAATCTTCGATTCACCAGCTCTGGGCAGGAGACAGTCTCGGTTATAGCAGTTTTATTTCTGCCTGTAAGGTTCCATTGCTTTCAGTTCCATTCCTTAGTCATTGCCTATAACCGTGCAGTCTCACTCTTGTGGAAGATATATATTTTAAAGAGTTCCATCAATCCAAATAAAACGCTGCTTCAACAAAGTTCTTAAAAACAAAATGATTATTGACTTGTACTATCATCCTGACCATTAAGATAGCAATAGCATGCAATAAAGACTCTCTAACAGGCCACCACTACAAAATGAATGATTATGGCGTGATCTTCACAGTAAGCTCCACTGAAGCCTTTCACTGCAATGTTTTGTTCTTAACTCCAGATTTTTTTTTTTGAGTGGAAATGCTTGCAGGTCTGATTGTTAATAGTCAGAGAGCAAATTGAAAGCAAACGCACCATTATACTGTAGGTCACGAGGCAATATTGAAAAATCAGAGCGTTGCATTATGAAGGCAGTTGATTTTTCTCTTGATAGAAATGATCGCTTTCTGCAAATCTCTGCAGCAAAATGGGTCTTCCCAGTTGTATCTCGTGGGCAATACTTACAGTAGCCGCGAGTCACGCAAGGTTAATCAAACTTGATGGGAAAGCAAAATCCAATATTTTGGATAATGTCCTGCCATATATTATGGGGTCTTGAGGTACCAGCGAAAGAAAAGCAATCATTTCTCAAACATTGATCATTAGTGTGGAGTTCATGGCTGGGCTTTATAGAGAAAAGACTGGGAACTTGATATAGACTCGAATATAAGAACCAACAACCTCACTAGTTTAGTTTAGTTCAGAGATAAAGTGCAGAAATAGGCCATTTGGACCCCAAGTCTGCGCCGACCAACTTGGCCCTAACTATGCACCAACTATGCACTAACGCTAGGGCCAATTTTACAATTTTACCAAGCCAATTAACTAACAAACCTGTAGGTCTTTGGAGTGTGGGAGGAAACCGGAGCTCCCGGAGAAAACCCACGCAGGTCATGGGGAGAACGTGCAAACTCCGTGCAGACAGCACCTGTAGTCAGGATCAAACTTGAGTCTCCGGCGCTGTAAGGCAGCAACTCTACCACTGCGCCACCGTGCCGCCACTACCTTGAGCTTGTTGTGCCTTTAAATATCTTGAAAGATACTCAGGCACACTTACCAGCAGAAGTAATGGTACCAATTTTTAAATTTTTTAATTAGTGGTTTCACCAAGCAGAAGTAACCATTTTCCTCCTTTTTAATTAGTGATTTCACGATCAAATTACCTCTCAGCCTCGACTATTAAAAATTCACATTATATGCATTATTAATTCAGTAGTCCTTTTTACATTAAATAATGAAGCTTGCCATAAGTCTCTTTGCTAAAACGTAATATTCCATCCCTTGACCATTTATCTTTGAGCATGAAACAAATGTGCTCACAATAGTTTCAATTTAGTTTATTGTCACGTGTACCGAGGTACAGGTGCACAACCTTTTATCCGGTGTTCCGGAAACCGAAAAACTCCGAAAACCGGCCATTTTTTCCAGATGTCGTCTGCGCACCAAAGCTCGCGTTTGGCGCCAAACTTGACCCGAAACGACCCACGGTCAACCCAGGTCTGTACTACTGTAGCGGCTGCCTCCTCCCCGGAGACCGGGAGACGCTTAAACATCTGTAAATCATTGCTTAAATGTTAGTCAGTTAGTTTGGAGGGCTTTTGTATGAAGGGGGGGTGAAGGGGAAACATTAATTCTTAGTCCCCTACCTGGTCGGAGAGGCGGGGAGCGGTCAATGCCTTACCGGGTCGCCGTGCAGTAAGCTCCGCAGCGCTGTGGCCGGTGGGGCAGCGGGCGGCGCCGGTTGTAGCTCCGACCCCGGCAACTCTACCCCTGGCTGCGAGGCGCTCCAAATCCAGCGCGGCCCGCGGCCGGACGCCCCAGCTCCGCGAATGTCGGGAGTCGGCGGCGTCGCAGCGCTGGGATACCAGCGGGGAGCGGGCAATGCCTTACCGGGTCGCCGTGCGGCAAGCTCCGGAGCGCTGTGACCGCCGACCCAACGTTCGCGGAGCGTCGCTGGATTTGGAGCCGCGCAGCCAGGGGTAGAGTTGCCGGGGTCGGAGCTCCAACCGGCGCCGCCTGCGGCCGGATGAAGCCCCCAGCTCCGCGATGTTGGGAGTTGCCGACCAGGTAGGGGACTAAGAATTAAAGTTTCCCCCTTCACCCCTACTCCACCACCACCACATAAAATCCCTCCAAATTAACTGACTAACATTTATGCAATGATTCTCCCGGTCTCCGGGGAGGAGGCAGCTGCTCCAGACTTTTCAAGCCGCCCGCGCTACCTACCTAATCTACGCTAAAAATCTTCCATTCGGAAATCCGAAAATGTCCGAAATCCGACAAGTGTCTGGTCCCAAGGCTTTCGGATAAAAGGTTGTGCACCTGTACAATGAAAAGCTTTTGTCGCCTGCTATCCAGTCAGCAGAAAGACCATACATGATTACAATCGATCCAGTGAATGGTATGTTAGCGAAAAGCGAATGGTATGGTAGCCTTCATAGCAAAAGGATTTGAGTATAGGAGCAGGGAGGTTCTTCTGCAGTTGTACAGGGTCTTGGTGAGACCACACCTGGAGTATTGCGTACAGTTTTGGTCTCCAAATCTGAGGAAGGACATTCTTGCCATAGAGGGAGTGCAGAGAAGGTTCACCAGACTGATTCCTGGGATGTCAGGACTTTCATATGAAGAAAGACTGGATAGACTTGGCTTGTACTCGCTAGAATTTAGGAGTTTGAGGGGGGATCTTATAGAAACGTACACAATTCTTACGGGATTGGACAGGCTAGATGCAGGAAGATTGTTCCCGATGTTGGAGAAGTCCAGGACAAGGGGTCACAGTTTAAGGATAAAGGGGAAATCCTTAAGGACCGAGATGAGAAAAACATTTTTCACACAGAGAGTGGTGAATCTCTGGAACTCTCTGCCACAGAAGATAGTTGAGGCCAGTTCATTGGCTACATTTAAAAGGGAGTTAGATGTGGCCCTTGTGGCTAAAGGGATGAGGGGGTATGGAGAGAAGTCAGGTACAGGATACTGAGTTGGATGATCAGCCA
Source organism: Leucoraja erinaceus (assembly GCF_028641065.1). Lineage (NCBI taxonomy): Eukaryota > Metazoa > Chordata > Chondrichthyes > Rajiformes > Rajidae > Leucoraja > Leucoraja erinaceus. The sequence continues at coordinate 9,224,753 of NC_073388.1, forward strand.
TGATCATATTGAATGGCGGTGCAGGCTCGAAGGGCCGAATGGCCTACTCCTGCACCTATTTTCTTTGTTTCTATGTCTCTATTTACAGTGTATAGACACATGATAAGGGAATAACGTCTAGTGCAATGTAAAGCCAGCAAAGTCCGATCAAGCTTAGTCCGCGGGTCACCAAAGAGGTAGATAGTAGTTCAGCACTGCTCTACCTCAGAACTCTAATATAAATTTTGAAGGTGATCAGACAATTGCGCTGGCTTTTCAAGAACAGCTTGAGCCAAATGAATCAAATCATATCAAATGGAATTTTGTTTTGCTTCTTTCTTCCTTTCAGAAGTAATAGGCTCAGATTATATTATCCAATGTTAACTGTCGATACAAATAAGACACAACATGCTATGGATCTGAAGTAGGCTCCTGAACCAAAACTATATTCTCCAGAGATGCTGTTTGACCCTCTGAGTTACTCCAGCACCTTGTATCTTTTTTTTGGTATATGCCATCATCTGCAGTTCCATGCACCTCCATCAACAGTGGAGACTTAATTGCAGCTCATGGAATTGCTCTGGCCAGTGTTTCAACAGGTTCAAAGGCCCTGAAACCACACAGAGGAAGTCCATGGACTTTCAGGGGCTCTGGGAACTAAAGGGTTAAAATGTAACCATTTGAAGCCATGATCCTCATGTGTGAATGCACACAGAATAATCGAGTCTGTGTCCAATCAACCTTGATGGATTTAGGTGCGGTTGGGATTCAGAGAAAGAGAGTTGTCAGGTTAGAGATAGACACAAAAAGCTGGAGTAACTCAGCAGGTCAGACAGCATCTCTGGTTAGAGAGTTGACAGTGGTGCGCTTGAAGGTTGAGTCAAAGTACATCTGCATCAATACATTGATCCCTTACAAATCTGTAAAATGGCCACCAATTGGTAGGCCATCATTATTTCTGGTCGGCCACATTTATCTTGCTGCAGTACATTCAATTATTTGATGTTTTCTTCGGGACATATTATCTTACGAGTATTGATTAAAGTAAAGGCTGGCCACACAGTTTAGTTCAATTTCATTCAGAGTTCAGTGAGGTACAGAGTGAAAACAGGCCCTTCGGCCCACCGAGTCCGTGCTGACCTACAATCACCGTGTACACTGGTTTTATCCTACACACCAGGGACAATTTACAGAAGCCAATTAACCTCCAAACCTGCATGTCTTTGGATTGTGGGAAGAAACTGGAGCACCCAGAGAAAACGCACGCAGGTCACGGGGAGAACGTACAAACTCCGACAGCACCCGTAGCCAGGATCGAACCCGGGACTCTGACGCTGTAAGGCAGCAACTTCACCGCTGTGCCACTGTGTGTAACAATATGGCACTGCGAACTTTTTAATATTATCTGGATCAAAGCTGCATATCCAGTGATTACTACTGGTGATATGGATGAATTCATATATAATATGCTTAGTTATAATATTTCTGCATGGACTACAACAGTAAAGGCAACAGCTCACTTTAGTTAACTAACAGAGAACAGTACAGCACAGGAGCAACATCTAACTCAATATTACCTCTGGGACTGGTGAGTGAGGCTTCAAAGGCTCTGCCCCCATCTCCACAATGGTTCTGATCAAATGGGAGACATTGATCACCGGTTCCAGCCACCACCTGAGAATTCCTTAAGAGATCTTTGGTTTGCGTGAGGGACTTGACTCTGTACACTCTCCTGGTGCTGGTGTCCGACAGGTAGAGCATTCCCGAAACTGGATCGACCGCGAGGTAATACTTGTGAGCGGGGCTGTGGCTGAAAGAAAAGGAAAAGCACTTCAGAACTTTTGCAGAGTTGGCATTGATTTTCTGTGCAGCCACCTCGTCTGAAGGAAGAGTTGTGTAATGTTTAAAACCTCGCTGCTTTGACAGTCAGATCTTGTAACTGGCAAAGTGCATCTGAAGAAGGGTCCCGACCCGAAATATCGCCTGCCCATTCCCTCCGTAGATGCTGCTTGACCTACTGAGTTACTCCAGTACTTTGTGTCTTGCTCCAGATGCCAGCACCTGCTGTTTCGCATGCATGCATTAATGTTTCTTAGTTTTTGGTTAAGAGATACAGAGCAGGAACAGGCCCTTCGGCCCACCGAGTCCGCAACTGTCCCACTCATACGACGATACAACAGCGCTTTGTTTATCTCAGGAGGGAAATTGATCTGCCAACAGGCATTAAAGACAGGATACTGGGGGGGGGGGGGGGGGGGGGGGAAAAATGAGAGTCAGTCTACCCCACGACAGAAATGGGAGGTGTTGTACAGTTTGATAGCCACAGGGAAAAAGAATCTCCTGTGGCGTTTTGCACTAGGAACAATTTACAATTTTACCGACAAACCTGTATGTCTTTCGAGTGTGGGAGGAAATGGGAGCATCCAGAGAAAACCCACGCAGGTCACGGGGAGAAGGTACAAACTCCATACAGCCAGTACCCGAGGTCAGGATCGAACCCGGCTCTCTGGCGCTGTAAGGCAGCAACTCTACCGCTGTGCTACCCTGCTGCCCACTGATTTGTTTTTATCATCTTGGTGATTTTCATGGCTCTTCACGTCAAGGTAACTTCTCAAATGCTGTTATGTTTCCTGGGAATATTGAGGCCAAGTTCCCTAAAAGTAAATGGTTTCCATGGCTACTAAATCAATAACTCATTCAAGTGGCCCTGAAGTACTAACTCTTTTCCACTCCTCTGAACAGGCTGAAGCAATGACTTTTCAACCATTCTGGGAAATCTTCAAGTCTTAAATGGCACTCTCCTCTCTCAAATTGGCCCAGTAAGGCAGACATAAAATGCTGGAGTAACTCAGCGGGACTGGCAGGTCGAGACCCTTCTTCAGATTGGACCCGGAACGTCACTCTATCCTTCTCTCCAGAGATGCTGCCCGTTTCACTGAGTTACTCCAGCATTTTGTGTCTATCTTCAGTGTAAAACAACATCTGCAGTTCCTTCCTACACAAATAACATAGATTTTGACTTGAAAAAATGAGCTGAAGAACTTGGATCAAACTAGATCTTTTAATAAAAGGCGCAGCTTTGCTTGATTAGTTTGTGGATTATGTGAAGATCAGAAACAGATCTGTGGCGAAACAAGGAACTGCAGATGAAATGTATAAGAAGGAACTGTAGATGCTGGTTTAAACAGAAGATAGACCCTAAAAGCTGGAGTAACTAGGTGGGATTGGCAGCGTCTCTGGAGAGAAGGAAAAGGTGACATTTCAGGTCGAGACCTTTGGAACTGCAGATGTTGGTTTATATTAAATAAAACTCTGGAGACCATGGATAAGTGACGTTTTGTGTGAGGTTCCTACTTTGTACTGATTATGATTGTGACGGGGGAGGTTGGAGAAAGTCGGGAGAGAAGTAGGGGCAAGACAGACCCTGGCGAGTGATAGATGGGATCTCGACCCAAAATGTCACCCATTCATTCTCTCCAGAGATGTTGCCTGTCCCGCTGAGTTACTCCAGCATTTGGTGTCTACGAGTGATGGGTGGATACTGGTGAGGGGAGTTTCTGATAAACAGGTGTTTGGAAATAGTTTGTGTTTGCATGAGGTCATTTTAACTTTAAATTACAGTAGCCTTTATCACATATTAGTTTAGTTTAGTTTAGTTTAGAGAAACAGCATGTAAACAGGTCCTTCGGCCCATCGTGATTGCGCCAACCACAATCACCTGTACAATAGTTCTATCCTAGACCCTAGGGACAATTTACAGAAGCCAATTAACCTACAAACCTGCACGACTTTGGAACGTGTGTGGAAACCGGAGCACCCGGAGAAAACCCACGCAGTCACGGGGAGAACGTAAAACCCCGGACAGGTCCTGTAGTCAGGATCGAACATGGATCTCTGGCAGCAATTATACTGCTGCGCCATCGTGCCACCCAATATTGAGTTTAATTTAATTTAAAGATACCATGTAGAAACAGGCCCTTCGGCCCACCGTGTCCATGCCGACCAGCAATCCCCATGCACTAGCACTATCCTACACACACTAGGGACAATGTAGAATTTTACCAAGCCAATTAGCCGACAAACATGTACGTCTTTGGAGAGTCGGTAGAAACTGGAGCACCCGGAGAAAACCCACGCCGTCACAGGGAGAACGTGCAGAACAGCTCCCGTTGTCAGGATTGAACCCGGGTCTCTGGCAGTGAGCTCTACTGCTGCGCCACCGTGCCGCGCAATGCGTGGAGCTTTGAGCTGCAGTCTTCCCATTTTTTAAATTTGCAGTTTTTTGGCTGGTACACGACGCCCTTGGGAGCGTTTGAGCATCTGCCACGTCACCGCTGCGTGCTCAGAAGCAGGCAGGGAAATCTCTCAGAAGCGATCATGCATGGGGCTGACTCCACTGATGAAACGCCAGCTCTGGCTGGAACCCTGGAGTTAATGCTGCCAAAGAACGGGACAGCTGATACCAGATGTGTCGCTGAGCGAACTGGCAGCAATTTGTATGTCCTTCTCTCTCTAAACTGATGACTGATGGCTTGACTGAAGTTGGTCTGTTAAACACTGCTGCGGTGTCTACCTTGAGTGCCTTTGGACAAAACACTTGATGCACCAGATGCACATGTTAGAACTAACGCCAGCTCTTGTCTGACGCCAAGCTGCTAGCCTAAAGGAGAAGCTAACAACAAAATAAACAAAGATAAAATGTAATGGGAGACAGTCAAACTGGTCGGAGAACTGTGGAGGGGGGGTGGGATAGAGAGCAAAGGTTACTTAAAGTTACAGAAGTCAATATTCATACCATTGGGGCTGCCCAATAAGCTGCCCAAGCAAAATATGAGGCATTACTCCACCAATTTGCACTGGGCCTGACTCCTGCAGCATTTTGGGTCCATTTTCAGTTTAAACCAGCTTCTACAGTTCCTTCCTACACATCAATGTTTTTCACATTGTTTATACTGTTTTTTTTATATGTCAATGTAAAATTCAGTGTAAATCATTCTTATTTTGACTTTGTTTCATTTAAATTTAAAGATTTTGCCCTTCGGCCCATCTGGTCCTTGGCAACCTTCAATCACCCAGCCACACTAGTTCTATGCTATCCCACTTTTGTTTGTCGACTCCCTTCACACCAGGAGCAATTCACAGCGGACTAGAAACAGGCCCTTTGGCCCACTGCGTCCCTGCCGACCATCGATCGATCGTCCTTCACTATCGTTATCCCACTTCCTCATCTACTTCCTATACACGTGGGTCAATTTACAGCGGCGAATTAACCTACAAACACGCACGTCTTTGGGATGTGGGGAGCGAGTCAGAGCAGTCTAAACTCCACGCAGACAGCAACTGAGGTCAGAACCAAACCTGGGTCTCTGGCGCTGTGAGGCAGTTAGTCTACCACTTACAACGTTGAGTTTTGGCAGATACCTATTCATCCAGATACACTATTTAGGATCCTTGAAATTGGAGAACTCAATGTTATACGTTGGGGCTGCACAAGTCGCCATATTTTGGCACCATTTGGTTTAGTTTAGTTTAGAGATACAGCGCAGAAACAGGCCCTTCGGCCCATCGAGTCCACACCGACCAGTGATCCCCACATGTTAACACTATCCTACACACACTAGGGACAATTTACACCTACACCAAGCCAATTAACCTACAAACCAGTACGTCTTTGGAGTGTGGGAGGAAACCGAAGATCTCGGAGAAGACCGACGCAGGTCACGGGGAGAACGTACAAACTCCGTACAGACAACACCCGTAGTCGGGATTGAACCAGGGTCTTTGGTGCTGCAGGTACTGTAAGGCAGCAACTCTACCGCTGCACCACTATGCTGCGACTTTACATGAAGGAAAAGTCCAAAGTCTGGACCAGATGCTGGATGCACTGGTCAGGCCCGGTCCAGGTACGCCCCAAGCTGCTGCAGGGCCTCCTCTGTCACCCTCAACCAGCTCGAGGTCAACATGGTTCAGTTGGGCCGAAGGGCCTGTTTCTATGCTGCGTGATTCTGTGTCTCTGTGACATTAGATACCCACCCATGTTGAGCAGTTGAGTTTTAGCGTGCAAGACACCAAAAAAAAAAAACAACACTGGTCAATAGAGAATAGTCTCAACCCGAAACGTCACCCATTCCTTCTCTCCAGAGACGCTGTCTATCCAGCTGAGTTACTCCAGCTTTTTGTGTCTATCTTCAGAATTTCTCAGCCCTTGGCAAAAAAAATGAAAGTTCTCTGTGTTTATGATACTGTATTGAATTAAAATTAATGAATTTATTCTGTCGAAGCAAATAACAGCATCTACCAGATGTCATATATGGCCTGAAGTTATTGCTTTTTGACGAATTTGGGTTAATTAAAATGCTGCTCGCTAAGAACTCATAGGCCATAGAAATCTCTTCCAGAAATCTCAACAGAACCCAATAGTCATTGGCCTTGAATCAAATCTAATCTAAAATATATTATAATAAATTAATTATATATTCTAATATAATATATCTATTCTATTCTACTCTAATCTATATCTAATCTAAAAATATTCTTGGTGTGGGTCACTATAAAACCATTAATTAATATTTTGAAGGGCGGAATAATGATATCTAATTAACACAGCAAACAGTGAATGAAAACATAATTGGAATGTTTTGATTAGATTGTCCTGACTTATTTCATTCCGTAGCTTATACCAACAATATATTATTCTACATTTTTTTCTCATGTCATAAATTGGCAAAAGCTGTTGAGCTCGGCCTGATGCTGTTTGACCTTGGGAACGGCACAATGGTGCCTCAAGTGAACCATCTGTGGAGCAAGTTGGATTCTTTTCATCCACATGCAGTTGATGTTTCGAGCATGGAAACAGGCCCTTCGGCCCACCCAGTCCATGCTGGCCATAGAACAAGATGGACACAAAATGCTGGAGTAACTCAACGGGTCAGGTAACATCTCTGGACAAAATGGATAGCTGACGCTTCAGGTCGTAACCCTCCTTTAGGCTAAATATTAAACAGTTCAAAATTAGACAGTTCTAATTAAACATACAGAATTAGGCTGTTGCAATATTTGACATTACCCCACCCAAAGACTCCCTCCATGTTTATGACTACCCTATCATCTTCTCTACAATCTCCTATGTATCCGACCTCTGCTACCTGTTGCTTCTCCCAAGCAGGGACAATTAAACTGGAGATAGACACAAAATGCCGGTGTGACTCAATGGGACAGGCAGCAACTCCAGAGAGAAGGAATGGGTGACGTTTCGGGTCAAGACCCGTCTTCAGAGTCCTTGGAGCTGGTTAAGGAAAGAGGACACTGGGGAGCGACAAGTCACCAGGTTAAATTTCAAATTATATACGTGAACATTTATCATGGTGGCGCAGCGGTAGAGTTGCTGCCTTACAGTGCTTGCAGCGTCAGAGACCCGGGTTCGATCCCGACTACGGGTGCCATCTGTGCGGAGTTTGTACGTTCTCCCCGTGACCTGTGCGGGTTTTGTCCGAGAACTTCGATTTCCTCCCACACTCCAAAGATGTTCAGGGGGTTGAATGTTAATTGGCTTGGTATAAATGTAAAATTGTCCCTAGTGTGTGTAGGATAGTGTTAGTGTGCAGTGATTGCTGGTCGGTGCGCGCTTGATGGGCCGAAGGGCCTGTTTCCATGCTGTATCTCTAAATTAAACAAAACTAAACACATCTAGGGAGGCAATTAACTTTTAACTTAACATCAATACATCAGATACATTATCAAATCCTTCTTGATTAGTACGGGTGTCAGGGGTTACGGGGAGAAGGCCGGAGAATGCGATTGAGGGGGAAAGATAGATCAGCCATGATTGAACAGCGGAGTAGACTTGATGGGCCGAATGGCCTAATTCTGCTCCTATCACATGAACATAAACAATTGACTTACCTGTGCCTCATGTCTCTATTTCTGATGTAGCGGGGTGCAAAATCAGAATCGGAGAGCGTGGGGAAGAGAAAAGAAAGGCAAGATATAGTTGTCGTGTACAACAATTTGAGGCATATAAAACTTAATTAAACAGTCGAGTGAATATAAACATAAACTAAATTAAATCATGCCGCATGTGGCCGCACAATCACCTAGAAATCCATCTGCACCTCACCCTTGCTGGTAGTGGATACAAGTTTCATTTAAACACGTTCTAACATGTAGACTTTAGTCTGCTTTCAAAACTCATTCCCTTATGCAATATTAAAGGTCCAAGATATTCAATAAGTCTAATAATATTTTGTGCTCATACATAGTGCAATATCATCTCACATTTCAACAGGACAGTTCCCAGGAAAGTTGCTGGTCATTATACATTAAATCTATCTCTTTCTCTTGCAGCTGTCTTATCTTCCGCTCATTTCAAGCATATTGTTTCTATTTTGCATTTTAAGAAAATGCTGTATGATTTTGTGTCCACATTGTTAACATGGATTGTGAATAGCAACAATGTGAACACTGCTCCAAGGCCTATTCTGCATTTTATAATTTACTCACAGTTGAACATTGCACACTACACCACAGGAACAGGCTCATCAGCCGACAAGGCTTGAGGATCACCTTTCTGATGAAGCCATGGGCGGCACATTGGGTGTCATGGCGAGATCTGTTAATGTTCTCTGGAACGATGGTGTAGCAAGGAAGTCTAGTTTAGTTTAGTTTAGTTTTAGATGTACAGTGCGGAAACAGGCCCTTCGGCCCACCGAGTCCACACAGGCCCAGCGATCCCCGCGCACTAACACGATCCTACGCACACTCGGGACAATTTACATTTACAGCAAGACAAACCTGTATGTCTTCGGAGAGTGGGAGGAAACCAAAGATCTAAAAGAAAACCCACGCAGGTCATGGGGAGAATGTACAAACTCCATACGGACAAGCATGCTAGAGGCAGGAAACATGTTCCCGATGGTTGGGGGAGTCCAAAACCAGGGGCCACAGTTTAAGAATAAGGGGTAAGCCATTTAGAACAGAGATGAGGAAATACTTTTTCACACAGAGGGTTGTGAATCTGTGGAATTCTCTGCCTCAGACGGCAGTGGAGGCCAATTCTCTGGGTGCTTTCAAGAGAGAGTTAGATAGACCTCTTAAAGATAGCGGAGTCAGGGGATATGGGGAGAAGGCGGGAACGGGGTACTGATTGGGGATGATCAGCTTTGATCACAGTGAATGACGGTGCTGGCTCGAAGGGCCGAATGGGCAACTCCTGCACCTATTGTCTATTGTCACCAGTAGTCAGGATCAAACCCGGGTCTCTGGTGCTGTAAGGCAGCAACTCTACCACTGCGCCACCGTGCCGCACCCTCTCAGAAGGACTCAGAATTGGACAGGACATCTTGGCTGAATGATCAATGAGTGGGTGTTAGGTATAAGGAACAAGCTGCCAGAGGTGGTAGTTGAGGCAGGTACTATAACAGTATTTAAAGGGCAGGTAATTAGATATGATATGTTTAGAGGGATATGGTACAAATGCAGGTAAGTGGCAGGAGCTTAGATGGGGCATCTTGGTCGGTGGACGAGTTTGGCCAAAGGGCCTATTTCAATGCATGACTCAATGACTCTAAGGTCTGTAGGTTCATTGGCTTCTGTAAATTGTAAATTGTTTTGTAGTGTGTGTAGGGTAGCGCTAGTGTATGGGACGATCGCTAGTTGGCGCGGACCCGGTGGGCCAAAGGCGCTGCTTCCACGCTGTATCTCTGTAGCCCAAAGGTCTTTCTGCAGGATTTCATATCACTCAACAATGATAGGTTTGGAAAGGTTGAGGCTGTGAAAGCATTCTTCTTCAGAGAGGATGAAGTGGGATGTGGTGTCCCTACTATTATCTAGGAGAAGGGTCTCTGATGATGGCCATACCCTTGCCTCCTTCCCTGAGGTCCCCCTCCAAAGCCGAATACCGAACTATGGCCACAACAATACGTTGAGTAATGGTGTTCTACCAGCTTTATCACAGCTGAGATCCCATGGGCTGAGAATCTAATCAGATAAATGCTGGAGTAAACTCCACAGTTTAATTTAAGCATACACAATCGCTGAAGTTTGGGGTGATTATTTATGTCTCTTAATGTAGCTGTGTGCTCCCGTAAGCAGCATAACATCGAAGCACTGTGTACTGGTGAGATGGGCTGATGATGGTGTTCATGTCAGTGTCGGCAAAAATTGGTGTCACATGAATAATGACACCATTAGATCCATGTCTGACACTGAGAAGAGAGAAAATGCCTGGATAATTTTACAATTGGTGATATTTTACCCCAACATGCCTACTATTGCAATATGCTATGGGTACCTTCAAATTTTGCTTAGTGCTCAAGAATATTGCCGTGTGATCCAATTTCTTATTCCCAATCTGCCTTTGCTTTGTTTTATTTATGTGCATGTAAAGAAATTAAATTCATTATTCCTCTTTGCCTTCCTAATTGCCTCTTTTCATTTCTCCCTGTTGTCATTCTATTCTCCTTCTTCCATTGTCTTTGACTGCTGACGAACCCAGTATAGTCTTCATTGTCCAACTTCCCTGTTTCACCTTTGTCTTAATTCTTCCAACATTGCGATCGTTTGTGTTTTTTATATTTTCAGCCATTATGGAAACAGAACCAACATTCTTGCATTGATAGCAAAATGCATGAATAGGAAATAAAAATGATTGATTAATTATATTCTATCATTTAATATATTAATATAAATATTATTGTCATATCAATATATTAATATTAACCAATATATATATTTATATCAATATTAAAATATATATTAATTGGTCCAGTGTAGGGGGGGGGGGAGGCACCAAGAGAACAAACATGGATTATTGGGGACTACTTTGTAACTTTGTCCATGCCCTTTACATGGTGACTAATTGCATACCTTGTGTATTGTATGGGAAAAAAAACAATTTCTCTATAACATGTCACATGTGAAAATAAAATATCTATCAATATTTCTGTTGTGGTGTTTTGTATGGATGGAAGCTTTTCCTTGGAATATTTGAACACAATTTTAAAAGTTGACAATATTTTATTTTCCCCAATTCTATTTTCAGTACTCCAGTCCATGTTATACCCATAGCTAAGTACTTGGTATCGGAGAGGGGTGTCAGGGCAATGGGCTAGGGTATGCCCATCAGTCCCAGTCTATTTCAGAGTATCGCTTTCATAGGTCTTATCTTACACCATATTAGATGTGGTGCTACTATTGACATTTACATTGACCTGTGACTAAGGGAAGGGAGGCACTGGGGAGGGAGAGAGAGATTGGGGGGGGGGGGGGGGGGGGGGGGGGGGGGGGGGGGGGGGGGTTACCTAAAATTGGAGAATTCAATGTTCATACCATTGGCTTGTAAGGTACCCAAGCGAAATATGAGAATACGGAATGATCCTGTCATTTGCTCCAGTGTACTTTAACTGACTACGGGTATTAGATGAGAGCAAGGAAGCAATCCATGTGAAACATACACAGTGCAGTGCTTACATTAACTCTTTAACCATATAACCATATAACAATTACAGCACGGAAACAGGCCATCTCGGCCCTACAAGTCTGTGCCGAACAACTTTTTTTCCCTTAGTCCCACCTGCCTGCACTCATACCATAACCCTCCATTCCCTTCTCATCCATATGCCTATCCACTTTATTTTTACACTTTATTTTAAAATATTTATTTTAAAATATATAAATATTTTTACGACAATATTTTACGACAATATTTTAAAATAAAGTATATATATATACTTTATTTTAAAATATTGTCGTCTTTACACAAAGCCGCCAGATGCAACTGGAAGGTAACAATGAAGCTCAAATACTTAGGAGCTAAAAATAATCTTCTTGCTACAACTGGGAAATTCATAGTAAATAGACCTAGGTTACACATCCTGTCCACTAACAACAGTAAAGGCTTTAATATGAAGATAGACACAAAATGCTGGAGTAACTCAGCGGGACAGGCAGCATCTCTGCAGAGAGGGAATGGGTGACATTTCAGCTCAAGACCTTTCTTCAGACTGAATCAAGGATCTCGTCCCGAAACGTCACCCATTCCTTCTCTCAAGAGATGCTGCCTGTCCCGCTGAGTTACTCCAGCAATTTGTGTCTATCTTCAGTTTAAACCCCCATCTGCAGTACCTTCCTAAACAAATGCTTCAATGTGCCAGGCTTGTCAGAGGTGAGATTTTGAACGTGTAAATTAGTCCAAGTGTGGCGTACCTCAACTCTAAAATATTGATGGCGTTTCCAGACGGGAAGATTCGACGGACAAAATTGAAGTCCCCGATGTAGATGCTGCCATCTGAGCCACACGCCAGAGCGACTGGTGCGTACAGTTTATTGTCCTTTGCCAGGCTGTTGCAGTTTGGACAGGCCACACTTCGCTGGCGGCCATTTCCCATGATGCTGGCAATGACAAATGGCTGCTGGGATATGAACTGGTTTTCTCCATTGCCTTTGTGCAGTATCCCTGAATGCAAAAATTGAAAGGAGGACGTAACCAAGAGAGATCACATTCATTCTGTTTGGCCAATCGCTGTGGATAGATTATACGCGATTAATAGTCTGACCTTGTAAATAATCAATTGCAGATTCAAGTCAGAAGATAAAAAAGGCAAATTAAGGTTTCTTGCAAACATAATCTGTGAAACTTGACAAGATAGGTCTGTTCAAATACTTGATTGTTGTTGAACAATGACAAGAATTATGTACACTATATAACGACAGTTCAACATTTTTTACTTCCTCACTTTTTTGTTGGTCACTATTTGTGGGGTGACTTTTCGAGACAACTACCAATTCTGACAAGGCCTATTTTGGGCGGTCTGGTGGCACAGCGATAGAGTTGCTGCCTTTCAGCGCCAGAGATCCCGGTTCGATTCTGACTATGGGTGCTGTCTGTATGGAGTTTCTCAGACCCTGTCTGTATCGAGTTTCTCATATCGCAGCAGCCATTTGTCTCCCTGTGACTGCATGGGTTTTCTCCGGGTGCTCCAGTTTCCTCCCACATCCAAATGATATAGGTTCATTTGTTTTGGCAAGCGTTAAAATTGCCAAGTCCCTTGTTTGTGTATGATAGTGTACGGGATGATCGCTGCTCGGCGCGGACTCGGGGTCCATCCCCCATCCACCTATGACCTGTCAGGCTTTATCCTGCCACTCTTCTAGATTTCTTCTACCCCCATACAATCAGTTTGATGAAGGGTCTCTGGCGGGACCTGAAATGTCATCTATCCATGTCTGTCTGAGATGCTGCCTGACCTGCATCTGCACTTTTAGTTTAGTTTAGTTTAGAGATACAGCGCGGAAATAGGCACTTCGGCCCACCAGTTTGGCGCCATCCAGCGATCCCCACACATTAACACCATCCACTAGGGACAATTTTTACATTTACCAAGCCAATTAATCTACAAACCTGTACGTCTTTGGAGTGTGGGAGGAAAGCAAAGATCTCGGAGAAAACCCACGCAGGAACATACAAACTCTGTACAGACAGCACCCGTGGTCGGGATCGAACCCGGGTCTCCGGCGCTGCATTCGCTGTAAGGCAGCAACTCTACCGCTGCGCCACCATGTCTTTCTCACCCCAAAGACATTCAGGTTTGTAGGTTAATCGGCTTGGTGTAAATGTAAATTGGCCCTAGTGTGTGTAGGATAGTGTTAGTGTGCGGGGATCGCTGGTCATCGCGGACCCGGTGGGCCGAAGGGCCTGTCACCGCGCTGTATCTCTAAACTAAATTAAACTAATCTAAGTTAAACTCATTACTTTGGGCAATATGCAGTGACCAATTAACCTACCAACTCACACACTTTGGGATGTGGCAGAAATCTCAGGCAAGCATCTGGAGAAGACTCACCGAGTGAATGCGCAAAGTCCATACAAACAGCATCAAGGCTATGATGAACCAGAGTCACTGGGGCAGTGAGGCAGTACCTCCAGCAGGTGCCCTAATGCGCCTCAAAGTGCTTTCTTTTCTATTACAGAACCTATCGTGCTGAAGCAAGTAAGGTAAATCTTATGTGTAACATAAGGTGAAGGTGAAATGATCTAAACGGAATCTGAGGGGTAACTTTTTCACACAAAGGGTTGGGGGTGTATGGAATGAACTGCCAGAAGAGGTAGTTGAGACAGGGACTATCCCAACTGTTAAGAAACCGTTAGACAGGTACATGGATAGGACAGGTTTGGAGGAATATGGAACAAACGCGGGCAGGTGGGACCAGTGTTGCTGGGACATGTTGGCCGGTTTGGGCAAGTTGGGCTGAAGGGCCTGTTTCCATACTATTTCACTATGAGAGACTAATGCCCACTTTACCATGAATACGGCATTATGCATCAAAAGGAATTCAGCTTTTCTGTGCTTCACTATTGGAATGGTCTCAGAAGTCTGATAGTTGATTAATTTGAAAAGGTCAGGTGAAAGTGTTTATTTATTTAGTTTTGATCCTGATGATTCGTGACATTATAATGGATTTTCTTTTGAACAGTATTTCCACCTGTTGTGCCACTCCGAAAATGCTGGAGGGAATAAATGTAAATAAAGTCTAATTAGTTTTATCGGTGAAATCTGAAAGCTGTCATCTTTCTTAAAACCCCGAACCCATTCCCACAGCTCGGACAAAGCCTTTCACAGCCTGGGGGACATTTAGTGATTTAGAAAAATAAACTTCGCAACCAGGAGACGCATGTGACCGCAGACGCTGCAGTTACAAAACAAAACAAGATGAAACAGGGCGTGCTGGTGTAACGCAGCAGGTCAGTGATTTCTCTGGAGGTCATGGATAGGCGACATTGAATGTTGAGACCCTTCTTCAGATTGATTGTAGTACGATACGATACTATACGATAGAAAAATAGAAACTTAGAAATTAGGTGCAGGAGTAGGCCATTCGGCCCTTCGAGCCTGCACCGCCATTCAATATGATCATGGCAGATCATCCAACTCAGTATCCTGTACCTGCCTTCTCTCCATACCCCCTGATCCCTTTAGCCACAAGGGCCACATCTAACTCCCTCTTAAATATAGCCAATGAACTGGCCTCGACTACCTTCTGTGGCAGAGAGTTCCAGAGATTCACAACTCTCTGAGTGAAAAATGTTTTCCTCATCTAGGTCCGATTTCCCCCTTATCCTTAAACTGTGACCCCTTGTCCTGGACTTCCCCAACATCGGGAACAATCTTCCTGCATCTAGCCTGTCCAACCCTTTAAGAATTTTGTGCAATAGAACTTTATTTATCCGTGGAGGCCAACAGTCATAAGTCCACGAGTCCCCGCCGACCAATGATCCCCGCACATTAACACTATCATACATCCACTAGGGACAATTTTTACATTTCCCAAGCCAAATAACCTACAAACCTGTACGTCTTTGGAGTGTGGGGAAAAAACGAAGATTGTGGAGAAAACCCATGCAGGTCACGAGGAGAACATACAAACTCTGTTCAGACAGCACCCGTAGTCGGGATCGAACCCGTGTCTCCAGCGCTGCATTCAGTGTAAGACAGCAACTCTACTGCTGCGTCACCGTGCCTATAGATTGGGGGGGGGGGGGGGGGGGGGGGGGGGGGGGGGGGGGGGGGGGGGGGTTGAGAGGGGAGTCAGTCGACCCCATGATAGACAGGGGAGAAGTTGTACAGTTTGATAGCCACAGGGAGAAAAGGATCTCCTGTGGCGTTCTGTACTGCATCTTGGTGGAACCAGTCTGTGGCTGAAGGTGCTCCTCAGGTTGACCAGTGTGTCATGGAGGGGGTGAGCTGTATTTTTGGTGTCTGCGCGCGGCCTTCAGGCCTTCAGTAGGGAGGAGTGGGACAAAGTCTGGGAAGAGGTCGGACAGGATAAAGCCCGGCAGCAGATATAATTAGACCAGATTCATACTTTAGACTTTAGAGACGCAGAACAGAAACAAGCCCTTCGGCCCACCGAGTCTGCGCTGACCAGCGATCACCCCGTGCACTAGCATCATCATCCTACACACTAGGGACAATTTACAATTTACAGAAGAATGGTAAGTTAAATAAAAGGACCCGCAAAGTACTGTGACAATGTTGTCGTTCCCAACCCCTCTCAGCCCCACCCCCTGCCTGTCTGTCAAAGGTTCCTTGACATTCAAAAATAATAAAAGTGAATCAAACTACTAAAAACATCAGAAGTTTACTCACAACATATGAAATTAAAATACTCAAAGAACAAGGGCAAGAATGTAAAGGGTGGCACGGTGGCACAGTGATAGAGTTGCTGTCTTACAGCGCCATAGATCCTGACTACGGGTGCTGTCTGTACGGAGTTTGTACGTTCTCCCCGTGACCTGCGTGGATTTCCTCCCACACTCCAAAGACATCCAGATTTGTAGGTTAATCGGCTTGGTACAATTGTAAATTATCCATCGTGTGTGTAGGATAGTGTTAGTATGCTGGGATCGCCGGTCGGGGCAGTCTCCGTGGGCGGAAGGACCTGATTCAGCGCTGTATCTCTAAAACTAAAAACTAAACAATCAAATAAACTCAGGCAATTAAAACCAATCTAATAGTTGTTCAGACTATCATTTGCTACTTGCACAGTTCTTGAAGTGTCCTTCATGAAGTGCTTCTTCTGCCTGATTGCCCTGATAACTTAATGGGTTAGTTATTGATTAGTTTGTGAAGAACTGCGCTTCCAATTAACACATTAGGCACTTTGTTTAGTGTTTAACTTTGTAAGGATGTAGCTTTGTTTTAAAACGATCAGCATTTCAGATCCTTGCTGCGGCTAAATATCAAAGAACAAACCAGCATAGAGATAAAACAAAATGAGAGTTTGCTGTGCTTTATAGGCATACAACTATCAGTATTCCGATCGAGATTGTCAAAAGATTGCAACTAAACACCATATTTAGACTTTAGAGATACAGCATGGAAACAGGTCCTTCCGCTCACCGAGTCCATGCCGACAGAGGGTAGGCGGCGCGGCTCTGGCCAACAGCGGCCTCTGCAGTCTGTCCGCGTTTTTATTATTTTCTGTCTGTGTTTTAATGTAGTTTTTGTTATTTTTTGTTGGGGTGTGTGTGTGGGGGGGGTGGGGGTGGGGTGGGGCGGGGGGGGGGGAAACTTTTTAAAATCTCTCCCTGCACTGGAGACCCGACCTTTTTCTCGTCGGGTTCCGTTGTCGTTGAGGCCGCAACGAGGAGCGGCCTCCAACAGGAAGAAGCCGGGGACTCAGGTGCCGACTCACCGTTGCCGTCGCGGAGCTGGCCGAGACCGGAGCGGTGAAGGAACGCTGCTGCTGCTGCTGCTGCTGCTGCTGCTGCTGCTGCCGATGCCGCTGCTGAGTCGGGGGCTGCTGCTGCGGGTCTGCGGACAGCGGCGCCGGGAGCCCGCGGCTCCCTGGAGAGAGACCGCTTTTCGGGGCTCCTGCAACGGAGAATTCTCCCGCCCGTGTTGCGGGGTCGAAGAGCTCCTGGTGCGGGGCCTCACTACACCGCCCCGCGCGGCTTGGAATGGCCGCGGGTACTTGCGAGCGCACACCGGGGGCTCCAACACCAGGACCCGGTGTGCGACCTCGCACCGCCCGGCGTGGCTTTAATGGCCGCGGGACAATCGCCATCGCCAGCCGGGGGCTTTGACTTTGACTCTGACATCGGGGGGGGGAGAGTGCAGTGGAGAGATAAGTTTTTTTTGGCCTTCCATCACAGCTATGTGATGGATGTTTATGTAAAATTGTAATTATGTTGTGTCTGGGTCTATTTGTGTGTAATGTATGGCTGCAGAAACGGCATTTCGTTTGGACCTCTAGGGGTCCAAATGACAATTAAATTGACTCTTGACTCTTGACTCTCTTGACTCTTGACCAGCGATCACCCAGTACAATAGCACTTCCCTACACACGAGGGACAGTTTACAATTTACTGAAGCCAATTAACCTTCAAACCTCTCTGTCCTTGGAGTGTGGGAGGAAACCAGAGCTCCTGGAGAAAACCCACGCTGTCACAGAGAGAAAATGCAAGTGGCCGGTAGTCAGGATCGAACCTGGATCTCCGGCGCTGTATAAGGCAGCAACTCTATCGCTGCACCACCGTGCCACCCTTGACAAAGATTGTTTTCATTAATTATCATTGTCTAAAGTGCTTGGAGTGTCGCTACCTACCACTTTGTACATTCAACGCATGATGCTTGTCCAAGGACCATCCCCCGAGATTGGAGGCATCCTTTTCAAACCCTTGAAGAATGGCAGTCCGTTTCTCCCAGAGAATCACATCAGGACAGGCTTCATATTCATAACCCACTGAAACTGAGAAAGAATAAAACAAATATTTTAATCTCTTCATATTGAAATCCTGCCTTCAAACTGAATTATGCTTGCAAACAGCATTATACTTTCCCACTAAACATTATTTATTGTCCATAATCGCTTTAATTCAGCTTAGTAAGCTTGCTGCTTTATTTTATTCTCGTGGTAATCTTCATCACAGACAAAAGCTAAAGAGTCTGAAATCTGGCAGATTAATTTTTTGTTGGTTTAGGCCTTGACACCTAAGTGTGTATCTGTCACTCACCACTTCATACTAAATATACTAGAGGACCCCCTCTAGTATCTTTGCTTCATACTTTTCTCTTTGGTAAGACTATACCAAATAAACTTTGGCGAGTACAAACATTTCTTCAGGTTATTTACAGCGCCAGAGACCTAGGTTCGATCCAGGCTAAGGGTGGTGCTTGTCTGTACGGAGTTTGTACGTTCTTCCCGTAACCTGCGTGGGTTTTCTCCGAGATCTTTGGATTCTTCCCACACTCCAAAGATGTAGGTTCATTGGTTTGGTATCAATGTGAAATTTGTCTCTAATAACCATATAACCATATAACAATTACAGCACGGAAACAGGCCATCTCGGCCCTACAAGTCCATGCCGAACACATTTTTTTTTCCCCTTAGTCCCACCTGCCTGCACTCATACCATAACCCTCCATTCCCTTCTCATCCATATGCCTATCCAATTTATTTTTAAATGATACCAATGAACCTGCCTCCACCACTTCCACTGGGAGCTCATTCCACACCGCTACCACTCTCTGCGTAAAGAAGTTCCCCCTCATATTACCCCTAAACTTCTGTCCCTTAATTCTGAAGTCATGTCCTCTTGTTTGAATCTTCCCTATTCTCAATGGGAAAAGCTTGTCCACATCAACTCTGTCTATCCCTCTCATCATTTTAAAGACCTCTATCAGGTCCCCCCTTAACCTTCTGCGCTCCAGAGAATAAAGACCTAACTTATTCAACCTATCTCTGTAACTAATGTGTAGGATAATGTGCGGGGATCGCTGGTTGGTGGGCCGAAGGGCCTGTTTCCGCCCTGTATCTCTAAACTAAACTAAACTGAATATTGGTGATACTGGTGAATAAATGAACATTTTCAATCCTCAACATTTCTGAATGAGGTGAAAGGTTTTGTGTAATAAATTCAGCAAATTCCAGGAGATGCTTCTGTGTTACTCCAACACGGACAATGCTAAATGCATGAGGACTCAGATATGAATTAATGGCCTTTTTAAGAGAAAAAAATATTCATTGGTTGCTGCTTCAATAATATATTGGCTCTACAGGGCCTTGTCTAGGGAGATGATAGGTAAAAATCAATAGGTTATATAAAAATGAACCCATATAATTCTCGTCCAATGTCTGTAAATCTGCAAGGAGGTAGTAGTAGAGACATTGAGCGATTGGACATCACGGTGGCGCAGTGATAGAGTTGTCGCCAGGGTACCGGGTTTCATCCTGACTACTGCTGCTGTCTGTATGGAGTTTGTCAGGAAGGAACCCGGGTCCCTGGCGTTATCTGCATGAGTTTTCTCCGGATTCCTCCCATACTCCAAAGACTTGGTAGGCTAATTAGCTGGGTAAAATTGTAAATTGTCCCCAGTGTGTGCAGGATAGTTGGTTAGTGTGTGGGGATGGCTGGTCGCCGCGGACTTGGTGGGCCAAAGGGCCAGGTTCCGCACTGTATCTATACACTAAAACAAAACTGAATTTGTTCTTCTTTTTAAGCTCGGGAGACTCTAAAGTTAAATGGAAGACCCTAACTATTATTCCTGTCTTTGTGGGACAGATCAGGAGCCTAAATGGGACAAGTTGGTTCAAATGGTGGAGTAGCAAGATGGATTCAACAGTGGCTGAATGGGAGATGCGAGAAAGTAATGGTGGATGGTTGTTTGTCAGGTTGGAGGCCAGTGATGAGTGGGGTACCACATGGATCTGTGTTGGGTCCACTGTTGTTTGTCATGTACATCAATGATCTGGATGATGGTGTGGTAAATTGGATTAGTAAGTATGCAGATGATACTAAGATAGGTGGGGTTGCGGGTAATGAAGTAGAGTTTCAAAGTCTACAGAGAGATTTATGCCAGTTGGAACAGTGGGCTGAAAGATGGCAGATGGAGTTTAATGCTGATAAGTGTGAGGTGCTATTTTGATTTGGCAGGACAAATCAAAATAGGACGTACATGGTAAATGGTAGGGAATTGAAGAATGCAGGTGAACAGAGGGATCTGGGAATAACTGTGCACAGTTCCCTGAAAGTGAAATCTCATGTAGATAGGGTGGTAAAGAAAGCTTTTGGTGTGCTGGCCTTTATAAATCAGAGCATTGAGTATAGAAGTTGGGATGTAATGTTAAAATTGTACGAGGCATTGGTGAGGCCAATTCTGCAGTATGGTGTACAATTTTGGTCGCCTAATTATAGGAAGGATGTCAACAAAATAGAGAGTACAGAGGAGATTTATTAGAATGTTGCCTGGGTTTCAGCAACTAAGTTACAGAGAAAGGTTGAACAAGTTAGGGCTTTATTCTTTGGAGCGCAGAAGGTTAAGCGGGGACTTGATAGAGGTCTTTAAAATGATGAGAGGGATAGACAGAGTTGACGTGGATAAGCTTTTCCCACTGAGAGTAGGGAAGATTCAAACAAGGGGACATGACGAGAATTAAGGGACTGAAGTTTAGGGGTAACATGAGGGGGAACTTCTTTACTCAGAGAGTGGTGGCTGTGTGGAATGAGCTTCCAGTGAAGGTGGTGGAGGCAGGTTTGTTTTTATCATTTAAAAATAAATTGGATAGTTATATGGACGGGAAAGGAATGGAGGGTTATGGTCTGAGCGCAGGTATATGGGACTAGGGGAGAATACGTGTTCGGCACGGGCTAGAAGGGTCGAGATGGCCTGTTTCCGTGCTGTAATTGTTATATGGTTATATGGTTATAAGCTGGTGGTTTTCAGGTTACAGCAAATTCATACTCAGATTCAGGTTAGTTTATTGTCATATACATCAAGTTGCAATGAAATTTCTTATTCATATGAAACGCACTAATTCGGATTATTCCATACAAAGGCACATCGCATTATACGCCTGTTTGATTGATACATTTCTGAAATAATGTGGTTGTTCCCTTAATACCAAAGCATTTATTTATACGCTCGTATTATTGTAACAACGTTCACAAATTTGCTGCTGATAATGTAGTCGGGTATATGTTTGATTTACCCATTTTTGGATTACGTGCCGCTTTTCAAGGACGTAACCCTCCCCTGCACAAAACACCTGTATTGGTATGTTGGACATTGAAGCTGATGTCACAATAACTTGAACTTTACTGATCAGATCGATTGCAAAGTGTAAGTAAAGCTACTCTAAAATCAAACAATAGCAAGAAGTGTCCCTGTCTGTTTCGTTGTCAAACAGTCCTAAAGGTGAAGGAAGGAACTGTAGATGCTGGTTTAAACCGTAGAAAGACACCGAAAGCTGGAGTAACTCGACAGGTCAGGCAGCATCGCTGGAGAAAAAGAATAGATGATGTTTTGGGTCGAGACCCTTGTTCAGACTGAGAGTCAGGGGAAAGGGAAACTAGAGATATAGACAGTGATATAGAGAGATATAGATCAAATGAATGAAAGATATGCAAAAAAGTAACAATGATAAAGGAAACAAACCATTGTGAGCTGTGGACTAGTGTAAAATGAGTAATAGGCATTGAGACTGAACAAGACGACGTGGGTGGGGGAGGGATGCAGGGGTTATTTGAAGTTGGAGAAATAATACTGCTGGGTTGTAAGGTGCCCAAGCGAAATATGAGGTTATCCTCACTCTGACAGTGGAGGAGGCCCAGGACAAAAAGGTCAGTGTGGGAACGGGGAAAGGAGAATTAAAATGTTTGGCAGCCAGGAGATCAAGTAGGAGGTGTAGGTTTTAATACTAAAAGTGGTGGCTGTTTCTCCTAAAAGCCATTTCAAAGGCTAAGCTAGAAAATAAGCGAATGATCTGTGCAAAGCCACGGCTGCCTGCTCCTGAAAGATGGACAACAGTTGCTTGGATGTTTGACTTTATTGTGCTGGCCAAATTATGAAGATAAATTAAATATAAATAATGTGAAATGCAAACTGCGCATCCCTTTGACTAATGCAAAGCAGAGTTACAAAGAAAAGAAAACAAAATTAATTAACACAACTTGATGCAAGGGAAAAATTTAATACTAAATGAAACACCATTATAATTAATAATATCTGAGCGCGTTTTTTGAAGCATATTTTCTGAAAGCAAGATTAGCACAGCAATTTCTAAAGAGCTCCATTAAGTATCATTATCAAATATCATTTCAAAAATTTACAAAGGAAAAATAACACACACACGGCAAAACGTAGTGGAAGGTTTATGTGGTTAAAGTCAACCTACCTTCCACTTGGGCGAGACCAGATACCTTCTGCCCGTAAACATCTGTTTTGTTCCATGTGAAAGTGTACACGAGGTCAGGCCTGGCAGGAAACCACTTCTGGAAGAGGCGGCCCTCAATAGCGATCATCAAATGGACCTTGACTAATCCAGTTGGGATGAAGCCATGGGCCATGACAATCCTCAACAAAGACTTGTACCCAGGAGCCCGACTGCTGAGGTAGCTGAGCTTCACAAAACTGGCTGGGACTGCAATCTCTTCCTGCACAACCTGGCAAGGTAGGTTAATACATTTGAGCTTGAGGTCGTTTTGTAACATAAAACACAAGATATAACGATGTAGCATAAATAGCTTTTTTTTTAAATGTCATTCATTTTATTCGAGAAAATCGAAATTGATCCTTCTTACCTTTTTGCATGCTTTTTTAACCTTTAAGAAACATTTAGACAGGAACCAGGATAGGGAAGGTTTAGAGGGATATGGACCGAATGGGGTTATGGTGGCAGGTTTAGTGTAGATGGGACATGTTGGTCGGTGTGGGCAAGTAGGGCTGAAGGGCTCCTTTCCACGCTGTATGACTCTCTCTGTGACTCTATGACCTTGAAGATCTGAGTTTTTATATTAGAACAGCACGGTACAGGAACAGGCCCTTCGTCACCCACGGAGTCCATGCCCGCTCACACTTGTTCTTTGTTATCCCACTTTCTCATCCACTCCCCACGAGTTAAGGGCAATTTATAGAGGCATTTGTGTCTGTTCTATTGTAAAGCAGCAACTGCGGTTCTTTGTTTGTACATGAACTGGAAAAACCTATATCCTTCGGCAGAAAGATCATTTAACTTGGGAGTAATGCTTTGTTCGTGACGGTATGGTGTGCCGTCTAACACCTCTAAAAAATTAAAAACATTGATGTACAGCAGTCAATGGCATTGCATAAAGCTCCTTTTTGACCACAAAACAAGCACTACCTGGGAGCATGGAGTCATACAGTGTGGAAACAGGCCCTCAGCTCAATTTATCCACACCGACCAACATGTCCCATCTACAAGAGTCCCGCCTGCCTGCGTTTGGCCCATATCCCTCTAAACCTGTCCTATCCATGTACCTGTCTAAATGTTTCTTATACGTTGTGATAGTACCTGCTTTAACTATCTCCTCGGGCAGGTCCTTCCATACACCCACCACTGTGTAAATAAGTTAGCCCTCCGATTCCTATTAAACATTTCCCCCTCACTTTAAACCAACATCCTCTGGTTCTTGATTCCCCCTTACGCTTGGCAAAAGACTGAACGTTTATCCAAGCTATTCCTCTCATGATTTTATACACCTCCACAACATCACACCTCATCCTCCTGCGCTCCAAGGAATAGAGTCCTAGCCTGCTCAACCTCTCCCTACAGCTCAGGCCCTCGAGTCCTGGCAACATCCTCGTAAATGTAATAACATGTAACAACCTCACATTTAATGAATGGTATCAGTGTGAGACTTCTCTTTTAACAATTTATGTGAATGAGTGGAATGAAGAAACTGTAGCGGCACCTAGTGGTGGCTTGGGGCAACACGAACCCTCGCTGTTGGCTGGCGGGGTCACGTGATCGCGGGCGCGTTTTCGTGGGTTTTTGGAATTTTAATCAGTCGAGATCCACCCATGTAGAAGGAGATTAGTTGTGTTTGGCTGACTCGGAACGCGGTTGTGAAGAAACGCTTTGTTTAACGTTCTAAATAAAGAATTCATTTTCACTCAACTGTGTGGTCTCCCGACAAAGTGGTGACCCCGCAGGTCCGATCGTCAATTCGGACCTCGATCATGAATGCAGCCGCTAACCCAGACGCCCAGCCTACCCAACAAAATGCTGTGGGCCTGAAACTGCCAGTTTTCTGGGCGGTGCAGCCTCAAGTGTGGTTTGCCGTCATTGAGGCCCAATTCGAAATCAGAAATAATCTCGCGGACGCCACCCGATATTTCAACGTGGTTGGGGCGATTAGCCAAGAGACGGCCACACGTTTGCTGCCATACATGCAGGATCCTCCCGCGATCAGCAAGTACGAGGGCCTCAAGGCGCTGCTGCTCCGCACGTTTGGGCTCAGCCGCCGCGATCGCGCTGCCCGCCTGCTCCATATGGACGGCCTCGGCGATCGAAAGCCGTCCGCGCTCATGAGCGAGATGCTCGCCTTGATGGACGGCCATCGCACCTGCCTGCTGTTCGAGCAGGCCTTCCTGGAGCAGATGCCCGATGACATCCGCCTGCTCCTCGTGGGCTCGGACTTCACTGATCTCCTGCAGCTCGCCGAACGGGCCGATGAACTGTGGCTCGCCAAACAGCAGGACGGTGGGTCCATCAGCTGTGTGTCCACACCCAGGCACCAGCAGCCTCACAGAGACGTCCAACCCACCGCTGCCCTCGCCACGCCGTTGCCGCCTGACCGTGGTACGCTGGGGTGCCGAGGCCCGTCGATGCCGCGCCCCCTGCTCATTTGCGGCAAATGCCTCGGCCGATCATCAGTAGAGGCCACCGTGATCGGCCAGAATCACCGCCCCTACATTCGGGATCGCTGTTCTGGACTTTGCTTCCTCGTGGACAACGGGGCCGTGGTGAACATCTTCCCCCCGACTGGACAAGACGCCCCTGCCGGTAAGCAAGGCCCCGTCCTGACTGCTGTCAACAGTAGCCCCATCCGCACGTACGGCACGCGGACTCTCTCTCTCATTTCGATTTGGTGGGCCCACTAACGCCGTCTCGTGGCGCCACACACCTGCTGACCATCGTATGTCGCTTGACGAGGTGGCCAGAAGCAATTCCACTATACATGGCGAATCCTTGCACACTTTGTGTGTGAAAGAATTTCACTGTGACCATGGCACGTGTGAAAATAAAGCATCAATCATTCATTCAATTTAAGTCTTAATATTAATGCATGTCACTTTCAGCAAGGAATCCATAAACGAGATAGAATACCATTTCAGATCAAGTTGCACAAAATCTCTAACTTGATACAGTTTGTGTACGAAGGAACTGCAGATGCTGGTTTACAATGAAGATAGATAATCCGCTGTTCCAGGTGTAGACTCCTATAAATCGGCGAGACCAAGTGCAGGCTCGGCACTCGTTTTGCTGAACACCTCCGCTCAGTCCGCCTAAACCTACCTGATCTCCCGGTTACTAAACACTTTAATTTCCCCTCCATTCCCACACTGACCTTTTTGTCCTGGGCCTCCTCCATCAGAGTGAAACACAGCACAAATTGGAGGAACAGCACCTCATATTTCGCTCGGGTAGCTTGCACCCCAGCGGTATGAATTTTGACTTCCCCAACTTCAATTTACCCTTGCTTTCCCTCTCCCTCCATCCCTCCCCCTTCCTAGTTCTCTGACCAGTCTGACTGTCCCTCTGATGAAATGTTATCTCTGCATGCTTCGTTGTCACCTTCCCCGAGCTAACAATGATCTATTCTACATTGTTCTTGAACATCATCCCCTTTGATGTCTCGTGTTCACACCTTGCACTTTCTTATCTCTGTGTCTCACTCGCCCCTGATTCTCAATCTGAAAAATGGTCTCGAACCGAAACGCCACCCATTCCTTCTATCCAGAGATGCTGCCCGTCCTGCTGAGTTGTCTATTTTCTCTATCATCATCATATAATGAAAGCACATTTGGTCAATTGCTCAGCAAGTCACTTTATAGAAATCACAGTTTGAAAATTTTCTCCTTGTCTTGTTGGGCTGCTAGAATTCTGCCACGTTCCACATTTTGGAAGGCAACTATTTCAAATAACGTACATTGGTCCTTCCTCCTGCTATGCTAAGAACGATTGTGTTTCATCAGCTGTGAAGGTCACAATTCCATTTGATTTGCAAGTGAATTGCTGGAAATAATAAATTAGCGCCTGTGATCCCAGGAATGGACATGAAGGGAATAATCATCGACAATACTGAACTCAGCAAGTCCCATGTGATTTGTTGTCAATTAACTTTGATAGCTGTAAACTAGTGACCGGCTGAGAATGTTTAAGTGGCATTTAGCTCCAAGGTTTATGGGCATCCCAATACGCAAGACCTTTGGTGAAATGTAACCCAGTCAATAGTCCTCAGTCTACCTGCTTTCAAGATAATGGCAAAACCTCTTTAAGGTGAGGAGGGAAAGATTTTATAGAAATCTGAGGGGCAACTTTTTCACACAAACGGTGGCGGATGTATGGAACGAGCTGAGGTAGTTGAGGCAGGTACTATTGCGATGTTTCAGAAGCAGTTAGACAGGTACATGGATAGGACAAGTTTCGAGGGATGTGGGCCAAATGAAGGCAAGTGGGACTAGTGTAGATGGGACATGTTGGTCAGTGTAGGCAAGTTGGGCCGAAGGGCCTGTTACCATGCTGTCTCACTCTATGACTCTAAATTGGAGAAACAAGGGACTGCAGATGCTGGTTTACGAAAGAAAATCCACAAAAGTGCTGGAGTAGCTTTATCAGTCCAGAACCAGGGACCACAGTTGGAGAGTAAGGGGTAGGCCATTTAGAACGGAGATGAGGAAGAACGTTCTCACCCAGAGAGTTGTGAATCTGTGGAATTCTCTGCCTCAGTGGAGGCCAATTCTGTTCAAGCTTCTTCTTCTTATCGAGTCCACACACAAGATTAGAAGTTGTTCAGCCAGAGCTGGACACACTTCTCTGCATCTGCACACAACGGTGTCTGTCTTGTCACTTCTTGTGTTTCTTGTGTGTGATAATGGGCAGATTGGTGGAAACAGGGCTGTGTCGTGAACGCTCTTTCCTTGACCCCTCTGGATGCTTTCAAGAGAGTTAGATAGGGCTCTTAAAGATAGCGGAGTCAACGGATATAGGGAGAAGGCAGGAACGGGGTACTGATTGTGGATGATCAGCCATGATCACAGTGAATGGCGGTGCTGGCTCGAAGGGCCGAATAGCCTACTATCTATTGTCTATTGACCCAAAACATCACCCATTCCTTCCCCACAGAGATGCTGCCTGTCCCACTGAGTTACTCCAACATTTTGTTTCTATCTTTGATGAAAATCAACATCTGTAGATCCTTCTTACCTATTCCCCAATAACAGGTATAAAACGCCAGACTCTATGAATAAGCCAGATCAGGAAGTAGCACTGGTGATTCACGAGAGAAATGGAAACTCCCCTAAGTTATTAGTTCTTCCGTCAAAAGATGACATTAATGGCCGTGTAATTGTGTATTGTGAAACCGAAGAGATGATTGTTATTTACGTCAGCACTGAAAATGATTACACATTGTCTTTATTGTAAGTAGCCAAAAGAGGCAGCTCTAGGACTGTCCAGTCCCTGAATCAATACTGTTTGTTGTTTAATTATATCTTATTAAATATTTTTCCTTTAGAGTGGATTTTCCTGCAGCTCTCAAGGCAAAAGTCATAATTTATGCCTTATTAAACGCATTGTAAATTAGAACCTAGAAACTGCCAATGCTTTTTATATGCAAAAGGTCACAAAATGCTGGAGTAACTCAGCAGGTCAGGCCAGGCCGATTCCCTTCCCCAGACTCAATTAGATCTCAATTATAGATTAGGTCCTCTAGCCATTTCTGAATGAAGAACTATCAACAGTGCAATGGCCACTGGAATCATAATTGTTTTATGACCAAGAAAATTAAATACATTTTGAGGCAGATTAATGACAATACATAAGTGTCACCAAAATATAGAAACATAGAAAATAGGTGCAGGAGGCCCTTCGAGCCTGCACCACCATTCAATATGATCATGGCTGATCATCCAACTCAGTATCCTGTACCTGCCTTCTCTCCATACCCCCTGATCCCTTTAGCCACAAGGGCCACATCTAACTCCCTCTTAAATATAGCCAATGAACTGGACTCAACTACATTATGTGGCAGAGAATTCCAGAGATATAAAGTAAGAAAATAATTTGACTTAAGTTTTCAAACTACCAAAGTAAATTTATATTATTTATTTTAGATTAGTTTAGTTTAGTTTAGAGATACAGCGGGGGAAACAGGCCCTTCGGTCCACCAAGACCACAGCAACCCGCGATCCCTGTACAATGGCACTGTCCTACACACACTCGGGACAATTGATCATTTTTACTGAAGCCAATTAACCTACAAATCTGCACGTCTTTGGGGTGTGGGAGGAAACTGGAGCGCCCGGAGAAAACGCTCGCAGTCACAAGGAGAACGTACAAACTCCGTACAAACTGCACCCGCAGTCACGATCAAACACGGGACTGTAAGGCAGCAACTCTACCGCTGCGCCACTGTGACGGCCTTGAAAGCAACCACTTTTATTCTAAAAACTCGGATGAATGAAGGCAGTCTAAAAGTTAGAGCTAAGCCATTCAGGAGGGTGTCTCTCTGCTCAGAGTAGCTGAGGTATATTTACTAGTGAATAGCGACAGTTAATGCCGAGTGTTGTTTAATAAATCTCAGCTTTAACAGTTGACTTTGGGAGTTATGAGTGATCGTATTGTCCAAAGATACCAGCCGTTGATCTGCCCTCATAAACACAATATTCATGTGATTAGTCTATATATTTCTGGTCAATGATGGATCACGAATTGTTGATGGATTTTGTGAAGATAATATCGTGTTTTTTTAAATCTTATCTGTTGGTAAGGCTGTTTCTCAGCACTTATCTGCAGTGTATGTTATATGCTACATATGAGTTCAGTCCTGATTGTTATCCAGGTCTTGCTACCCGTTGAACAGACTGATTCATTCTTAGAGGAGAAACAGTTCCATTCAGACTGTGATCCCGGGAAGCCATGTAAATGTTGGATAAGTGTTTGTTAACAGACTATGGTTCTCTCTTTCCTGAATTATAGTAGGTATGTAGTTTTAAATCTGTAAGAAGGAACTGCAGATGTTGGTTTAAACCGAAGATAGACACAAAAAGCTGGAGTAACTCAGTGGGACAGGCAGCGTCTCTGGAGAGAAGGAATGAGTGACGTTTCGGGTAAATAATGATTCATTTTACGCCCAGGTTGACATGAATTCTACCTGTTATACAGCACAGAAACCAGGTCCTTCGGCCCATCTCGTCCATGCCGACCAAAATACCGCATCTAAGCTAGTCCCATTATCCTGCGTTTGGCCCATGTCCTTAAACCTCTCCTGTCCAATTCAATCAGTCAGTGATATTTTACTGCCACATGTACCTAGGTACGGTGAAATGCACCGAACCCGATAAAACCGTACTGCAGACCTCAAGAGTCGCCACGTTTCTGGCGCCGACAAGGCCACAAAACTTCACCGAACAGTCCGTGCGCATTGGTGTCTGAGTGTCTTTTTAATGTTGTCATTGTACCTGCCTCAACTACCACCTCTGACAGCTTATTCCATATAACCACAACCCTCTTTATGAAAAGGTCACCCCTCAGGTTCCAAGTAATCAGGTTGCTATTAAGTCTTTCCCCTCTCACCATAAACCTGTACCCTCTGGTTCTTGATTCCCCCAACCCTGGGTAAAAGACTGTGCATTCGCACAATCGGATGATTTTACACACCTCTATAAAATCACCCCTTAGCCTCCTGCGCTCTAAGGATAATGTTTTGTAGAAAGTAGAGGTCTTTGTTACTTTGAAGTAAGTAAAAACATGTTTTTCTGATTCTATGTTCCACATTGCTTGCGGTTAGAAAATGTACCTAAATATTATGATAGAATAAGAAGCAAAATGTAAGCTTAGTAGAAATATACATGTGTAGGAAGCAACTGTAGATGCTGGTTTACACCGAAGATAGACACAAAATTGCTGGAGTAACTCAGCGGGTCAGGCAGCATCTCGGGAGAAAAGGAATGGGTGACTTTTCTGGTCAAGACCCTTCTTTAGACCTACTATAAAAAAATATATATATATACATATGTATATGAATATGTATATATATATATATACTGTATATAAATATACTATATATAAATATAGTAGGATATACTTTGTGATTCTTTTTGCATTAATCTTCATTATTTTAAACTTATATTTCAATTTTGGAATGTTTCCTGACCCCACAAGTACTATAATATAAGTTCAGAAGTTACAGGAGCAGAATTAGACCATTCAGCCCATCAAATCTACTCCGCCATCTCATCATGGTTGATCAATCATTCCCTCTTAACCCCATTCTCATGCCTTCTCCCATTAACCCTTGACACTGACCGGTACTAATAAAGAATTTATCTATTTCTCTCTTTGCCTTAAAAATACCCATTGCCTTGACCACCACCCTCTGACTAAAGAAATTCCTCCCCATCTCCTTCCTAAAAGAACATCCTTTAATTCTGAGGCTGTGGTCTCTGGTCCTAGACTCTCCCACTAGTGGAAGCATCATATTCATACACCTGTAATACATGTACCAAAACATGGAGAAGCATTGATTCCTACTTGTATTTCTGGGATGGCAGGTCCTCGCTGCGGACAAGACCCCGTAAACGTGGTCAGCGGCGAAGGAAGAACAATCGGATTCAGGGTCGAGAAGCTACTGAGGTCGCAGAAAGGAGGATTAGATGTTGTTCTCTTCATGATGACTTTATCCATAACGACAAACCTGTTCCATGGCAACCAGAGGGTGCGGTTTACCGTGATGAAGGGGGCGCGCTCAAAGACTAGCGTGATGGAGATCCCTCCAATTGCCACGAGATCAAAACTGGTAGTTAAAGAGAGAGAAAGAGTCACAAATAAGTAAATGTTGAAAAGTTAAATTTGATCTGAACATCATCTGTGCATAACAGTTGTCATGGAAACAAAAGAAGTGCAGGAGTAGGCCATTCGGCCCTTCGAGCTAGCACCACCATTCAATATGATCATGGCTGATCATCTAAAATCATTACCCTGTTTCTGCTTTTTCCCCATATCCCTTGATTCCATTAGCAATAAGAGCTAAATCTAACTCTCTCTTGAAAACATCCAGTGAATTGGCCTCTACTGCCTTCTGTGGCAGAGAATTCCACAGATTTACAACTGTCTGGGTGATTTTTTGTTCTCAACTCAGTCCTAAATGGCCTATCCCTTATTCTTAACATTCTTAATATTCATAACTTTGACTGTAATGACTTAAACCAACTCTGAACACACCCAAAGTTTGCCTTTGACTGTAACATGTGCTCATTGTGGATTAATATCCTATGTCAAAAGTTTCAGATTCCTTTTGCATATTCCACGAGCAGAAGCCTACTCATTAACCAAACGTCTGTTCCCTCCTTTTCCTCTGGTATTTTATTTCATTCACATGTTTAAACTATAATGTTTTATTCTTAATGTTTTCATGTTTTATGTTTTATTCTTAATTATTTACTGTTGTTACTTGCGAGCGGAGCACCAAGGCAAATTCCTTGTATGTGTACACACTTGGCCAATAAACTAATTCGTTCATCCGTTCATTTAGTTTATACAACTAATTTACAAATATCCAGAAGATCTGGTCTTGTGGAGTGCATGTAAAAAAATGAGATAAAATGCTAGTTAATCTTGAGTTATTTCTTGCTTCATTTCATTGCAGAGTTTGGAAAATGTAATCCAAATATAAGCTTGGTAATAATGGGGAAACACATTTACAGTTTATTCTGACACATCGCCTAAAAGGCAACAAGAGCGCTTGAACAATTCAATTAAGTTGATATAAAAATGTATAGTATTCCAGATTCAACAAGCCTTTTAAGGTAGTCTCTCTATCAGAAAGATCTTGTTAGCTATTATAATAGAATCAGCTACATTTAAGTTCAAAGATACAGCGTGGAAACAGGCCCTTCGGTCCACTGAGTCCATGCTGACCATCGATCACCCGAACATACTCGTTTTATGTTATCCCACTTTCTCATCCACTCCCGATGTATTTGGGGGCAATTTACAGAAGCCAATTAACCTACAAACCCGCACGTCTTTGGGAGGAGAAAACTCACACGGTCACAATGAAAATGTACAAACCCATGGTATGGATCGAACACGGGTCTCATTGCCTGATAAACCTGTATGGCTTTGGAGTGTGGGAAGAAACTAGAGCTCCCGTATAAAACCCATACAGTCACGGGGAGAACGTACAAACTCCGTACAGACAGCACCCTTAGTCAGGATCGAACCTGGGTAAGGCAGCAACTCTACCGCTGCGCCCAGTATTATGGCTCTTTGGTTCAGTCTAGTTTATTGTCAGGAGTACCAAGGTTGCGTGTTATCTACTCAGTGAAAGACAATACATGATGGGCATCAGTTGGCATCTTATGATGCTATATACACATCTACCATGAACATTTGATTCAGCATGCATGGCTTGGGAAGTGAGACGGAGGGAGTAATGAAAATCATTCTGCTGCACCTGCCATCCTGTCGGCTGATGGTGTACCCATAGTCTTCATGGTTCAGGAAGCTGATGTTCACACCGACCAGTGGGGTTTCATCCACAGCGACCACCTGCCCTCGAACCACACAGACACTGCTGAAAGGGGAAAGCATGCAGATAAACACAATGCAAATAGAGTTCAACTATTCCATTTACTTTGTTTAGTTTAGATTCGAGATACAGCGCAGAAACAGGCCCTTTGGCCCACTGAGTCTGTGCCAAACGGAGTTGCAGAACTTCAGTTAGAAGAAAGGTCTTGATCCAAAACGTCACCCATTCCTTCTCTCCAGAGATGCTGTCCTGTCCCGCTGAGTTACTCCAGCATTTTTGCGTCTATCTTCGGTTCAAACCAGCATCTGCAGTTTCTTCCTACACAAATGCTTTTGGGTGGTTGCCCTTTCCATCTGCTCGGTTAAAAGTAACCAATGAGAAATGGGTGTCCGTCAATGTCCAAATCCACCATTACATCCACCGTATGAATGTTATAGTTTGTTGTCAAGTTGTATCTTTCAAGACTGTGAATGTTGCTGTGGACAATATTTAGTTTAGTTTAGTTTAGAGTTGCAGCACAGAAACAGACCCTTCGGCCCACCGTGTCCGCACTGACCAGCGATCCCTGCACACTGACACTATCCTACACTCACTGGGGACAATTTACAATTATATCAAAGCCAATTAACCTACAAACCTGTGCGTCTTTGGAGTGTGGGATGAAAACGGAGATCCTGGAGAAAACCCACGCATGTCATGGGGAGAACGTACAAACTCCGTACAGACAGCGCCCGTGTTCAGGTTCGAACTGGATCTCTGGTGCTGTTAGGCAGCAACTCTATTGCTGCACCACCGTGTCACCCCTAGATTCTAGATTACGATCCTGGATTATATCGACAATATGAACTAAATGACTGTGAGCCGCATTTGCACAATGTCTTCATGGTAAGCACCATGCTTATGCATTGGCACTGGATGCAAACTTGCTCCAGATAATTTAACTAGAAACTGGAAGTAGGTATTTCAATTGGGCAGCAGTGGAGTTGCTGCCTTACAGCGCCAAAGACCCGGGTTCGATCCCGACTACTGGTGCGGTCTGTACAGAGTTTGTACGTTCTCACCGTGACCTGCGCGGGTTTTCTCCGAGATCTTCAGTTTCCTCCCACACTCCAAAGACGTACACATTTGGAGGTTCATTGGCTTGATATAAATGTTAAAAATTGTCCATAGTGCAAGATAGTGTTAATGTGTGGGGATTGCTGAATTGGTGGGAACTCGGAGGGCCAAAGGGCCTGTTTCCACGCTGTATCTCTGAACTAATCTAAACAGAAGTCATCCTTCTACACCATCATCCAAGACATTTGATTCCCATTCAATTGTGTTTGATGACCACTGACCTTCAATGTATGGAGAGGAGACGTATGATAAATTGTGAAGCAAATTCAGAAACATCATATCTACCGTTTGAAGTAATAAATGTATTGCTGAAGTCAATTTTGCCAAATGCCTTTGCAAATTATGAAACAGTAAAATGCCTTTTGATT
Organism: Leucoraja erinaceus; assembly: GCF_028641065.1. Classification (NCBI taxonomy): domain Eukaryota; kingdom Metazoa; phylum Chordata; class Chondrichthyes; order Rajiformes; family Rajidae; genus Leucoraja; species Leucoraja erinaceus. The sequence goes on from NC_073388.1 coordinate 9,259,268, forward strand.
AAAATGCCCATAAACATGACAAATATCAGTTTCTGTAATATCCATCTTATTCGGCTGAACATAATAGGGAAGTCATGGAGGATTATGAAATTAGTCACGCTGCAATCATGACGGACTTTATATTTTAACTGCCACGGGGAAATCCAGGGGTTTGAGTGAAGTTTTACTTTACAAGTCTTCAGACGAATTGCTTGAAGGTGATGGATTTTATTGAGCTTCTATGATCGCGCTGAGCTAAGTCTGTTTTCTATATTGTGTTCCCAGCTGGTTGTGGTAGGATAATTCAGGAGATCTAATTCTTCTAGAAAAAACTGAAATGGAATTTAGTTTTTTCTAGAAGAATTAGATCTCCTGAATCATCCTACCACAACCAGAGAGCAGTGCTGTACTGCTACCTCCCTCTTTGGTGACCCTCAGACCAGCCTTGACTGGACCTTGCTGGCTTCACCTTGCACGGAACGTTATTTCATCATCATGTATCTTCACTGTAAATGGCTCAATTGTAATCAAGTACAGTATTGTCTTTCTGCTGGTACACAAAAATGCTGGAGAAACTCAGCGGGTGCAGCAGCATCTATGGAGCGAAGGAAATAGGTAACGTTTCGGGCCGAAACCCTTCTTCAAACCGTCTTTCTGCTGACTGGATAGCACGCAACAAAGGCTTTTTACCGTACCTCAGTTCACGTGGAAATAAACTAAACCAAAACTGAACTGAACTGAACTCCTGACACAAAAAAATGAAAGTGAAACACCATCTTAGCACTTCTGGCTTTTCCCCCCATATATTCAAGACTTCCATCAACATTTGGAAACACAGTAACTTCAATAATTTGATTGCTCATTTTAGTGGGACATTTGTTTCGCCTTAACCCCTCAACAACAAGACCTGAAAATGAATATTAGTTTGGGATCTATGCCAAAAAAATCAAATTCCTCGTATGTTACAAAACATACTTGGCTAAAAAAGTATATGATATGATGCAAATACATCTTTAAGATAAAGGTTTTAATACACTAACCAGGGGGGGGTTGTAAAGTAGAGGGGAGGTAGAAGTGTAATGGAAAAGCAATGTTGAATTGACACAAATGTACAGGTCACTCACCGTCAATAGGTGTTGGGAATGTCCGGAGTTTTTAACAAAAATTCTGAAAATATGTCTTTAAGGTTTTAATAGTTTCGTTTAGTTTAGTTTATTGTCACCTGTACCAAGGTACAGTGAAAAGCTTTTGTTGCGTGCGAACTAGTCAGCGGAAAGACAATACAACAATTCCAATCAAGCCATTTACAGTGTATAGATACATATTAAGGGAATAATGTTTAGCCTAACAAAGGGATTGTAATCCGGAGAGAGATATAATGGAACGGCAATGTGGGAACGATCTGACTGAAAACAAGATGGACTTTTCATAAGTTCAGAAGTTTTAGAAGCAGAATTAGGCCATTCGGCCCATCATGTCTACTCCACCATTCAATAATGACTGATCTATCTTTTCCTCTCCAGCCCAATCTCCTGACATCGCCTCCTTACTAATCAATACCGTTACACACTCTTTGTGTGTACCAGACCTTGTTATCAAAGCCGAATGATTCTAGTAATTTGTACTCTGCATTTATAATCTTGCAATTTATGCATGTCACTTTGATTCAGAAATGTTGATAGATACTGTAGAGAATTAAAGAGCTGCAATTACTTGCTGTCAAACAGACCATCACTGGGGAGCACATGGGTATTCCCTTTGCCAACCAGGAACTTGATTCTATCATAGAAGAGTCTTGGGGGGTGGAAGGGAAAGGGCAATTGGCTTTGCTGAATCAGGTCAAGTGGGTCAGGTGATCCTTGGCAGAGCTGTCCAGTGTAACAAATGGTTTGTCTGCAGCAGTCCGGGTCCGTGCAGTCTGTTAAACCATCTGGAAGAAAACAGAAGGGAAATATTGAACATGAGTATTATGGCATCATAATTCATAATATTATGCTGCACATCAAATGGACTGTCAAACAATTTTTTTTTTCATTTTCATGGAGGGCACAGTGGAGCTGTGCGGTAGAGTTGCTGCCTTACAATGCCGGAGACCCGGTTCGATCCTGACTACAGGTGCTGTCTGTACGGAGTTTATACGTTCTCCCCGTGACCACGTAGGTTTTCTCCGGGTGCTCCGGTTTCCTCCCACATTCCAAAGACCTACGGGTCTGTCTCAAGTGTGTGCGTGTAGAGGGAGAGGTAGAGGGAGAGGTGGGAGAGGGAGGAGCAGGGTGGGGGGTGGAGGGGGGAGAGAGGAGCAGACTTGATGGGCCAAATGGCCTCATTTTCTCCCATGTCTAATGATCTTATGATATTTTCTTTCCTTTGTTTTGGACATTTTCAGAAAACAACCAAAATATAGTTCTATAGTTCATGTCCTTTACATAAAGAACATATAAACATCCAAGGTTACACAAAAAAGCTGGAGAAACTCAGCGGGTGCAGCAGCATCTATGGAGCGAAGGAAATAGGCAACGTTTCGGGCCGAAACCCTTCTTCCTCTTCAAGATATAAACATTGAATGCCAGCTAGACGTCACATTTGCTTGAATTAAACAGATGATATATTATAGCTGTTGAGAACAAGGAGACATCAGCTGAGATTCAATAGAAAGTGAAAAATGTAAAGAAAAAGTCCTCAACTTTGTTGGATCAATGCTGAAGGGCGCTAGGCATTTCTTTCTTGTGAAAGCTGATTCCTGCTCTAGGAACCATCCTTACTTATGTTAGGACAAAGGAGAGTGTTGAAGCTAAGACAAGGAGAAACAAGGGGCCTGGTTGTATAATTAGGCTAGAAACAGCCTCTTGAACTCCTTTCCCCTCTATAGTGATAAAACGCTTGTGAAAGGCAACAAGCAATTAATTTTCTTTGACTCATCCTGGCAAATGCAAAACTCAAACCTTCAAAACCTTGGTCCAAAGAATGGATCGACTGGGCTTACATTCGCTGGAATTTAGGATAAAAGGGGATCTTATAGAAACATATAAAATTATTAGGGGATTGGACGGGTTAGACGCAGGAAAATTGTTCCCCACGTTGGGGGAGACCAGAACCAGGGGTCACAGTTTAAGAATAAGGGATAGGCCATTTAGGACTGAATTGAGGAAAAACCTTTTTACCCAGAGTGGCAAATCTGTGGAATTCTTTGCCACAGAAGGCAGTGGAGGCCAATACACTGAATGTTTTCAAGAGAGAATTAGATATAGCTCTTTGGGCTAACGGAATCAAGGGATATGGGGCAAAAGCAGGAACGGGGTACTGATTTTGGATAATCAGCCATGATCATATTGATTGGCGGTGCTGACTCGAAGGGCCAAATGGCCTACTCCTGCACCTATTTTCTATGTTTCCATGGTCAACAGAACAACAGAGGCAGGATGACAGGTGGAACCATCCTTCAGAAAGTGTTGTGTACAACAGCAGAAGAGGTCTGAGTTTCTCATGTGAGTCACAAGCCTGCTGGTAAGTACAGGGATGCCAACATGTACATGACTTGAATGCAAATGTCACTGTACCCTACATACCAAATATGATTTTATTGAAAGATTCTTTTATGTTTAAGTTTACTTTATTTTTTAGTGTATTGTCAGGTGTACCGAGGTACAGGTTCCCGGATGGCTCGATTGTAATCATGTATAGTCTTTCCGCAGAATGGTTAGCATGCAGCAGCTTTTCACTGTACCTCGGTACATGTGGTAATATACTAAACTCTACAGTGAAATGCTTTTTTTGTTTCCTGCTATCCAGTAGGTGGAAAGACTGTACATAATTACAATCAATCCATCCACAGTATACAGATACAGGATACAGGGAATAACGTTTAGTGCAAGATAAAGTCCAGTAAAGACCGATTAAAGATAGCCCGAGGGTCTCCAATGAGGTAGACGGCAGCTCATAACCACTCTCCACGGATGATTCAGTCATCTGATAGAATAGCCTTTTATTTGTCATTCAGACCGAAGTCTGAACGAAATTTAAGCAGTCATACATACAATAAAAAACAACAATAAACACATATTAACATCCACCACAGTGAGGCCACCAACATCTCCTCACTGTGATGGAGGCAAAAGTCTTAGGTCTGCAGTCTCTTCCCTCCTCTTCTCCCTCTGCGCTGAGGCGATACCCCCCACCCCGGGCGATGTTATAACAGTCCCGCGGCTCAACACCGCGGCCCGGGGTGGACGTAGCTGCCGCCCACCCAGACCTGCAGACGCAGCCGCTGGCCCGCGGCCGAACCCCGGACACAGGCCACCGCCGCCAGAACACTGTCCCAGCCACCCTCACGTGAGTAACTGCTGGGAAGAAACTGTCTCTGAATCTGTAGGTATGCATTTTCACACTTCTGTACCTCTTGCCTGTTGGGAGAGGAGAGAGGGGTGAAGAGTGAGTGACCGGGGTGAGACTGGTCCTTGAGTGTGCTGGTGGCCTTGCCAGGGCAGCGTGAGGTGTGGATGGAGTCAATGGAAGGGAGGTTGGTTTGTGTGATGGTCTCAGCTGCTAATTCAATTCTCTGCAATTCTCCGGTTGCTTTTTGATTCAACACAGTACCTTTCCTGCTATCAATTGACCATCAGTCATGTTTTGAATGTCGAGTTTTACAAGGATTCTTAAACAGAATGTTTGTAAATTACCCATTAATGAAACTAGAGCCTGAGAACAGGAAGCAAAGGGGATTAAAATGATACCAGCCAGGCACAATCTGTTCACCAATACCCACATCTTGCTCCATCCCTTGGGGAATTATTAAATATGGAACAAAAACAAAAGATATTTTATTCAACTGAGTCTGAGCTATAGAGAGATGTTGAGCAGGCAGGGTCTCTATTCCTTGGAGCACAGGAGGATGTGGGATGATCTTATAGAGGTGTATACAATCATGAGAGGAATAGATTGGGTAGATGTACGGAGTCCCTTGCCCAGAGTAGTTGAAGCACGGACCAAGGTTTGTGAAGGGGAAAAGATTTAATAGGAATCTGAGGGGTAGCTTTTTCACACATGGTTGTATGGATTGAGCTGCTTGAGTGGGTAGTTGAGGCAGGGCCTATCCCAACATTTAAGAAACAGTTAGACAGGTTACATGGATTGGACAGGTTTGGAGGGATAGTTCAAGTGAGTTTATTGTCATGTGTCCCTGTATAGGACAATGAAGTTTTGTATAGGACAATGAAGCTTTGCTTAAGCACACAGAAAATAGTAGGCATTTACTACAAAACAGATAAATGTGTCCATATACCATGATATAAATATATACACACATGAATAAATAAACTGGTAAAGTGCAAATAACAGAAAGTGGTTATTAATAATCAGAGTTTTGGCCGAGCCAGGTTTAATAGCCTGATGGCTGTGGGGAAGTAGCTATTCCTGAACCTGGTTGTTGCAGCCTTCAGGCTCCTATACCTTCTACCTGAAGGTAGCAGAGAGATGAGTGTGTGGCCAGGATGGTGTGGGTCTTTGATGATACTGCCAGCCTTTTTGAGGCAGCGACTGCGATATGGGCCAAATGCAGGCAGGTGGGACGAGTGTAGCTGGGACATGTTGGCTGGTGTGGGCAATTTTAGCCCATGACTTTGCTGAGGCAAAAGCAATTTGTGATGTCCCATTGCCACCCTACTTATACTGTAACTAACTCTGCATGGATTGCAACCCAAAGTGTTCCTGGCATGTAGGACTCAATGGCTACATCTTCCGAGCCATGGAAAATTCATTTTTGGCTACGTCTTTAAGTCTGACTTAAGTCGGTAAGACTTCCCTCCTTTCCGCTAGCTATATTATGATATATTATGATTATGTTCTGGTTTTAACTCCTGAACATTTTTCAAATTTCAGAGCAAATCGCAAGGTATTTCAGTTTACACCGACCGACAGGATTAGTTGTTAGAAACCTGCAACGTTCTATTTTACCCCAGGACTGATAATAGATTATATTTTAAAATTCCAGCGTTCACAAGTGAACAGCTTCCAATAATTTTGTTGCACTTAAACAGTTGCTTTTGAAAGGGTTGATCAGCTAATAGGTGAACAAGTTGGAGCCCACTTATCCTCCCTCATCTGTGCCATTATGAAGTGCAACAGTTCATGCAGTATCTCAGGTACTGACAGTATCGCAGGCCCACGTTTGCAACCCAGGAACATGACATTTCCACTGGTATTATATTGGTATCCGCAATTCTGACATTGTCATCGAATGAACTTCAACTGCACATTCCAGATATGTTTTTCTATTAAATGCACATCAGATAACAAGGCTAAAAATAAACTCTCAGGCTGACATTTTGTTTCCCCGACAGTTGCTAAAACTATTTCGGTGGCGCAGAGGTAGAGTTGCTGCCTTACAGAGCTAGAGGCGCCGGTGATCCGAGTTCGATCCCAACTACAGGTGCTGTCTGTACGTAGTTTGTACTTTCCCCCCGTGACTTGCGTGGGTTTTCTCCGAGACCCTTAGTTTCCTCCCACACTCCAAAGATGTACAGGTTTGTAGGTTAATTTGCTTGGTAGAATTGTAAATTGTCCCTGTGTGTGCGGGGTCGTATTAATATGCGGGGATCGCTGGTTTGCGCAGAATCGGTAGGCCGAAGGACCGGTTTCTGCTCTGTATCTTTAAACTAAACTGAACTATTGTTAATCTTCCATACAACATTAACCTAATTCCGCATGTTTAATTGGTGTCTTCCAGCATTCTGGTGATTATCATGCTGATCTGAATAGAAGCTCAAATATCCAATATGATTTTTTCATTTACTATTTGACCTCCATATAGTTGTCTGATGGAATATTTGCCATGCAATGCCCTGGCTATATTTCATGTTCTTTTTCCACCTCTTCTTTATCTACAATAGGAACCAGAGGGGCAACTTTCTCACACAAAGTATGGAGGGTGTATGGAACGAGCTGCCGGAGGAGGTAGTTGTGGCAGATACTGATAAGGCCTGTTTCCATATCATATGAATATGACTATATCTCACTTTTTAACAAGCAAAACTGTGGAAAACCTATTAGGGTATGTGCATTATGCTTACATAATTTCACCATTTGGTTATGACTTTTGTTATCAGCACAGTAAATTAAATATTAATAAATATGTTATGATATTTAATATTTAATTTACTGCTCTGATATTCAAAATCAGATGTAACCAAAAATATAATTCTAACATTAATTCAACCCCAAGACATGCATCACAATAGTGGTTTAAAACACTGAGTGGCTGCTCGCTGAAGCTTTTTATAGCTCCTCCATTCAATTAACCTTTCATGCACCTCAGATGTGGCATGAGTAATTCAACAATAATTTGGACGTCCTTTACAAAGTAATTACTTTGTAACTCATAGAATACAGTGTAGGTTAACTCCCATGTTACATTTAAAAAAAGAAATCCCTGCAACCTTCCGTTAGTCGTGAAGTGGGTAGAGCTTTTTTTTTCCATATTTGCATCTGGCAACAGTATTATATGCAAGGCAAATCAGGCACAATGTAAGACCAGCAACAATGGTATGTACTCTGTGTAACAATTTTTCCACTTAATAAACTCCACTAGCAGTGAACGGTGTGCTGTACTAAATCAGAACTGTAGTCCACCATGTCTAACTTCCAGTCTCCTGAAAGCACGTCAAAGGTTACTAGGTATATGGCGTGGCGGCGCCTAATGGGAGCGGCTCGACTGCAGTACATCTGTCTTTTTTTAAATTTTTGTCTCGCTAAATGTATGTTTTGATACTAGTTTTTTTTAATGCTGTGTATATGTGGGGGGGGATGGGGGGTGAGAGGAAACCGTTTAATCTCTTCCCTGCACGGAGCCGGCAGCGGCGGCCTCCTGCCGGAACCAACCTGAGGGCTCCAGTCGCGGAGCCTGCGGACTCGCCATCGCAGAGCTGGCCGACTTCGGAACGGGAATAACTGTGGTGGCGTCAGGCTGTGACCCGACTGGAGCTCCGGTGGACAGGAACATTGGGAGTTTGAGGGTCCCTGGTGGGAGACCACTTTTCGGAGCTCCCGTAACGGCAACTTCTCCCGCCGGAATCGCTGGGTTTAAATGACTTGGAGCGGGGTCTAACATCGCCCAGCGCGGCTTAAACAGCCGCGGGACTTACCATTGCCCGCCGGGGGCTTTAACATCGGGAGCCCCAATCGCCTCGACGCTGCAGTAGGACTGCTGGACCACAGGAGAAGAACAAAGTGAAGAGATAAGACTTTTGCCTTCCATCACAGTGAGGAGGTCTTGGAGATCCACTGTGATGGATGTTTGTGTAAATTGTGTTAAGCGTGAGTCTTGTTTTTTTTTAATAATGTTAAGACTGTAGAAAATGCAATTTCGTTCAAACCAAGCTGTTTGAATGACAATAAAAAGCATTCTATTCTATTCTAGGTGAAGGCAGGAGAATGAGATTGAAAGTGAAAGACAGATCAGCCATGATTGAATGGCGGAGCTAATTCAAGAGTCAAGCGTCATATGTCCCAAACAGACCAATGAAATTCTTACTTGCAGCAGCACAACAGAATATGTAAACATAGTATGCAGTAAACAATATAATACATTAAAAAAAAGTTACATACATACACATATATATATACATATATACACACACATACACATACACACGCACACACACGCACACACACACACAAGCACACACGTACATATACATATACATACATACACATACACACACACGCGCACACACACACGCACACACACACGCACACACATAAAATAAACACACATAATAGCGCAAAAAGACAAAATCAATGCAACCATGTAAAGTACTTCATGCCTCTATGGGCTGAATGGCCTATTTCAGCTCCTATGTCCAGTGATCTTATGATCTCCTTGACTGAGGGACATAAACTTGCCACTGTCCGTCTGCATTGGTGTCCGTCAATGTATTTTTCACTGCGTGGCAAAACATCTCCAACACAATACTCAGGAGCCTCACATGCTTCCATGGAAGAAGAAGCCGGCAGTTTAAATGGACACACGTTAATACAAAATAACTATAATGATAACGGAACAACCACTGATGGAACACACAGTGTGGTATCAGCTTGCGTGGTATTGAAGAAACCATATATATGTATTACACACTCCTTGCTGAAGCAACGTTAATGACCGGCTTCCAAAGTGAAACACAGTGGTTTGGATTTTATGGAAAAATTAAGAAGGATAGTCAGCAGGTTAACAGCTGGGCCCGTCATGAACGGGTATATGGAATGAAATGCTTTATACTTTATTGCCACATGGCATAGTGAAATTCTTTGCTTGCATCCCCAAGGTATGCAAATAGTCACTACATAAAGGGCACTTACAATTACAATTGCCGGCTCCTGCTTTGTTCTCTCCCCCACTCCCCCTCCCTCATGGTGGTACCCCTACGCCGGGTTTCCATTGTTTTTCCCCCCTCCCTCACCCTCATGGCAGTCGACCCCCCGCCCTCATCAACCGCCCGCGAGGCTTCTCTACCGAATGTTCAAATCTTGGCTAAGATCAAAGTGGAATAAACTCATCTTAAACATAAAAGTAGGGAGTAGACAAGATAACAACGGATAGATAAGGTGGGAAGAAGGCAGGAGAATGGGGTTGGGAGGGAGAGACAGATCGGCCAGCTTTTTGTGTCTATCTTCAGATATGTTAGTTGGAGGCAGACTTTGTGCTGTGGGCCATGATTTAGAAATCACAATTAGTAGAGTTTAATTTATTCTCACGTGGACCAACGTATAGAGAAAAGTTTTTGTTGCGTGCTATCTAGCCAGCGGAAAGATTATATGATTACAATTGAGCCATTCACAGTGTACAGATGCATGATAAGATGTTTAGTCCAAATTAAGAATGAAAAGTCCGATCAGAGAGGGTCCGAGGGTCACCAGTGAGGTAGATGGTAGTTCAGCACTGCTCTCTGGTTGTGGTAGGATGGTTCAATTGCCCGATAACAGCTGGGAAGAAACTGCCCTTAAATCTGGAGGTGTGCGTTTTCACACTTCTATACCTTTTGCATGATTGGAGAGTGGAGAAGCCAGAGTGTGACTCGTCCTTGATTAATCTGCTGGCCTTGCCGAGGCAGCGTGACGTATAAATGAATTAGTAAATATCAACAGTGATGTATGTCGTTTAGAACTTGTGATATTTACCACATACAAAATATTCCAATTAACAGCTAGTACCTTTGAGGAAAGAAAGATGGAGGGAGTACTGGTGGAGATGATTAGCTGGATAGAACAAAAGCAAGGTGGAGACGCAATCAAATCTGCTCCCACTCACTCTCCACTCACTCTTGAATATTAACCACAATGGCATTTTGCTTAGAGATTGTGGCGACAGTATGGACTTTCATTACTGGGAGAAGTCGGCGTTTGAGAAATTTGGACAAGGGATAAAACAAGTCAAGGTCTATCACACGCGGTGATTAGGATGACCCCTCTCAAGATCAATTGAATGCAATTTCATAATGGACTGCAATTAAGTCTGTAAATGTTATTGGTTTCTCAGCAAAGGTTTGTGGGCAGTAGAAAGAAACAATTTGTCACAACTTCTCACTCACTGTTACAAGAGTTATGGGGACCACATTTTACATGTAAGAGGGGAGGGGAGGGGGATTTTGATTTCAGATCAATGGACAAAGGGGAGAGGTGTTTTGATTCATCTTTGCCCACCCTTCTGCAAATCAAAACCTCCGTATCCACCTATCACTTGCCAGGCTTTGTCCTACCCCCAACCCTTCTTGAGATTTTTCCCCTCCTACAGTTTGAAAAACGGTCCTGACCTGAAACGTTGTCTATCCAGGTTCTCTTCCATCATTTGTATCCACCTGTCACTTGCCAGCCTTTGTCCCATCCCAACTCCTCCTTAGATTTTTTTCCCCCGACCACAATCAGTTTGAGGAAGGGTCCTGACCTGAAATGTCATCTATCCATGTCCTCCAGAGATGCTGTCTGACCCATTGAGTAGCTCCAACACTTTGTATTCTAGCAGCAAATGCCAATGCTTTTGAAAAAGTTAGAAGACAATGAAAATATTTGGAACATATTTTTCCATATCTTACACATAGGAGGATTAATAAACTCATCGGGAAGGCTGGCTCCATCCTGGGGGCAGAGTTGGGTTCATGGGAGGCGGTCTTGGAGGAGAGGATGCTCCTCAAACTGCGGAGCATCCTGGACAACACAGCTCACCCCCTCAGGTGACACACTGGTCAACCTGAAGAGTACCTTCCAGCAACAGACTGGTTCCACCAAGATGCAGCACAGAACGCCACAGGAGATCCTTCTTCCCTGTGGCTATCAAACTGTTCAACTCCCCCCCCTTCTGTCCTGGGGTAGACTGACTCCCCCCCCCCCCTCCAATCTTTGCACATCCCCGATCCTTTCCACTCGTCACACTCACACATTTTGCGTTTTATGACCGTTGGCAGATCAATTTCCTTCCTGGGATAAATAAAGTTCTATGGTATCGTATCATATCGTATTGTATCGTAACATTCAATTTGTTGATTACTGTACCTCCATCATTGTCTCGGTTGTCATCACACGCCATCTCCATGATGACGTTGCATCCTGCTCCACTCCAGCCTGCTTGGCAGACGCAATGCCATCCATTTTGGTCCAGTGTACATCTTCCATTTCCATTGCACAACCCGGGGCATCCCTCTGTCCGAAACGGTCGACAAAAACATTAAAGTTGTGCAAATAATAACTCATCCTTAACATGTGCATTTATGAACATAGAGTATTAGGAAGGAGAAAGGATAATTCTTATGTTTTAACAGTGACGCACTTAGGATTGACATAAGCTTAAAAAAACAAAAACACTGCTTGAATAAAAATCAGCGCATGGATCTCGCGAAAGATGCAAGCTGACTTTGACAGTTAAAATAAAAATGCTGGACAAATGCAGGGTTTGATGAGAGACAAGCTGGTTCATAAGTTCAGAGTTTATATGTCATAGGAATTAAGCCATTTGGCCCATCAAGTCTACTCTGCCATTCAATTATGGCTGATTTATCTTTCCCTCTCAATCTAATTCTCCTGCCTTCGCCCCATAACCCCTGACACCCGTATTAATCATGTTAGTACGACTTGGCCATGACAACACAAGGAACTGCAGGTGCTGGTTTATGAATGAAAGATTTGGCAATTGGCTCACCTACTTTGCATTGTGTAAGAACATTACAGAGAATGCCACACACTGTTCATGAGACTAAGTTGGAGGAAATATGTGCATGTTGCTACCTTATTCACATTTATGTGTTTGGAAAAATGGTTTGGAAGGAAAGGAATTGCCATGCATGTGATACGTTAGGTCTGTTCATATGGGTTATGGGGAGAAGGCAGGAGAATGGGGTTAGGAGGGAGAGATAGAATGGTGGAGTAGACTCGATGGGCCGAATAGTCTAATTCTGCTCCTATCACTTCTGACCTTATGACCATATCAACTAATATCAACTGACAAATTTAATTGAAATAAACCTTATATTACATGGCCATGACTTTTCTTTACGTAAAATTGTGTTTTCATGCAGTTTCTTGTAACTACATGGTTTTATTTCTTTGTTGCTGTTTTTTCTTCAGATTAAATTATGTTGATCCCTGCCACAAAGATCTCCATCCATGTGTGGTAACATTTTGTACATTATATTCAGTTCCCATTTGTCTTCCTGCCTTATAAAAGCAATTAATTTCAGATGAGGCAGTTGCTACATTGCATTGTAGAGTAGATCAAGTTATTAATATATCAGGCCACAAAATCTGCACCAAAAGAATGAACTTATAAGGGACACACACTTATTTTACTTCCTCTCCATAAATATTGCTGTCCTAGTCATTTCAAATATCCTTTCTTGATTAGAGCATTTCTTGATTAGAATGGGTGTCAAGGGTTATAAGGGAGAAGGCAGAAGAATGGGATTAGGAGGCAGAGATCAGCCACGATTGAATGGCAGAGTAGACTGGATGGGCCTGACTGGCCTAATTCCATTTCTAAGTTATGGATTTATGAATGTGAAATATTGAGGATCCTATTTTGGCCACTCGCTCACTTGGCAAGACCTTACAATCTGTCATGGGCTAAATTAGCTTTAGTTAATTGAGCATAGCACATCTGCAACATAATTAAAACATAATCCCATTCTCAAAGAGTTTAAAGTTAACGTTTTCCGTTCTTACAAACGGGCTATTTGCCATGTGGAAAATATTACGGAATTCATTCTTACCTTTTACAACATTATCCAAATGTTGTGCTTAAAAGAAAGGAAGATTTGAGGCAGGAATAACATCATTATAAAAAATACTGACAAAATGATTTTTATGCTTGGAAACAAAATGGTATCTGGAAGTATCTTACCGACAGTGCAGTGCTCTCCCTCCCAGCCAGAACTGCACTCACATTTGCCTTCCTTACACTTTCCATGCTCTGTGCAGCGAGGGTGGCAGACATGCTGGTCACAGGCCTGGCCGCCCCATGCTTTCTCACAGTGGCACAGGCCACCCAAGCACACGCCATGCTCACCACAGTCCACCTCACAGATCTCTGCAAGAGATAAAAGGCCAAGAGACATTGCATTTACAAGTTCAGAAGTGTTAGGAGCAGAATTAGGCCATTCAGCCCATCAAGGGGCGGGGTGGCACGGTGGCAGAGTTGCTGCCTTAAGGGCCTGTCCCGCTTGGGCGTCATTTACGTGTCACGCAGGTGGTGGGCGAGGATTTTGAGCATCCAAAAATCCTGGGGCGCCACGCGCTACCGCGCATCATTGCATATACCACCACGCCTCACCACGTGTCATGCACGCATCACGACATGACAACCAATCTTTAGGATATCGCGTAAATGATTCGCAAGTGGGACAGGCCCTTTACAGCACCAGAGACCCGGGTTCGATCCTGACTACTGTTCCTATCTGTACGGAGTTTGTATGTTCTCCCCATGACCTGCGTGGATTTTCTCCAGACCCTCTGGTTTTCTCACACCTGAAAGATGTTCAGGTTTGTAGGTTAATTGGCTTCAGTAAAATTGTAAATTATCCCTAGTGTGTGATGGGTAATGTTAATGTGCAGGGATTGCTGGTGGGCACAGGTTCGGTGGGCCAAAAGGCCTGCTTCCGCACTATATTTCTTAATCAAACTAAAAAGTCTATTCCGCCATTCAATCATGGCTGAACTACCCTTCCCTGTCAACCACATTCTTCTGCCTTCCCTCCATTACCCCTGACATTCATAACGCCTTCATCATTTAGTTTAGTTTACTTTGGAGATGCAGTGCGTAAATGGGTTCTTCGCGCCACCGAGTCCACGCCGACCAGCGATCCCTATACACTAGCACTATCCTACACAAGACGGACAACTTCCAAGTTTTCTTTTTAATTCTTTACGCCAACAAACCTGTATATATTTGGAGTGTGGGAGGAAGCCAGAGCACCCGGAGAAAACCCATGTGGTCACGGGGAGAACGTACGATCTCTGTACAGACAACACCCAGAGTCAGGATTGAACCCGGGTCCCTGGTGCCGTAAGGCAGCAACTCTACCTCTGCACTTATTGATCAATCGTCCGTTGCAAATGTGGACCACAGGAACATGCCACGTCCAAATCTTCTTTGGGTCGGCAGAGGGCATTTTAAGCACGAACCAAACTGAACTTCACGAATTTAGAATTGGAGAAAACTGAATATTTGGCTGAAGTGCCTGGATTTGGTCCAAATTTGCAGCAGAAATAAATATGTTGTCCTCTATCCTGTGGAGAAGAGCAACATCCGTGCATAATCTCAGGACAGATGGCTGCAGTGCTCATCTCATCTGCAGCGTCTCTGTATGTATGCCATGGAGCTGGGCATTGGGCAGCAATGTTACAAAATTTTGAGATTTAAAAAATCAAGTCTGCAATTTATCCCATCAGATAAAGCATAACAATAAGTTTAATTTAACACCTAATTCACTTTCATCTCAAGTAATAAAAAAGTTATGGCCATTTTCATACTCGGAAATTAGCATCTTGTTCCCTATTGATTTTCTATGGACATAACAAAAAAGCTGTGATCGAGGACAATCAAAAGCCCATAACCTTCTTAAAAATTAAGAGAACTGAATGAAATTTTCAGTTATCATAGATTGAAGCATTCTGAAACAAATATAAAATAATCTTACTTGGATGTCCTGAAATTAAAGCATATAATTAGTTAGTTACCCAATTGTAGCTAATTTCAAACTTCAATTACTAGATCTAAACATCTATCCATTTCTTAATAAATGATTAACATTTTTAAATAGCCCAAGTGTCCAAATAATATTCCCAAATAATTCACAATAAAACATGATTTTTAAATCTCATTTACATCAATTTATAGGCCAAATGGAAGGAATTTAGTGTTCAATTGCTGTAAATTAAAGTCTATTTTAAATCGGCTTTCTAATGGGTTCCTGTGAACGCGCTGGTTTAGAACGTTCACATTGCGCTGGATTTGTGCCCTCAAATGCCCAGAAAAATACTGCGGGATATAAAGAGCCCAAAATGAACTACTCGCTATAGAAAACTTTAATAACAGGGTTAATGTAAAAATAAGGTACATACCTTTAATTGTTTGCTTTATAAAAACCCTGGGGCTGCGAGAGGTTGCGGGTTGAGAGAGTGATTTTAAACTACTATAACTATTATACAAGGCCATAAAAACTAATAATACCTTTTGCGACGGGGTCTTTCAGCGATTTTCCGTTAATGATTTACTAGGCTGAACATTTTCGATTGCAACAGCCTAGTAAAAATCGCGTTTTAAACCCGCCCCCTCTAAACAGCGCCAAAATCACACACACGGGGTAGGGCAGATGCTCAGCCACGATTCAGGTAGGTTTTGTAACATACCTACATTGGGAACTGCTCACATTCTGTTTGTTAGCTTGGTCCTTCACTGGTTTAAACAGTTCCCCTGTTTCATAATAAACTTCATCTGGCTGTGATGTATCAAGAGTCAAGAGTCAAGAGTCAAGAGTCAATTTAATTGTCATTTGGACCCCTAGAGGTCCAAACGAAATGCCGTTTCTGCAGCCATACATTACACACAAATAGACCCAGACACAACATAATTACATTTTACATAAACATCCATCACATAGCTGTGATGGAAGGCCAAAAAAAAACTTATCTCTCCACTGCACTCTCTCCCCCCCGATGTCAGAGTCAAAGTCAAAGCCCCCGGCTGGCGATGGCGATTGTCCCGCGGCCATTAAAGCCACGCCGGGTGGTGCGAGGTCGCACACCGGGTCTTGGTGTTGGAGCCTCCGGTGTGCGCTCGTAAAGTCCCGCGGCCGTTCCAGCCGCGCGGGGCAATGGTGTTAGGCCCCGCTCCAGGAGCTCTTCGACCCCGCAACTCGGGCGGGAGAATTCGCCGTTGCAGGAGCCCCGAAAAGCGGTCTCTCTCTAGGGATCCGCGGGCTCCCGGCGCCGCTGTCCGCAGACCCGCAGCAGCAGCCTCCGACTCAGCAGCAGCCTCCGACTCAGCAGAAGCAGCAGCAGCAGCGGCAGCAGCAGCAGCAGCGCTCCTCCACCCGCTCCAACCGCTCCGGACTCGGCCAGCCCCGCGACGGCGACGGTGAGTAGCACCTGAGTCCCCGGCTTCCCCCTGTTGGAGGCCGCTCCTCGTTGCGGCCTCAACGACAAGGGAAACCCGACGAGAGAAGGTCGGGTCTCCAGTGCAGGGAGAGATTTAAAAGGTTTCCCCCCTCCTCCCACCCCCCCACACACACACCCCAACAAAAAATAACAAAAACTACATTAAAACACAGACAGAAAATAATAAAAACGCGGACAGACTGCAGAGGCCGCTGCTGGCCAGAGCCGCGCCGCCTACCGGTGAAACACTCTTGTTGATATGTACATAGAACTGATCTGCTGCATGAACAGATTAGTGGTCGGACAGGCAAAATGAGGAAATGGAACAGTGACAGAGAGGATACATTAATTCCTGTATGGTTTCTAACTTAATGCAGGCTCTTTTCTCATGTTGGACACTGAGTGGAAAAAAATAATCAGGTAAGAGGTTACACAATTAAAATCATGAGATGATAAGGAATAGGAGTAGGATTAGGTCATTTTGGCCGATCAAGTCTACTCTGCCATTCAATCATGGCTGATCTATCCACTGACTTGGCCTCCATAGCCTTCTATGGCAAATAATTCCACAGGTTCACCACCCTCTGACTAAAGAAATTTCTCCTCATCTCCTTCCTGAGAGAACGTCATTTAATTCTGAAGCTATGACCTCTAGTCTTGGAATCTCTCACTATAGACAATAGACAATAGATGCAGGAGTAGGCCATTCGACCCTTCGAATGTGATCATGGCTGATCATCCATAATCAGTACCCCGTTCCTGCCTTCTCCCCATATCCCCTGACTCCACTATCATTAAGAGCCCTATCTAGCTCTCTCTTGAATGTATCCAGAGAACCGGCCTCCACCGCCCTCTGAAGTAGAGAATTCCACAGACTCACAACTCTCTGTGTGAAAAAGTGTTTCCTCATCTCCGCTCTAAATGGCTTACCCCTTATTCATAAACTGTGGCCCCTGGTTCTGGACTCCCCCCCAACATCGGGAACTAGTGGAAACATCTTCTCAACATCCACTCTATCCAAGCCATTCATTATTCTCATCAATTTCATTCATTAAATATGACATGACTATTGTCTATATTGATGGCATGTGATGTTGTACATGCAAATATCGGTTACCCTGAGGTGAACTGTACTCAAGAGCACATGGTTTCTTGTAATGCACAACTCCAATCTGAAACAGGCAAAACTGCATGAAAGTTTGCAAGATGACTTTGTATGCATTTTTAATTTATAAGAATGTTTGTGGCTCGAGTTTCAATTCATCAAATCATTTTGAGTGACCACTTTGCAGAACACAAACGTTCTATAGTTCAGTCCACAAACAAAACCCTGCATTTCCAGTCAGATTCAGATCCATTTTCCATATAACCCCTAGTATGACTTTGAATTCTTGATCTCATGCATGGTCTTAATAAACCCATCTTGTATATTTTTATCTTTCTGCACAGTTGAGCTAATCTTCACACTCTTAAAACAAGGAGAGCTTTCTGTGAAGTTTTGTCAGCTAAAACAAAATTCTGAGCAAAAGATGCATTCATGGTTACCACAGAAGAACAACAATTTTCAATGCGTGCAGCTAATTTTACCTGATATTACACACGTTTTAAACACGCCTTTCCCACGACAGCATCCGATATTAGTAATGAAGTCTTGAATAGGAAGTGCAGATGCTGGTTTACAAATAAAGAGGCAATGTGCTGGAGTAACTCAGCGGATCAGGCAGCATATCTGGAGAAAAGAATTGGGTCAAGTATTGGGTCGACTTGAAAAATCACCTATTCCTTTTCTCCAGAGATGCTGCCTGGCCTGCTGAGTTACTCCAGCATTTTGTGTCTAATAATGAAGTGATGTCAGGTGCAAAGAAGTGGGCGGGGAAGGGCAGCGTTTAACAGCACACACTCCCTACTCCATATGTTAAAGAAACATAATTATCCATATTTTTGCAAGCATTCACCTCATAAATTCAAGGACGCAAACAGATTTCTTTCTAAAAGCCAACACATTTAAATTCTAGATCTTTAGTTTAGTCTAGTTTATTGTCACATGGACCTACGGTCAGTGAAGGACTTTTATTGTTGCGTGCTATCCAGTCAGCGGAAAGACACAATAAATGTGAGGTTATCCATTTTGGTAGCAAAAACAGGAAAGCAGACTATTATCTAAATGGTGGCCGACTAGGAAAAGGGGAGATGCAACGAGACCTGGGTGTCATGGTACACCAGTCATTGAAAGTAGGCATGCAGGTGCAGCAGGCAGTGAAGAAAGCGAATGGTATGTTAGCTTTCATAGCAAAAGGATTTGAGTATAGGAGCAGGGAAGTTCTACTGCAGTTGTACAGGGTCTTGGTGAGACCACACCTGGAGTATTGCGTACAGTTTTGGTCTCCAAATCTGAGGAAGGACATTATTGCCATAGAGGAAGTGCAGAGAAGGTTCATCAGACTGATTCCTGGGATGTCAGGACTGTCTTATGAAGAAAGACTGGATAGACTTGGTTTATACTCTCTAGAATTTAGAAGATTGAGAGGGGATCTTATAGAAACTTACAAAATTCTTAAGGGGTTGGACAGGCTAGATGCAGGAAGATTGTTCCCGATGTTAGGGAAGTCCAGGACAAGGGGTCACAGCTTAAGGATAAAGGGGAAATCCTTTAAAACCGAGATGAGAAGGACTTTTTTCACACAGAGCGTGGTGAATCTCTGGAGCTCTCTGCCACAGAGGGTAGTCGAGGCCAGTTCATTGGCTATATTTAAGAGGGAGTTAGATGTGGCCCTTGTGGCTAAGGGGATCAGAGGGTATGGAGAGAAGGCAGGTACGGGATACTGAGTTGGATGATCAGCCATGATCATATTGAATGGTGCGTGCAGGCTCGAAGGGCCGAATGGCCTACTCCTGCACCTAATTTCTATGTTTCTAAGACGATACATGATTACAATCGAGCCGTCCACAGTGAACAGATACAGGATAAAGGGAATAATGTTTAGTGCCAGATAAAGTCCAGTAAATTCCAGATAGTCCGATGAGATAGATGGCAGCTCAGGACTGCTCTCTAGTTGGTGGTAGGATGATTCAGTTACCTGATAACCGCTGGGAAGAAACTGCCCCTGAATCTGGATGTGTGCATTTTCACATTTCTGTCCCTCTTGTTTGATGGGAGAGGAGAGAAGAGGGAGTGTCCAAGGTGAGACTGGTCCTTGCTTATGATAGTGGCCTTGCTGAAGCGGCGTGGGGCGGTGTGATCTGACTATTTCACAATGTTATTGTCAATTAAAATTATTATAAAGGGAATGACAATTGTAATATTATTATAACGGAAAATGATTATAAAATATTTATTTCTAAAATTATAATGATATTATACATTATTATATATGTTTATTAATTCATAAGTGATAGGAGCAGAATTGAGCCATTCGGCCCATCAAGTCTACTCTGCCATTCAACCATGGCTGGTCCATCTCTCCCTCCTAACTCCACGCTCCGGCCTTCTCCCCATAACACCTGACATCTGATCAAGAATCTATCCATCTCTGCCTTAAAGATATCCATTGACTTGGCCTCCACAGCCTTTTGTGGCAAAGAATTCCACAGATTCACCAATCTCCTTCCGAAAGGAATGTCCTTTAATTCTGAGGCTATGACCTCTAGTCCTAGACTCCCCACTAGTGGAAACATCCTCTCCACATCCACTCTATCCAAGCCTTTCACTATTCGGTATAATTGTTGTCTTATATGCAGTATTTCATCCACTTGGATTTCATGTATCAGGGACATAAAGTTAGGTGTCTGTAACATTGATAGAAATCACCAATACTCTCAGGCTGTTGTGCTTAAGAAGGAACTGCAGATGCTGGAAAATCGAAAAATGCTGGAGCGGGTGAGGCAGCATCTATGGAGCGAAGGAAATAGGCAACGTTTCGGGTTGAAACCCTTCTTCAGACTGACTACTCTCAGGCTGCTGTCCTTTTAACAGCTATGACTCTGTTCTCGTTGTGTTGCTGCAATGTTTTCTAAATTTTGGTGAATTTTTACCGGTTGAATAAGGAAAGGCTATGTCGTTTTCGGCGGGATGGATGGAGTGATGAAGATATCAGTGTAAAATGGGCATTTAGGGACAAGGGATTAAGAAAACATAACTTTAGCCTGAGGGTTATTTTACCATTGGGAATAGTTGAAGCAAACATCAGTGTATACATTGAGAGAAAATTGGACAAATATTTGAAGCAAGAAAAAACGTCAAGCAACATGGATGAGTAAGTCACAAAGTGTAATTCTGGATCATTCTAGCAAAAGGTTGGTGTAGATCCCACACTCCAAAGACGTACAAGTTTGTAGGTTCATTATATCAATGTAAAATTGTCCCGAGTGTACGTAGGGGCGTGGTGATATGCGGGGATCGCTGGTTGGTGTGGACTCGGTGGGCCGAAGGGCCTGTTTCCGCGCTGTATCTCTAAACTAAACTAAACTAAACAAAAAAAGTCTGAAGAAGGGTTTTGGCCCGAAACGTCGCCTATTTCCTTCGCTCCATAGATGCTGCTGCACCCGCTGAGTTTCTCCAGCAATTTTGTGTACCTTTAAACTAAACGAAAGGTAGACGCAAAATATTGGAGTAACTCAGCGGGACAGGCAGCATCTCTGGAGAGAAGGAATGGGTGACATTTCGGGTCGATTTAAACCGGCATCTGCAGTTCTTTCGTACACATAAACTAAACTAAACCTGTTTTTTTGTGCTGTATAATTCTATGTCACGGAAAAAGTTATGATCCATCCAACCTCATAAATTAGCATTGAAGTGTATAGTGAAACATGCACTACAATTTCACAGCTAATTCCAGTTGGGCTGCTCCTCTTCGTCAATTACAAGGGCCAGTTCCTTGTTCGGTCACGCCCAAGTAGACCCAAATTTTCATTTACCCGACAGTGATTGATCTTTCTATTAGACCTTGATAATTGAGTATATTGCACTCTCTTTAAAAGTGGGTTTTAGTTCTCTCAATGGCCTATTAGGAAAAATCACTGGTTTCGTACCAGAACATAAAAAATCAGAATCTGAAGGAGTTATTTCTTAATTTGTACTGAGGTGGCTTTTACATCTGCACAGTCTGGGCCTGTGGACTATCTTATATCTGGACTGCAAACTGCCTTATAATTTTTCTTGCTTATAGTATCTGACTAAAAATCAATGCCATGCTTTGTTCTAATTATGGCCAAGTGGTGTTTGTTAGACCATGCGTGTCAGGTCAGTCTAGTTTATCAGTTCAGTTTAGTTTATTGTCACGTGTACCGAGGTACAGTGAAAAGCTTTTGTCGCCTGCTAACCAGTCAGCAGAACGACAACACGCGATTACAATTGATTCATTTACAGTGTGTAAGAAGGAACTGCAGATGCAGGTTTTTTAAACCAAAAATAGACACAAAGAGCTGGAGTAACTCAGCGGGACAGGCAGCATCTCTGGAGAGAAGGAATGGGTGACGTTTCGGGTCGAGTCCCTCCTTCAGACATTTACAGTGCGTAGATACATGATAAGGGAATAACGTTTAGTGCAAGGTAAAGACAGCAAAGTCCGATCAAGGATAGTCTCTCATCAAAGAGGTAGATAGTAGTTTAGCACTGCTCTCTTGTTGTGGTTGGATGATTCAGTTGCCTGATAACAGCTGGGAAGAAACGTGTCTGGAGGTATTGAACGAGAATAGGAAAGGGCTTAACGTTTTGATTCTACCATTCAATAGACTGCCAATATTAAGCTGCCCAGACCTAACATGCAGAAGGGCAATGTGTTTAACAAACTAGAGTGTGCCTATGAATCCTCTGTATATCAACATATATCAATGCCATTAATTGTATATTTCCCCCTTACATTCGACATTCTATCAGTTCCCGTGGATATCTATATATTGATGGAGCATTGTCCTCAAATTAGTGCAGAAGAAAACTGGAGGAAAAAAATGTCAGTGAGCTGTATTGGTAAGCACTGGTATTGAACATAACACGTTGAAGATAGACACTAAATGCTGGAGTAACTCAGCGGGACAGGTGTGTATCTTCGGTGTAAACCAGCATAGGTTTCTGCTACGGTGTCCGCAGTGGTAGAGTTGCTGCCTTACAGTGAATGCAGCGCCAGAGACCCCGGTTCTATCCCGACTACGGGCGCTGTCTATACAGAGTTTGTACCTTCTCCCCGGGACCTGCGTGGGTTTTCTCAGAGCTCATCAGTTTCCTCCCACACTCCAATGACGTACAGGTTTGTAGGTTCATTGGTTTGGTAAATGTAAAAAAAAATTGTCCCTAGAGTGTGTAGGATAGTGTTAATGTGCGGAGATCGCTGATCGGCGCGGACACGGTGGGCCGAAGGGCCTGTGTCCGCGCTGTATCTCTAAAACTAAAACTAAAACTAAAACTAGGTCTCGACCCGAAACATCACCCATCGCTTTTCTCTAGAGGTGATGCCCGTCCCGCTGAGTTACTCCAGAATTTAGTGTCTATTTACATTTAAACCAACATCTGCAGTTCCTTCCTACGCATTGAAGATAGAACAGTACAGCACAACAACAGGCCCGTTGGCCCGCAATGTCTGTGGCCGAACACGATGCCAAGACCATCTCTTATGTACTTGCACATAGTCCATGTTGCCCCATGGCTTACACATCCCTGTGCTTGTCCAAAAGTCTCTTAAGTGCCATTATTGCATCTACCTCAGCCACCACCAGGCAACGTGTTCCAGGCACTCATTACTCTGTGCGTGAAAAAAAACTTGCCCCGCTTTTCTCCCTTTTAAGTTCCCCTCTCACCTTATAGCTATGCCTGCTAGTATGTTATTTTTTTCAATCCTGGGCAAAAGACTCTGACCGTCTACTCGTTGAGCAGTGATCCTGCAGACTAGCACTCGGGTCAATTTACAATTTGTTACCGAAGCCAACCTCCACAAAGAGCACCCGGAGAAAACCCAGGCAGGTCACGGGGAGAACATACAAACTCCGTGCAGAGAGTACCCGTGGTCAGGATCGAACCCGTGTCGCTGGTGCTGTTAGGCAGCTACTCTACCGCTGCGCCACCGTGCCGCTCTTTGCTTATATCGTTCTACTGGTTGAATTGACGGGCAGTTTCTTTGAGCCCGGCGGTGTGAAGGAGTTTACTTGCGACGATTAACTGTGATACTTTGGCAACTTTCCTATTTAAGTGAGCGCTCAGCCATCCCCTTCACAATGGTGAACTGAGCAACTCCTCCAGGTCCTCTCCCCTGGAGCTATCTGTTGGTTCACTGAAGGTAAGTGCCCACACTCAAACAAACACTGTAGGGAAACAAAGATACTTAATCAACAACATTTAAGGCTGGTTTAAATTTATGGTGGAGGTAATAATGTGGTTGCACTACCTTAAAACGAATGACCCATCTCTCCCGATGATGCAAGGATTGTTAGTCTAAATGTTCAGACATTAACTGCACCATAGAGTCATGGCTATAGAATGATACGGCACATCAATTACTAAGACCAAGTTGACATTTTTTCCCATCTACACTCTGCTAGTTACCTGTATTAGGTCCATATCCTTCTTTGTGTAGGAAAGAACTGCAGATGTTGGTTTAAATCGAAGGTAGACACAAATGTTAGAGTAACTCAGCGCGACAGGCAGCATCTCTGGAGAGAAGGAATGGGTGACGTTTCGGTTTGAGACCCTTCTTCAGACTCCTTTGCCTGGCCTATTTAACATGGCCTATATGTCTTCAACATAGACATTACATCTGACTGCTCCACCACCTCTGGCAGTGAGATCCAGTTATTAGCTAGACAAAAATGCTGGAGAAACTCAGCGAGTGAGACAGCATCTATGGAGCGAAGGAATGGGTGACGTTTCGGGTCGAGACCCTTCTTCAGACTGATGAGGGGTGTGGGGGCGGGGGCAGGAAGAAGAAAGGAAGAGGTGGAGACAGTGGTTTGTGGGAGAGCTGGGAAGGGAAGGAGAAGGAGGGAGAAAGCAAGGACTACCTGAAATTGGAGACAATGTTCATCTTGCTGGGGTGTAATCTACCCAAGCGAAATACGAGGTGCTGCTCCTCCAATTTACAGTGGGACTCACTCTGGCCATGGAGGAGGCCCAGGACAGAAAGGTCGGATTCAGAATGGGAGGGGGAGTTGAAGTGCTGAGCCACCGGGTTGGTTATTGCAAACTGAGTGGAGGTGTTGAGCGAAGCGATCGCCAAGCCTGCGCTTGGTCTCACCGATGTAGAGCAGTTGACACCTAGAGCAGCGGATGCAATAGATGAGGTTGGAGGGAGGTGCAGGTGAACCTCTGCCTCACCTGGAAAGACTGCTTGGGTCCTTGGATGGAGTCAAGGGGGGAGGTAAAGCGACAAGGGTAGCATTTCCTGCGGTTACAAGGGAAAGTATAAGAGGAGGGGGTGGTTTGGGTGGGAAGGGACGAATTGACCAGGGAGTTACGGAGGGAGCGTTCTCTGCGGAAAGCTGACAGGGGAGGAGATGGGAAAATGTGACCAGTGGTGGGATCCCGTTGGAGGTGGATCCAGTTGTCAGCTACACACAATATATAGAAAGTTCCCTGCTAACTAATGGGCGGTACGGTGTCGCAGCGGTAGAGTTGGTGCCTTACAGCGCCAGAGACCCGGGCTCGATCCTGGCCACGGGTGCTGTCTGTACGGTGTTTGTACGTTCTCCCTGTGACTGCGTAGATTTTCTCCTGATGCTCCGGTTTCCTCCGACACTCCAAAGACGCGCAGGTCTGTAGGTCAATTGTCTTCTGGAACTTGTCCCATGTATGTAGGATAGAACTAGTAGTTGGGTGATTGCTGGTTGGCGAGGACTCGATGGGCTGAAGGGCCTGTTTCCACGCTCTATTTCTAAAACTGAAAATCGAAAACTAAAAACTCCCTTTTAAACTCCTTCCTCTCAACTTAAACCTCTTGTATTCAATACCTCCACCATGGATATCCTAACAATAAGTTTTAACTCCCTCTTTCAATTCATTTCCCCCTTGGCATCCTTCACTGTGGGGAAAACAAACATGACCTGTCCAATCCTCCCTGTCACTTAAGTCCTGATGATACCTAAAAAATGATACAAAGTGCTGGAGTAATTCAGCGGGTCGGGGAGTATCTCTGGAGAACATGGATAAGTGACGTTTTGGGTCGGGCCGTCTTCTCGTCAGAAGAATCCTTCCAGTTAGCACCATTACATAAACGCAGACTTATTTTTGATTGAAGAATCAATGCGAACATTTTCTTTGCAGCTGAACACAAGCAGGTTGACCTCTCGTGTGTAGGAAAGAACTGCAGATGCTGGTTTAAATCAAAGGTAGACACAAAATGCTGGAGTAACTCAGCGAGTGGGGCAGCATCTCTGGAGAGAAGGAATGGGAGACGTTACGGAACCGAAATGTCGCCCATTCCTTCGCTCCAGAGATGCTGCCTCGCCTGCTGAGTTGCTCCATGTTGGCCTCTCGGTCATTATGCACCAGAGTACTTTAGTAGCAGTCTAGCAGTTCTTTTGGGATTTAGACACAAAAAGCTGGAGTAACTCAGCGGGTCAGCTTACAACCCAACAATATGAATATTGATTTCTCTAACTTCAAGTAACCCTTGCATTCCCCTCTCTCATCCCTCCTCCACCAAAGGCGTACTAGCTTCAAAGTCATCTGAAGTCGTTGAGTATTAGTGCCTCATTGTAACTCATTTTCATCTAGCCCACAGCTAACAGTGGCCTGTTTCCTTTATCATCGTTACTTTTTTTGCATCTCTTTCATTCATTTCTTCTATGTCTCTCTATATCACTATCTATATATTGCTCGTTTCCCTTTCCCCACCGACTATCAGTCTGAAGAAGGGTCTCGACGCGAAATGCCGCCCATTCCTTTACTCCAGAGATGTTTAGACAATAGACAATAGATGCAGGAACAGTCCATTCGGCCCTTCGAGCCAGCACCGCCATTCAATGTGATCATGGCTGACCATCCACTATCAGTAACCCGTTCCTGCCTTCACCCCATATCCCCCGACTCCGCTATTTTTAAGAGCCCTATCTAACTCTCTCTTGAAAGCACCCAGAGAACCTGCCTCTACCGCCCTCTGAGGCAGAGAATTCCATAGACTCACCACTCTCTGTGAGAAAAAGTGTTTCCTCGTCTCCGTTCTAAATGCCTTACTCCTTATTCTTAAACTGTGGCCCTTGGTTCTGGACTCCCCCAACATCGGGAACATGTTTCCTGCCTCTAGTGTGTCCAAGCCCTTAACAATCTGTTTAATGGTCTGCTGGGTTACTCCAGCTTTTTGTGTCCATCTTTGGTTTAAATCAGCATCTGTCCTACACTGATCATTTTGAAGTATAATAAATAATAATAATAATTTTATTTATAGAGCACTTTAAAAACAAACATAGCTGCAACAAAGTGCTGTACATCACTAATCATTGACAAAAACGTTAATACACACCAAAAATAACAATCAAAAGAAATAGTAGGAAAAGGCATGTAAAATAAAGAAACATCAAAAACACCACAAACAGAAGCAAAGCCTCAGGCATGGTCAAAAGCCAGGGAGTACACATGTGTTTTAACACTGGATTTGAAGAATGAAGTATGACCAGCCTTGCAGATTGGAGGCATTGTAGTGCTAACATGGAGGAAGAGAACATCAGCCGGAGTTGGTGTACTGCTATACCATTCAGGCCCTCCCCTGGTGTAGTTTGGTTTAGTTTAGTTTAGAGATATAGCACGGAAACAGACTCTTCGGCCCACCGAGTCCGCACGGACCAGCGATCCCCGCACATTTACACTATCCTACACACACTAGAGACAATTGTTTTACATTTACCAAGCCAATTTACCTACAAACCTGTACGTCTTTGGAGTGTGGGGGGAAACCAAAGATATCGGAGAAAACTCACACAGGGAGAACGTACCATGCAGACGGCACTAGTAGTCGTGATCGAGCCCGGGTCTCCGGCGCTGTGAGGTAGCAACTCTACCACTGCGCCATCATGCCACCTGAATGTAAGCATATCGTATGTGCAGCCAATATATGACTAAGACCGGTGGGATGGATTTGCTGGCAGCTGTGGGGTTGCAGGCATCTTCTGCCACCCAGTTCATGGCCGTATTTCCGGCTTGCAAACCATCTAGGTCACAAACAATTCAGAGGAATGAAAACCTGCCGAATCTGGGTTGTTCCTCTAGAAGCAAAAGTCACTTTCTTAAACTGCCTCAGAGGCAGAACTGATGAAACCATTTACACAGCTGAACAGGAATACATAAGGTAGACACAAAATGCTGGAGTAACTCAGCGGGTCGTGCAGCATCTCTGGAGAAAAGGAATAGGTGACGTTTCGGGTCGAGACCCTTCTTCAGACTCAGCCCATGCTAATCAAGCATCTGTCAATCTCCGCCTTAAAAAATACCCAATGGCAGCCTCCGCAGCCGACTGTGGCAATGAATTCCACAGATTCACCACTGAAGAAATTCCTCAACTCCTTTCTAAAGGTACATCCTTTTATTCTTGAGGCTGTGCCCTCTGGTCCTAGACTCTCCCACTAGTAGAAAATCATCCTCTTCAAATCCACTCTATCCAGGCCTTTCTCCATTCTGTAAGTTTCAATGAGGTCTCCTCTCATCCTTTTGCCCAAAGATGAGTTTGCACAACACGTTGTGTTCTGCTCAAGATTCCAGCATCTGCCATCCCTCGTGTATCTCTGCTTAATGACTTGTTTGAAGTTAGAGCGTGGCGCAGATTTGGGTCTGTGACAGAAATCACCCGCACTTGCCTTAAAGGAACTTGCCACACACAGGGAAAAAAAAATCAATGCAGCTGTAATCATCGTAGCTACTGAGAAAGCTGAGACTGTGATGGACGTGGTCTACCATTGTAGCTGCAGGCGGCTGCTTGTTGCGGCAGCAGGCAGTGGATAGGAACTGTTTGGTGAACATTTGTAACTTTGTTGGTGCTAAATCGTGCCAACACTTGTGTACCGCCCAGGTGAGGTCTGCCACATGATTTTACCGGGATGTTTGCAAAACAAAGCATTTCACTCTACCTTCAAACACATGCATCCAGATTCAGAGACAGTTTCTTCCCAGCTGTTATCAGGTAACTGAATCATCCTACCGCAACCAAAGAGCAGTGCCAAACTACTATCTTCCTCATCGGTGACCCTCGGACCATCCTTGATCGGACTTTGCTGGCTTTACCTTGCACTAAACATGATTCCCTTATCATGTATCCATACACTGTAAATGGCTCGATTGCAATCAGGTATTGTCTTTCTGCTGACTAATTAGCTTTTCACTGTACCTTGGTGACACGTGAAAAAAAACTAAACTAAACAAACTAAACTAAACCAAACCTAGGTACATGTGATGATAATGTGCCATTGAAATTGAAATTGTATGTGTAGTTTTGTTAATCGGTCTCCTAGGAATATTAATCTGTGCAGGTCAAGTTATGAAAGCCATGATTGGCAGCAAAAAGGATGTGTCTAATATAGTGTCCACGAACATGTTGTTTTTTAAGGCCTGGATTGAGTTCTGAGTTAGAATAAAGATGTATTCTTACTAGAATGTTGCCTGGGTTTCAGCAACTAAGTTACAGAGAAAGGTTGAACAAGTTAGGGCTTTATTCTTTGGAGCGCAGAAGGTTAAGGGGGGACCTGATAGAGGTCTTTAAAATGATGAGAGGGATAGACAGAGTTGAAGTGGACAAGCTTTTCCCTTTGAGAATAGGGAAGATTCAAACAAGAGGACATGACTTCAGAATTAAGGGACAGAAGTTTAGGGGTAATATGAGGGGGAACTTCTTTACGCAGAGAGTGGTGGCGGTGTGGAATGAGCTCCCAGTGGAAGTGGTGGAGTTCATTGGTATCATTTAAAAATAAATTGGATAGGCATATGGATGAGAAGGGAATGGAGGGTTATGGTACGAGTGCAGGCAGGTGGGACTAAGGGGAAAAAAATTTGTTCGGCATGGACTTGTAGGGCCGAGATGGCCTGTTTCCGTGCTGTAATTGTTATATGGTTATATGGTTATATGGTTGTATGTATGCTCAAAAGGAAATAAAGTGCCGGAGTAACTCAGAGGGTCAGGCAGCGTCTCGGGAGAACATTGATAGGTGATGTTTCGGGTTACGACCTGTCTTCAAACTAGGGATGTATGCTCATTTGGATTCCTGTGACCACATGTATCTATGTTCATTAACACAATTTGGCTATACCATCACATGCAGAAGATGCGTTTCTGCTCTATGGATCAATCAGGAAGGCATAAGAAATTGCCTTTGATCAATAAAAGCAAAATAGCATAGCTAGTATGAACTAGGAAATTACTTAGCTGGAAGCGGAAAGATTAAGCTGAGAATGCTTTGTATTTTATTAAGTTTTAGTTTTAGAGATACAGCGTAGAAACAGGCCCTTTGGTTCACCAGGTCCGCACCAACCAACCTGTACACTAGTTCCATCCCGCATACTAGGGACAATTTCCAGAAGCCAATGAATCTACAAACCTGTATGTGTCTCGAATGTGGGAGGAAACGGGAGCACCCAGAGGAAACCTCAGTCGCAGGGGGAACATACAGACTCCGTACAGACTGCACCCGTAGTCAGGATCGAACCCACATCTCTGGCGCTGTAAGGCAGCAACTCTACCGCTGTGCCACCGTGATTAGCCAATTATTGGTTTATGTCTGGTGAGTTCATCTTCAGAATCACCAACCAAGGACATTACCCAGGGCTCTTAAATTAGTCTGGTATATTGACTCAAAGTCATTTCATGTCATATTAGCCCTTAACCTGCAAAACTGATCAGAAAGAAGTACTGCTACCCTTTGGAACAAGAGCTCAAATGATAGATGCTGGTATATTGTTATCTAACCATTCAAATAGTAAACAAAAATTAGAATGGGAGGTACAGTGGCGCTGGGGTAGAGTTACCGCCTTACAGCGCCAGAGACCTGGGTTCGATCCTGACTACGGGTGCTGTCTGTATGGAGTTTGTACCTTCCCCCGTGGGTTTTCTCTGAGTTCTTCAGTTTCCTCCCACACTCCAAAAACGCACAGGTTTGTAGGTTAATAGGCTTGGTATAAATGTAAATTGCCCCCAGTGTGTGTGGGTTAGTGTGTGGGGATTGCCGAAGGGCCGGTTTCCCATCTGTAACTCTAAACTAAACTAAACTAAATTAAAGATGAAACCATGGTGGAACTTGCAATGTGTTCACTGCTTGTCCACCTACAAGGTTAATTCCCGGGATAGCGGGACTGTCATTTGCTGAGAGAATGGAGCAGCTGGGCTTGTACACTCTGGAGTTTAGAGAATGAGAGGAGATCTCATTGAAACATATAAGATTGTTAAGGGTTTGGACACGCTAGAGGCAGGAAACATGTTCCCGATGTTGGGGGAGTCCGGAACCAGGGGCCACAGTTTAAGAATGAGGAGTAAGCCATTTAGAACGGACACGAGGAAAGACTTTTCCCCACAGAGAGTGGTGAGTCTGTGGAATTCTCTGCCTCAGAGGGCGGTGGAGGCAGGTTCTCTGGATGCTTTCAAGAGAAAGCTAGATAGGGCTCTTAAAAATAGCAGAGTCAGGGGATATGGGGAGAAGGCAGGAACGGGGTACTGATTGGGGATGACCAGCCATGATCACATTGAATGGCGGTGCTGGCTCGAAGGGCCGAATGGCCTACTCCTGCAACTATTGTCGAACAAGTAAGATTCCCACAGTTGCTGAAAGGAGTTCTAACATTCACAAGCTAATGCAGCGTACTCCAGTCTTTAAACTGTGAAAGCGTATTATACTGAAATATTTATTATCACGATTAACTGCGATCTGATCAGTGTGAAGATGGTGCTGATTGCAGTAAAACTGAGCCATGCTGATCCTAATTATCAGGCTTGCAGCCTGTGCTACATTAAAGACATTCCTGACATTTCACATCTCAGCGAGAGAGCTTCTCAGAAATCTTGGTTTCAAAATGAATGGCAATCAGAAATAATGTAATGGAGATGATGGGATCGATATGGACGGGGAATTAATTCTGCCGAGATCTCGCACCGATGAGTTTTGCTCTCCTGAACCAAAATCCAATTCCAAATGAATGTACTGTATTGATTACAGTCAGCAGTGAAGTATTTTTAGAATCAGATGCAAGATCAATATATTATACGTACAAGAGCCACAATGAGTCTGTGTCGTTACAATTATTTAGGATTGGACTCATCAACAAGCAATGATATAGAAGTTTCCACAGCTATTTAAGATAGGATTTGCTTTTACAACATGGGAGGCCATTCTGCCCATCAGGTCCATGTTAGATCCAAGCAGAGGAATCCCATAAAAGGACACAAATTGCTGGAGCAACTCAGCAGATCAGCCAGCAACTCTGGAGAACATGGATTGGTGACGTCTACAGACCCAAATCCTATAGTTGAATCCTACAATAGTTGAAAACCTGAAATTAAAATTAAATTAAAAGTGGAAACAAAAAGAAAAAGACGAGCAACTGTTGTTTGGCTGCCGTGTGCACAACACGTAACGGGAACGCACGAACGCACAAACAAACAAACGCAGACTTATCATCTGGGCAGAGCATTCTAAAACTAGAGTGACCTCCCCTTCCCTCACACCAGGTCCCCTTTGTTTCTAGCAGGTAAGAACAATAAATTAAACAAGACGGCTATGTTGAAGCTGTGTGTATGTACAGAGCAGCCAAATTGTTTAGTTTTATTTTTATTTTTGAGATACAGTGTGGAAACAGGCCCTTTGGCCCACTGAGTCCGCACCGACCAGCGATCCCCGCTTAACACTATCCTACACACATTAGGGACAATTTACACATACACCAAGCCAATTAACCTACAAACCTGTACGTCTTTGTAGTGAGGGAGGAAACCGAAGATCTCGGAAAAAACCCACGCGGTCACGGGGGGAACGTGCAAACTCTTTACTGACAGCACCCCTAGTCGGGATCGAACCTGGGTCTCCGGCGCCGTAAGGCAGCAATTCTACCGTTGCAACACCATGGCCACCCAAACGTGCAGGTAGGAACTGCAGATGATTGTTTAAACCCATAGTCACCCATTCTTAAGGGGCTGTCCCACTTGCCGATTTTCTCGGCGACTGCTGGCTTCATTGACTGACATATTAGGTCACCGAAAAATTAGCGGCGTGGCACAGTGTGATGCGTCATGACGCGGCGTGATGTCGTATGATGCGAGGTGTTTTTTCAAGTGTCGCAACATTTTTTTTGTCGCCGCTAGGTTTTGAAATGTTCTAAATCTTTTGGCGACACTGACATGACGCTGGCAGTTGCCAAAAAAAATCGGCAAGTGGGACAGGCCCTTTACTCTTCAGCGATGCTGCTGCTGAGTCCCGCTGAGTTACTCCAGTATTTTGTATCTCTCTTCGGTATGTACAGAGAGCAGGTGTGGAGAAGGCTTTAAACATTTTGTACTTACCTGCTCGGAATGAACCCCAGTGTGAATATGTAATTCCATGGAAACTGCCTCTCCACTCGAAACTTTATTGAAGTGGAAATTGTAATCCCATTGTAATTATTGAAAATGCCCTTGACCACTTAGAGTATAATTCAGAAATTATGAGTTTGTAATATTAAGAAAATGTATTAAACCCTTGACCCAGATACTGGGAACAGATGGCAGCAGCTTGTTTTCTCAGACCTCTCGAGAGTGGAACTGCCAGGCTCATTCTTAAATCTACAGACAACCGAGATCGAACCCGGGTCTCTGGCGCTGCAAGTGCTACAAGCGCTAGCAACTCGATCGCTGCCCCACCGTGGTTGCCCTAATCTAAAAGCCTCTTAAACACCTGTACAATCCCCTGGCTGCCGTGTTCAGATAATCACTACTTCCTGATTAATTTCGTATCCATTTATTTCTAACTTTGCAGACATCCCGCGCCATTAGCCTTAACATTGATTCCTTATTTTTCTTTTGAATGGAATGCTCCTCGCGCCCTCTGAGAGATGCTATGGACATTTAAATTTGCAGTGGCAGCAGAACAAGTGAAAAGCAAAAAGATTAGGTGCTAATGTGTTATTAAAAAATGATGACCCATCACTGCCAAGGACGGGGGAACTACATCAAACACACCTCCTGCGTGAATGAGGTTATCACCATTTCCTGCTCATCCCACAAATCAGTGCTGATAGAAAGCTATTTAAGTGCTTTAATTTTACTCACTATTCACCCCTTTGGTTGAGGTTACATATTGATCTCCTGACTGAAGCTGATACCACAGCAACATCATGAGCCGCCGACCTCCTTCCACTCTGGTTCATTTTAGATTTCATGCATACTTTCTGTTTTAATCGAGATTCCTGATTGATTGCACGAGATAAAATCATGAATCATGTATGAAACCACAAGATGAATAGACGGGAGTTTTTTTAATCTTCCCGCAGAGCAGGGGAATCCAGAAACAAGAACGCAAAGGTTTAAGGTGAGAGGGGAAAGACTTAATAGAAACCCGAGGGGCAACATTTTCCACACCGAGTGTGGTGGGTAGATTGAATGAGCTGCCAGAGGGGGTCACAAGTAATAAGTACAAATGCCCCTCAGACAGCACCCATAGACAGGAGTGATCCCGGATGTCAAGAGTCAAGAGTGTTTTATTGTTGTGTGCCCAGTTAGAAATTCCTACTTGCTGCAGCACAACAGTCTCTGGCACTGTATGGCAGCAACTTCACCCTTGCCCAACCATGCCGCCACACATTGCTTCCCACATTATTTGGCAGATATCATTGACGCACGACGACAGCCAAACCTCTGGTAGTTTTTTTGCAATGGACATATTGGGGATTACTAGACCAAGTGGGAACTGTTGGGCCCCGTTCCCCGAATGCAATATTCCACCACTCACATTTTTTATGTAAATGAGTTTCGGGATCCCATTGTGATGTCATTGTGACGTCGAACGTGTCTGACGGGCAGGGCAAGTGGAAAAGTGTTTGAAAAGTGATTTTGGTAAAGTTTAAAATGCCAATAACTTGTAAAATATACCATCAATCTGAACGAAACTTGTTTCATTTACATCACAGGACAATGGTGAGTAAGGTGAGTAAGCTATCGTGTATCGTTTTGGCGGGGTTTTGGGATCTCACGTACACGCACGCATACAAACAATCAACCAAGATGAGAGTTTTAGTAATATACTAGACTAAGTGGGACCCATTGGGCCCCATGTTCACACGGGGGGGCTGGTTCCCCGACGCAATGTTCCACCTCTCCACCAATTCCAATATTGGTGGGCAGTGGGGGGGGGCTTTCTGGAGCGCTGGTATGGGTGTTGTTGGCTGCCGGGACCACTGGTCTCCAGAGGGCATATGGACATTGTGGGCCAAATGGATTTTTGGGGAGGCAGCTCAGTCCTCAAGCCTGATGTGCTGGCAGCTCACTCACAGCTGGTGGGCTGGCAGTTGACTTGCGGCTATTCCTTGAAATTCCATTTCAAGCAGAGTGCAAGGCCACCAAATTCAAATCCATTTTCCTACCATTTCAAGCAGGGTGCAAGGCCACAAAATTCAAGTGCAGTTTCCAACCACCTCAAGCAGGGTGCAAGGCCACAAAATTCAAGTGCAGTTCCCAACCACCTCAAGCAGGGTGCAAGGCCACTAAATTCAGGTTCAGTTTCATACCACTTCATGCAGGGTGCAACAACACCACATTCAAATGCATTTTCATACCATTCCATGCAGGGTGCAAGGCCACCACATTCAAATGCAGTTTCATGCCATTTCAAGCAGGGTGAAACCACCATAAAACCACACAAAACACCACACTCACAGTAGATATTCAGTGTGTTCAGTTGATTCACAGCTCAGACAGAGTCGTGACCCCCATCATGCAGAGACTGAGCCACGCCCACACTTCCGGGTTTTATAATCCCTCCCCCTCCCACCAGAAATGGTGTGCCCTTCATGACGTGATTGACAGGAGAGAGATTCTCAACATTTTTTAAACACTAATAACACTTTTATTTTTCATTGATGGGAAGAGTCCTTTGCACATGATGAGTGGGGGTGTGGGGGAGGGGGGACTAAGTAAGATGGCCAAAAATCACAGCTGTAAGTGTTGGCGTTTTATCTAAAATCAATATAGTGCAAACAGGAAGTTGTCAAGTTTAGACAAACAACCCTTTGCAGTGCCTTTTTACTTCAACCCAAACCCCCCAAACAACCATTTGCAGTGCCTTTTTACTTCAACCCAACCATATTTTCATTTTCAAACCACATTAAGGGCACTCACAGTTGAGTAGACATGTGTTCAGTGTTATTTAGAGCTCAGAGAGACGTGACCCTCTCGCTTCCTCTATCTTGCAGAGACGGAGTGAGGCACACCACTTCTGGGTTTTATAGTCCCTCCCCCCTCCCACCAGCAGGGGCAGCAGAGAGAATGGCAACATTTTTTAAACCATTAATATCTCTCTGATTTTTCATCGATGGGAAAGATCCTCCAGTCCAGTCCGGTGGAGGGGGGCTCTGAGCGAGGTGGCCAAAAATGACGGCCCTAAGGAGCGGCATTCTCTCGGAAATCACATTGCAGTGAGTCAAAAGCGGTCATGATCTTACTTTTAGTAATATACAAGTGCAGACCCGTTGGGTCTGCTCCCCCAATGGTGTGATCCCCCAACCCAATATTCCACCATGCACCCGTCTCCTCCAACGGAACATAACCCGTTCCCAAATGTAAGATTCCAACACTCCCCTGCCTCCCTCAGCAGTGGATTAAAAAAAAATTCCAATTGCACCTCCCCTGCCTGCTACAGCAGTTCCAATTGCAATACCAATTGGCCCTCGCCCTCCTGTTGAAGCACTTCCTGTGATATCCCATTGAGGTGAAGAGTTCAGAGTGTTCCTGTCTAGCAACTTTGTTTTGAAGTGTGCTGGAAGCTGATAGGAAGGAGTGTATTGGACATTGTGACATCACACGATGGAAACAAATCAAAAGGAAGAAAGGCAGCCGGCAGCCGGCAGCCGGACGGCCGACAGGCGGCAGCCACAGACTTTTATATAATAATAGAAGATAGATAGATAGATTTCATGTATATCTGCAGCATCCAGTGGATAGGTTATACGGGAATATGCCAGGGAAAGATTGCTGGGATTGCTTCAAGAGCTGGGATGGACTTGATGGGCTAAATGGCCTCTTTTCATCCTGTAAGGAAATTTGAGAACTCATCTAAAGAATTCAAGTGGTGCAGATAGCTTCCAATTTCCGACTGTTCATCTTCCCATTGGAAACAGACTCAATGAGCTATTGTACCATTTGGTGTCCATGATGCCTCTCCACCCAAAATAAATGTCTGGGGATAGTCTCAAAATGCTGGAGTAACTCAATGGGACAGCTAGCATCTCAGAGAGTAGGAATGGGTGATGTTTCGTGACGTTTCGTGTCGAGACCCTTCTTCAGACTGAGTGTCAGGGGAAAGAGAAACGAGAGAGATACAAAACAAAGAAATAAAAGATACAAAAAAAATAACGAAAAAAGTCCATTGTTTACTGTGGGCTAGGTGAAAACGATTATTCATCCCAGGAGGGATATTGATCGGCCAACACACGATAGGCTCAAAAGGCTGAAGTAACTCAGCGGGACAGGCAGCATTTCTGGCGAGAACGAATGGGTGAGAAAAACACAAGATACGTGAAACATGAGAATAAAGTGATGAGTGGAACGGATTGGAGATGTGCAAAGATTGGGGCTGGGGGTGGAGGGAGGGGAGGAGAGTCAGGTCTACCCCACGACAGAATGGGGAGGAGTTGACCAGTTATTTCATGTATATCTTCAGCATCCAGAGTTATACAGTCAATGAAACAGACGGAGAGAGAGAGGATGCAGGAGTTAAGGAGTTTAGACTATGACGACATCTCCAAGGATCCATCATGATTTGCAAATGGAACTGCAGTTGCTATCCAATTTCCTTTCGAAAGCCCAGATTAATTCTGTTTCCACACAGATAATGAGTTCCAAATCATAATCTCTCTGTGCATAACAAAATCTTCCTTTACACATTTCCCTTGTACCTTTTGCCAATTACTTTAAGTCTGTGTTCCTGCACCTGGTAATTTCTACTAATGGAAGCTGTGCACTCTGTTTTGAATACTTTAAAATTGTAGTTGAAATCTTGCATTGTTAGAACCATCATGTCACATGCTTTCTGTAAACACTCTATTTTGATGAACTGAGTTAACTGAGTGTAGAATGTGTAGAATGGAAATGTAGATGTAGATAGATGGCATATACCGAATTTAACAAATAAAATTGAAAATAATCCTCCTCTCTCCTCCAGATTTCATGGTGCTAATTGTCTGAAAGCATATAGTCAACAAAATAGAGAGAGTACAGAGGAGATTTACTAGAATGTTGCCTGGGTTTCAACAACTAAGTTACAGAGATAGGTTGAATAAGTTAGGTCTTTATTCTCTGGAGCGCAGAAGGTTAAGGGCGGACCTGATAGAGGTCTTTAAAATGATGAGAGGGATAGACAGAGTTGATGTGGACAAGCTTTTCCCTTTGAGAATAGGGAAGATTCAAACAAGAGGACATGACTTCAGAATTAAGGGACAGAAGCTTAGGGGTAATATGAGGGGAAACTTCTTTACGCAGAGAGTGGTGGCGGTGTGGAATGAGCTCCCAGTGGAAGTGGTGGAGGCAGGTTCATTGGTATCATTTAAAAATAAATTGGATAGGCATATGGATGAGAAGGGAATGGAGGGTTATGGTACGAGTGCAGGCAGGTGGGACTAAGGGGAAAAAAAATTTGTTCGGCATGGACTTGTAGGGCCGAGATGGCCTGTTTCCGTGCTGTAATTGTTATATGGTTATATGGTTATATTTAATGAACGTGAAATTAAAGTGATGAATGGAAAGGATTGGGGATGTGAAAAGATTGGGATTGGGGAGTCAGCCTCAGTCTACCTCCCGATTGGGGGGGGGGGGGGGGGGGGGGGGGGGGGGGGGAGGGGGGTGGGGGGGGGGGTTAATTTGAATAAAAAGGGAAGTGTAAATGCTGGTTTATGTCAAAGATAAACACAAAGTGCTGGAGGTTTTTGTCAGTCTCCCTACCTTCTTCCACTACCTGCAACCTCCGGGAACCTTGGGTCAAGCAGCATCTCTGGAGAAAACGGATGGGCCGTGTTTTGGGTCGGGACTCTTCTTCCAGAAACGTCACCCATCCTTTTTCTCCAGAGTTGTTGTCTGACCCGTCGAGTTACTCCAGCACTTTGTGTCTAACAGTATACTTGTGTTGTTCGTTAGAACATACAAGTTCAGTTTAGATTTTCCTGCTTTAGTAAAGTACGGATCAGCAAAGGCTCTGCTGCCGTTGAATGGTGTTGTCAAATCCTTGTGGAGTCACTCTGGTACGGATTGTGAGAGTTGTGTTAAGATTGAGATCTGCAAATGTGTGGTACAGAGATACATTGCACTGTTTGCCAGTGTGTTATCAGCCTGAAAAGGACATAACTGTTTTCAGCAAAACGCTCTCAAAGAATTAATTGGACATTCTTGCACCTTATGCACTTATCCTCACATGGGCAGCCACGATTTAAATGGACTTAGATTGCACAATCATTGAGATATACAGCATGGTTCGAAGGGAGAGATTTATCAGCCACGATTTGATGGCAGAGTAGACTTGATGGGCCGAATGGCCTAATTCTGCCCCGATCACTTCTAAACTTCTGTTCTTCTCCCTTATGCCCCCGTCCCATTTAGGAAACCTGAACGGAAACCTCTGGAGACCTTGCGCCCCACCCGAGGTTTCTGTGCGGTTCCCGGAGGTTTTTGTCAGTCTCCCTACCTTCTTCCACTACCTGCAACCTCTGGCAACCACCTGCAACCTCCGGGAACCTCAGGTGGGGCGCAAAGTCTCCAGAGGTTTCCGTTCAGGTTTCCTAAGTGGGACAGGGGCATTAGACTCTTCCTCATATTACTAACTCCCGGACACTTAGTTTCCACAAAGCCTGAATGTGGCACCCAGTCATAATTTATCTGCGCTGGCATGCTTGAAGGAGACTGATGTGATGCATTGACAGTGACATTTGTCCAATAGTGAAATTTATAAGATAAAGGGCGAATTAGACATAAGTTTAACACTCGATGTGACAGGCCGAACCTTCTGTAAGGTAAAACCAACCAGCCACGGAGCTCAAATTTAAACTGAATTACCCAGTCCAAACATGCTGGCACACATGCTGCTTATTTAGACCCAATTATTGACAAATTAAAAGCAATTTAGATTGATTTTCTATTGAAGCTCGACTATCAGGAGGGACTTTAAAGCTATTAAACAGGATAGATATCGTTCCAGATTCCATTATCGTCAGACCAGCGTCTTAGCTTGTCTGCCACCGAAGCATTGTATTAAATGTTAAAAAGACCCCAAGCGCTTTTCCTTATTACCGTTCCCTTTCCCATCGAATAAAAATATTCGCACCATTAACAAAATAGGCAGAAAATTACAACATCAAGCATGATTTTATGCAGAGGCTTAAACTTTAGAAGAGAGAATGGTCAGGTTTCATTTATACATTTATATTACTATTGAAATTGTTTTAATTGCCTGATGATAATTTCATCCCGCGCCTTAATTTAATTGGAAGGCATAAAATCCAATGGCCATTTCGTTGTCACTTTTCATTTATTTCCGAAATATAACTACCTTTAATATCTGCAAATTGAGGGCTGGGTTGTGCTTTGATGTAAACGATTTTCCACGGTGCAATATTACGAAGGTCAGATGTAATAAGAGAAATCCTTGTCTCTGATCTCATCTTACACTGCATGAGAATTATCGTGGAGACTTTTAGGAATTTGGCAATTTCTTCCAATGTATAGTATCCTCTTGACCTAACAGATCAGTATCAAATTGACTTTTAAGTTCACGGCGGAAATGATGCAGAAAGCCTCAGAAACTTGAACAGATCTGCCTAATTTAGATTGAAAAGTATAGAATTAAAGAAAAAAGAGAGACACAAAATGTTGGAGCAACTGAACGGGTCAGGCAGCATCTTTGGATGGAATGGACAGGTGACATTTCGGGTCGGGACCCTTCTTCAAACGAACTGAAGTGTGAGGAAGGGTCCCGACCTTATCCATTTTATCCAGAGATGTTGCCTGACCTGCTGAGTTACTCCAACATTTGGGTCGATCTTTGGTACAAAGCAGCATCCCCACTTCCTTATTAACATTTGTTTTCAGGCATTTAGCACCAAGGGGGTGAGTACGGTTATCTTCATTTTTATTTATTTATTAAATCAGATGAAAGAAATTGATCCATCAGCTGACCCAATTCTCTTTTCCACTCTTTTGTTCACGGGAAGTGGGTATATTTGGCAAGGCTTCAATCTATTGACTATTTGTAACTGCCCTTGGGAAGTAGCGTAGCAGTAGAGTTGCTGCCTTACAGCGCCAGTTCGATCCAGATCACGGGTGCTCTCGGTGTGGAGTTTGTACGTTCGCCCTGTGACCACTTGGGTTTTCATCGCCTTTCCTCCCACATTCCAAAGGTGTACAGGTTTACAGTTTAATTGGCTACATTAAAATTGTAAATTGTCCCTCGTGTGTAGGATAGTTCTAGTGTACCGGGTGATCGCTGGTGGGTGTTTTTATGTTTGTGAGCTGTTATGACTGTTGGCAGACCAATTTCCCTCCTGGAATAAATAAAGTTCTACCGTATCGTATCGTGTGGACGCGGTGGGCCAAAGTACCTGTATCCCTGAAGTCTAAAGTCTAAAGTCAAGTCTAAAGAATTGATTATATTTTTAATCAGTTTAGATAGCATGCAAAATAAAGCTTTTCACTGTACTTTGGTACCTGCGACAATGATAAATCTAAACCTAAACCTCCTGCCAGAAATGCCTGGCAGTGGTGTAAAGGTTCTGCACTCATCCTGATCAAAGAACATGCTTTCTTCTTCCTTTACACTTGCCTTATTCTCGTATCCCAGATTCTCTTATCATGTGTCTCTATACACTGTAAATGGCTCGATGGTAATCATATATTGTCTTTCCTCTGACTCGTTAGCACACAACAAAAGCTCATCACTGTACCTCGGTATATGTGACAATAAACCAAACTGTACTGTGCAGTTCCTTAAGCAAAGATGGACAGTGGGACAGGCAGCATCACTGGAGAAATAGGATGGGTGGCGTTTCCAAAAACGTCACCCATCAATTATCTCCAGAGATGCTGCCTGTCCCGCTGAGTTACTCCAGCATTTTGTGTCTATCTTTGGTGCAAACCAGCATCTGCAGTTCCTTCCTACACGGTTTGTAAAGGGCCTGTCCCACTTGGGCAACCTAATCCGCGAGTTCTGGCGAGTTTGCCCTCGAATCATACTCGCAGCATGGTCGACTCGAGGTCGTAGGAGGTCTTCATAATTCTCCTTCATGCTCGAGAGTGGTCTCCGCGTACTCGAGGGCTCAGCTAGGTTGCGGCGTTTTATTCAACATGCTAAAAAATCCCCGCGAGTAAAAAAAGGTTGCCATGGAAAAAATAGATACTTATTTTACTCGTAGGTTTAGTCGTAGTAGGTTTTAGTAGGTCGGCGTGTTAGTTGTAGGTAATCGAGGGTAGTCGAAGGTAGTCAAAGGAGGTCGTCTTCACTCTACACTATTCGGTGTCCAATTTTCCTGAAGTTTGTTGTAGTTAGTCGTTGCTAGCGAAGTTGGTTTTCAACAATGTCGAAGGAGGTTGAAGGAGGTCTTCTACATAGTCGAAGGAGGTCTTCAACATGTCATTTTTTCAAACTCTTCTAAACTTGCCAATTAGGTCGCCCAAGTGGGACAGCCCCTTTAAGCAACCTCCTGTTCAGATTTTATAGTCTGAAGAAGGGTCTCGACCCGAAACGTCGCCCATTCCTACTCTCCGGAGATGCTGCCTATCCCGCTGAGTTACTTCAGCTTTTTGTGTCTATCTTCAGATCATGTAGGATCTCTCTCCCATACACGCCATCCCCTTCCCAACCCAATCGATCTCCCGAGACTTAAAAATAGTTGCTTATATAGGAGTACTTCGCTTCAGGAGTTGCCTGAATAGATCTCACCTACTGATGGTAGTGTGGCCTAACTAGCTGCAATCCATCATGTTACAATTACAACTGTCGAGTGTCAGACACTGTGCAGCTTTATACAGGGTAACCCATGCTACTGCTCTGTGAGTCTTATGTTTGATGTTCCTGGTTTATGCACTTTCTATAAACAGTGTCACGGTGACTCACAATCATTTTAATGACAAATGTCAATGACATTTCAATAAAATGTC
Source organism: Leucoraja erinaceus (assembly GCF_028641065.1). Classification (NCBI taxonomy): domain Eukaryota; kingdom Metazoa; phylum Chordata; class Chondrichthyes; order Rajiformes; family Rajidae; genus Leucoraja; species Leucoraja erinaceus. The sequence continues at coordinate 9,302,149 of NC_073388.1, forward strand.
CACTGTCTGTGCTATTGTGTGACAGTTATTCATCCATTGAGTTTCTTTGTACTAATTATGTTGATTCTAGTTGGTGCTGCAATAATTACAATGGGAATCAAATTGTGTAGTGCAAGGAAACTGAATAAGTTAATGAACATAATAAATTAATGATCTGAATAAATTAATGACATTTCCAGTACAACAGAATGGAGGTGTAGCAGTGGAGTTGCCGCCTTACAGTACCAAAGACCCTGACTTTGCGTGCTGTCTGTATGGAGTTTGCATGTTCTCCCAGTGACTTGCGTGGGTTTTCTCCGGGTGCTCCATTTCCTCACACACACCAGAGATGTAAAGGTTTGTAGGCTAATTGGCTTGGTATAATTGTAAATTGTTCCCAGTGTGTGTTAGTGTGCGGGGATTGCAGGTCGGCACGGACTCGGTGGGCCGAAGGACATGTTTCCGCGCTGTATCTCTAAACTAAACGTAAGCACATGCAATGAAACACATCGTACAGTTCTGTGGGCCCTATATTTAATGTTCCTGCTTTATGGACTTTCTAGAAACAGGGTCAGGGTGACTCACAATATCACTTTAATGCCAAATATCAATTACATTAAAAAAGATCCACTTTGCACTGGGAGTTCATTAATTTATTAAGACCCCTTGTTCTCAGCTTGTTGATTCCCATTGGTGTTACTGTATTACACTTCATACTTAATTCTTCCTGTTTGGGGTCATGTTACCAAATATTTATCACTGATTGTGGTGTGGTACTGGTGTTTGTAATCCAACACACATGGTGATTACAACTGCTCTCCACTGTCCACATTAACATAAGACATGACTTTAATAAAAGATTGAGCCTGAAGAAGGGTCACGACCTGCAATGTCACCCATTCCTTCTCTCCAGAGATGCTGCCTGACCCGCTGAGTTACTCCAGCATTTTTTGACTATCTTCAATGAGCAATCAAAGCTCTAATCCAGATAATTATTTCAGTAAACTAACAGGTGACTGTTAGTCTGACTGGATGTGACCTGGACTTGGAAGGTTGCTAAAGACAACATCTCATTTATTATAGATGTTGATATGAGAGAAAATGAGTTTGTGTTTAGTTCTGGAGTGATGCAGCCTGGAAATAGGCCCAACTTGCCCACACCGGCCAACATGTCCCATCTACACTAATCCCACCTGACCGCGTGTGACCCATATCCCTCCAAACCTGTCCAATCCATGTACCAATGTACAAATGGTCCTATCCATTATTGGTTATGTTTTAGAGATACAGCATGGAAATAGGCCCTTCGGCCCGTCGAGTTGGGTGATGTGCTTTTGATCAATACAAGAACTTAAGTCGGCACAGTGGTGCAGTGGTAAAGTTGCCGCCTTACAGCAGCAGACATGTGAGTTCGATCCTGACTATGGGTGCTGAGTGTGCGGAGTTTGACCGCTCTCCCCGTGTCCGTGTGCTCCCGTTTTCTCCGGGTTTCCGCTCCGATTTCCTCTCGCACTCCAAAGACGTGCAGGTTTGTAGGTTAATTGTCTTCTGTCAATTGTCTCTAGTGTGTAGGATAGGACCTGTGTACAGGTGATCGTTGATCCACGCGGAGGGCCGAATGGCCTGTTTCCACACTGTATCTCCAAACTGAACCGGGCAAGTGTGTACAGACTCAACGGCCAATAGACGACGATAGGTGCAGGAGTAGGCCATTCGGCCCTTTGAGCCGGCACCGCCATTCACTGCGATCATGGCTGATCATCGACAGTCAGTACCCCGTTCCTGCCCTCTCACCATATCCCCTGACTCAGCTATCTTTAAGACTCATTGCTGGCTATATAAACCTGTAAGGGCCCATTGCGGAGTCTTGACTTGCGCCCTGCCAGTGAATCTATCATGCGGAATTGAAAGACAGCATTGCCCCTGTCCTTACAAAGAGATCTTTTCACACATTGCCAATTATCACCGGCTTCAAGCTCTCTCAATATAACTGTCCGACTCAATCTATTTCCCTCAGTTCCCACTTCCTTGACAAATCCCTCTGCTTTTCAGGTGACTATTTTTAAACCAAGGTTATGGTGTCTTTAATCATGAAATAGATTTGATAAACGAGCAGAGTTGATGCCACCGCGATGAAAACATCATGAAACGATCCAGCAGCGAATGTCAGTGACATCTGTTGTTGGTGGCTCATTGACTGCTTGGCTGCATCCCAGAATTTATCACTTCCATTTAATCTAGATGTCTGCATGCGAATAGATTATGTTAAGAATATTTAAAAATAGAACGCCATTTAGGCTGCTGTATCTTTCCTATCTTTCCAGTGCATTCCTATGTGATAGAATCGTAGAGTAATGCCCCTGTCCCACTTAGGAAACCTGAACGGAAACCCCTGGAGACTTTGCGCCCCACCCAAGGTTTCCGTGCGGTTGCCGGAGGTTGCAGGAGGTTGCAGGTAGTGGAAGCAGGTAGGGAGACTGACAAAAACCTCCAGGAACCGCACGGAAACCTTGGGTGGGGCGCAAAGTCTCCAGAGGTTTCCGTTCAGGTTTCCCAAGTGGGACAGGGGCATAATACAGTGTGGAAACAGGCCCTTCAGCCCAACTTAGGGTGGCATGATGGTGCAGCGATAGAGTTGCTGCCTCACAGCGCCAGAGACCCGGGTTCGATCAGACCACGTCCCTACGGAGTTTGTACATTCTTCCCGTGTCCTGCGTGACTTTTCTCCATGATCTCCGGGTTCTTCCCACTCCAAAGACGTGCAGGTTTGTAGGTTAATTGGCTAGGTATAGTTGTAAAATTGTCCCTGGTGTGTGGATTAATATTAGCGTGTGGGGATCACTGGTCGGTATGGACTCGCTGGGCTGAAGGGCCTGTTTCCACATTGTATCTCTAAACTAAATTAAACATGCCCACAACAACCAACATGTCCCATCTACATTAATCCCACCTGCCTGCGTTTGGCCCATATCCCTCCAAACCCTGCCCTACATATGTACCAGTCTAAATGGTTCTTAAATGTTGCAATAGTACCTGCCACAACCACCTCCTCTGGCAGCTCGTTCCATACATCTACCACCCATTGTGTGGAAAAATCTACCCCTCAGATCCCTATCAAATCTTTTCCCCTTCACCTTTAACCCATGTCGTCTGGTTCTCGATTCCCTAAACGCCCTGTCCCACGGTACAAGTTCATTCAAAGAGTTCTCCCGAGTTTGCCCTGATTCGAACTCAGAGATTTATGGTAATGGCCGCTCGCTGGTACTCGGGGCTCTCGTGGACATTTTTCAACATGTTGAAAAATCTTCACGAGTCTTCCCGAGCTTACCGCGTTTCCCAAGTACCTGCCGTTAGCGTTACGAGCTGCTAAGAGACGTCCCCGAGCTCCGACATACCCGCTACGTTCATTCTATGTGCTTACCTCGAGTTTGATTTTTTTTTTTTTAACTCGGGAGAGCACTTGAATGAACTCGTACAGTGGGACAGGGCCATTACTCTGGGCAAGAGACACTGTGCATCTACCCAGTCTATTCCTCTCATGATTTTGTACACCTCTATAAGATCACCCCTCATCCTCCTGCGCTCCAAGGAATAGAGTTCTAGCCTCCCTATAGCTCAGGCCCTCAAGTCCTGGCAACATATTGTAAATCTTCTCTGCACCCTTTCCAGCTTGACAACGTCTTTCCTCTAACACGGTGTGCAGAACTGAACACAATACTCTAAATGCAGCCTCACCAACATCTTATACAACTGCAACATAATGAAGGAGGGATGAGTAGTTTGTATAATGTTTCATGGAAGAACTTACTGACACTTACCTTTGTGTGAAAAAGGGGCAAAAATAGTGAAGGGAACTTAAAGATGTTAAGGGCCTGTCCCACTGTAGGAGGTAATTCAAGAGTTCTCCCGAGTTAAAAATAAATCAAACACGTGGTAAGCACGTAGAATGTGCGTAGCGGGTACGTCGGAGCTCGGGACGTCTTTTAGCGGCTTGTAACGCTAACGGCAGGTACTCAGGAAACACGGTAAACTTGGGAAGACTCGTGAAGATTTTTCAACATGTTCAATAATGTCCACGAGAGCCTCGAGTGCCTATGAGCGGCTATTACCGTAATTCTCCGAGTTCGAATCAGGGGAAACTCGGGAGAACTCGTTGTCAAGGGGAACACGTGCAAACGCCTTACAGACAGTCCCCGTAGTCAGCATCGAGCCCAGGGCTCTGGCTCTGTAAGGCAGTGACTCTACCGCTGTGTCACTGTGCCAAACACACTATAGACAAGATATATCTCGAGGAGAATTTACATGTAGTTACCTGTGGAGCAGTCAGGCCCAGTCCAGTTGAGGTCACAGTTGCAGGTGTCTGGGTCGGGCAGGAGGGTTCCATGGCCCGAACATTGCTCGTGACAAACTGGAGCCGGCGTTTCACACTTGAGACCTCCCCAGCCAGCAGTACAGTGGCATTTACTCTGCACACACACACCATGTCCTGAACACGTCGGATCCAAGCAGTCTTCTGAAGAATGAAAAATGAAACATCAGTTTGAGACCCCAGTTGTAGACAAAAAATTTATGTTCATATGTTACGATCACAATCACAATCACAATAATACTTTATTAGCCAAGTATGTTTTGCAACATATGAGTAATTTCATTTGCCAAGTCATTCATACAAATAAAAAGCAACGAAACACACAAAATACATTTTAACATAAAGATCCACCACAGTGACTCCTCCACATTCCTCACTGTGATGGAAGGCAAATAAAATTCTAATCTCTGCCCTTCTATGCTCTCCCACGGTCAGGGGCTTCGTGCCCTCCATTGACGGGATGATTTGACTCCCGGAGACGGCAGTGTTTTGGGACCCCCACAGCATCGGGGCGATCAGCTCCTGCATCGGGGGGTTCAGCTACCCCGCGCCGGCGATCGGACCTCGGGTCGGGGCTGGTCGAACCTCTACATCATTGGAGCTTCCCGACTTGCCTCTCCCGCGACTGCGAGCTCTTGATGGTAAGTCCGCAGGCCGCGGTTGGAGCGATCACAGGCAAGTGATCAGCTCCGATGTTACGTCCACGCCGCACGGTGGGGTTCAAATCAGTTCGAGGAGGCCTCCAGCTTCATCGATGGTAGGCCCAGAACGACCAGAGATGCGATCCGGAAAAAAATTCACATCTCCGGCATGGTAAGAAACTGAAAAAAAAGTTTCCCCCTCCCCCTCCCCCCACATAAAACAAACCGGAGACCATTTACACCAACTTTTAACTCACACTAAAAATTAAAAAAAGATGAAAATTAGGCCATTCGGCCCATCGTCTCAGATAAGATGGCCTGATTAGTCATCTGCCACGGCCAAGAGGTGGACAATTGAGAAAAGAGGTACAGTGGACAATGTGTATATGTGAAAGGAGCAAAATTAGGCCATTCGGCCCATTAAGTCTACTCCGCCATTAAATCATGGCTGATCTATCACACCCTACAAACCCCATTCTTCTGTCTTCTCCCCGTAACCCCTGACACCCGTAGTAATCAAGAATATGCCAATCTCCGCCTTAAAAATATACACTGTCGTGGCCTCCACTGCCGTCTGTGGCCGTGAATTCCACAGATTCACCACCCTCTGATGAAAGAGAAACTGGGATAAAGCACCATAAATTGTTGAATAGTGTGCAATCGGAATCTGAACAGGATCGTTAATTGACAACCATTGATACCCTGTTCAAGACTCGGATACAGAGGGTCATATCGAAACAAGGAGGAGCAGAGGAAGAGAGGTTTGCGGAGAGAATCTGAAAGCTTGGAGCCTAGGGGTTTGAAGTCACTGTTCCCAAGTGTGGATGATACTCAAAAGGTCTGAGATTGAGCAGCGTGCAATTTTCATCAGGGCGCAGGGCTGGGAAAAGACATAGGGGTAGGGCAAAGCTGTGAAATTGCAGAGTTGTCCTATTGTATGTAAGATAGTGTTAATATGCGGGAATTGCTGGTCGGCGCGGACCCGGTGGGCTGAAGGGCCTGTTTCCACGCTGAGTCTCTAAACTAAACTAAACTAAACGAAACGAAACAAAACTAAACTAAACTAGTTGATGTCTTAAATAGTCCAAGGTAGACACAAAATGCTGGAGTAACTCAGCAGGTGAGGCAGCATCTATGGAGAGAAGGGATTGATGACGTTTCAGGTCGAGACCCTTCTTCAGACGTGCAAGGGAATGATGCCTCTTGACTTACTTTGCATGACAAAGAAAGTGAAGGAATTCACAATACCAACAATAAATTTTTCCAACGTGTAAAATTCATCTGTATAGAACCTCTACCTGTTTTAGAAACATAGAAACATAGAAAATAGGTGCAGGGGGAGGCCATTCGGCCCTTCAAGCCAGCACCGCCATTCATTGTGATCATGGCTGATCGTCCCCTGTCAATAACCCGTGCCTGCCTTCTCCCCATATCCCTTCACGAGCCCCTAGAGCTCTATCTAACTCTCTCTTAAATCCATCCAGTGACTTGATCTCCACTGCCCTCTGTGGCAGGGAATTCCATAAATTCACAACTCTCTGGGTGAAAATGTTTTTTCTCACCTCAGTCTTAAATGAACTCCCCTTTAATCTAAGACCGTGGCCCCTGGTTCTGGTCTCATCCAACATTGGGAACATTTTTCCTGCATCTAGCTTGTCCAGTCCTTTTGTAATTTTATATGTCTCTATAAGATCCCCCCTCGTCCTTCCAAACTCCAGTGAATACAAGCCTAGTCTTTTCATTCTTTCCTCATATGACAGTCCCGCCATCCCAGGGATCAATCTCATGAACCTATGCTGCACTGCCTCAATCGCAGGGATGTCCTTCCTAATCAGAAGGATGCCCTTCCGTTTTCTATCTGAAGAGAACTTCCCACCTCTCTGCTTTGAAAAATACCTATTTTTTAAATTCTTTGCAAAACCACCAGGCTTCAATGACCTTGTTTTCCCAGAGACAATGCACTAAAAAAGAAATAACAGGCCAACTGCATCCTTTGTCATCACTGCAGTCTATCACCTTGTACAACCGCAGACCTCATGTGTGTGCTGTAGATGCTGTTTTCCCCATAGAGGTCAGGATTAAGATCACTCTCAGATTCCTTGCTTCAGGATCATCCCACACAGCCACTGATAATATCTACATAACTCACGGTTTGCTGCCCAATGCTGCATGAGAGAACTCTGCATGTTCATCCAACCCAGAAACAGGCCCTTCGGCCCAAATTGCCCATGGTGACTAAGATGCTCCACGTACACTTGTCCCACCGGCTCGTGGTAGGCCCATAGGTCACGGGGTGGACGCACAAAATCCATAGAGACAGCGCCCGTAGTCAGGATTGAACCTGGGTCTCTGGCGCTGTAAGGCAGCAACTCTACTGCTGCGCCACTGTGCCGACCTTGTTGACAAAAGCGATGCCGCCCCAGGTAGACAAAAGGTAGAGATTCTCTACAGATGTATTTCACATTGGAAAATTTACTGGCGTATCTTATTATGGAAAAATTGCCTGGGTGGAATAAGACACTGTGAAAAATGAACCAAAGTGTGTAAAACCAATGTAGTCCAGATTAAAGTGTGGAAAGGAACTGCAGATTCTGGTATCTACCGAAGGTGGACATAAAGTGCTGGACTAACTCAGTGGATCAAGCAGTATCTGCAGCACTTTGTATCTGTCTGCGGTACTTAGGCAACAATTCTACCGCTGCACCACACAGTTAAGGGCTTGTCCCACTTTCACGAACTCTGCCGAGTTTGCCCTTGACTCATACTCGCAGCATGGTTGTCACAAGGTCGTAGGAGGTCGTAGGTAGGTCGTAGGAGGTCGTAGGTAGGTCGTAGCAGGTCGTGATGCTAGTCAAGTCAAGTCAAGTTTATTTATCACATACACATACGAGATGTGCAGTGAAATGAAAGTGGCAATGCTCGCCGACTTTTGTGCAAAAGACAAACAACAAAACAACCAAACAAATTATAAACACAATCATAACACACATATTCTTTTACATAATAAATAATGGAAGGAAAAACGTTCTGTAGAGTTAGTCCCTGGTGAGATAGGCGTTTACAGTCTGAATTGCCTCTGGGAAGAAACTCCTTCTCAACCTCTCCGTTCGCACCGCATGGCAACGGAGGCGTTTGCCTGACCGTAGCAGCTGGAACAGTCCGTTGCAGGGGTGGAAGGGGTCTCTCATGATTTTCTTTGCTCTGGAGTTGCACCTCCTGTTGTATAGTTCCTGCAGTGGGGTGAGTGAAGTTCCCATAGTGCGATCGGACGAACGCACTACTCTCTGCAGAGCCTTCTTGTCCTGGGCAGAGCAATTCCCGAACCAGATGGTAATGTTTCCGGACAAGATGCTTTCCACCGCCGCTGCGTAGAAGCACTGGAGGATCCTCGGAGACACTCTGAATTTCCTCAATTGCCTGAGGTGGTAAAGGCGCTGCCTTACCTTACTCACGAGTGCTGAGTCGTGGGTACTCTTGGCATCAAGTAGGTCGGGGCGCTTTTTCTACATGATGAAAAATGTCCACGAGTAAAAAAGATTGTGAATTAGGTCGTGAAAGTGGGACAGGCCCTTTAGAGGTTCTCTCCAGATGTATTTTGTACGTTGGAAATTCACTTGGTATCAACTGAGGTGTTTTATTGTGGAAAGATTGCCCGGGTGAAAGGAACTGCAGATACAGGTATATACTGAATAGGAACAAAGTGCTGGAGTAACTCAGCGGGTCAGGCCGATGTTGCCTGACCGACTGAGTTACTCCGGCACTTTGTGTCTATTTTCAGTACTCTGGATTAATCTGATTTCCAAAATCACAGGACAGATTTTCTTTGGAGACTTGCGAACAATTTCCTAGCCTTCAATCTGTGTTTGCAGCTGGGGACCTACCTTCCTCACAGCTTTCTCCACGGTAGCCAGGAACACAGATGCACATCCCAGCGACGCATGTGCCATGACCGTGGCAGGTTGGATCAATGCACTCATCCCCTGGCACGTCACACTCAGGCCCCTTCCATTCATTGTGGCATAAGCAGTGTCCTCTGTCGTACTGGCCATTGGCACTACACAGTACCGGGCACGAGTCTAGAGACAAGACACAACACATTAAACCTTCACCTACCGAAGCCTTCCAAATTCTTTAGACTTTAGACTTTAGAGAGAAGTGTGGAAACAGGCCCTTCGGTCCATCCAGGCTACACCGACCAGCGATCACCCCGTACACTAACACTATCCCACTACACTACGGACAAATGTACATTTTTTAATGAAGCTAATTAAAACACAAACCTGTAAGTCTTTGGAGTGTGGGAGGAAGCTGCAACACCTGGAGAAAACCCACGAGGTCACAGGGAGAACATACAAACTCTGTACAGACAGCACCCATAGTCAGGATCGAGCCCAGGACTGGTGTTGTAAAGGGGCTGTCCCACTTGGGCGACCTAATTGGCGAGTTTAGAAGAGTTTAAAAAAATGACATGTTGACGACTGGCTATGACTAACTTCGGGAAAATTGGACCGAATAGTGGAGAGTGAAGACGACCTCCTGCGATCTCCTCCGATTATGATCAAGACTATTTACGACTACCTTAGACTACCCTCGATTACCTATGACTAACATGCCGACCTCCTACGACCTACTACGACTAAACCTACGAGTAAAAATGGTATTGATTTTTTCCATGGCGACCTTTTTTTACTCGCGGGCGTTTTCTAACATATTGAAAAAAATGCCGCGACCTAGCTGAGACCTCGAGTATGCGGAGACCACTCTCGAGCATGAAGGAGAGTTACGAAGACCTCCTACGCCCTCGTGTCGACCATGCTGCGAGTATGAGTCGAGGGCAAACTCGCCAGAACTCGCGGATTAGGTCGCCCAAGTGGGACGGGCCCTTAAGGCAGCAACTCTACCACTGTGCCGCACATTCCCTCCAGCTTTCTACCCAGCCACTTCATAATCTTACTAATAGTTTGAATGTTATCAACATTTTGAATAATTCCTCTTGTTCAGGGTAAATGTAACATTGCATGAGGACTTGATCATTATTGGACATTGTTCCTATGGTCCCTATAGCAGAGGATGACAGAGTGACTTGCCCAAGTGTTACAACAGGTCAAATGTAGAAACAAAAAAAGACACATAGTGTCAGGAGTCAAGATAGTTTTATGGTGATACTATCTAGACCAAACGTGGACCCCTTGGGCTCCCCTCCCCCAACACAATGTTCCACCATTCACCCATACACGAGGCGGTGCTCAGTAAAAGTGGCGATCCCGGCCCAGCAACCCTCCCCCAACTGCGCAGGCGCGGCTGACCAGTCCCCGTTGTAACGCCAGTGATCGCCGTTGTGACGCGAGTCAAAATGGCGATCTCAAAATAGCGGCAGTTAAGTCCAGAAACGAAAATGACCCATGAATCTGCCCGTGACCGTACTACGTCTCTTTTTCGTTGAGTGGACTATCTTGGTCGCTATAGGATCTTTGATAAAATCTGCTGAATTCCACTGTTACACCTCCAGCCTACAAAGTCCACAGAACAAAATTGCGCAGAGCGACAATTATCACACTCCAGCAAGCTAGCAATCAGTTTGAGTTATGCTCAATACACATAAACAAGAGAACTGAATAGCCAGTGGTGAAGAAAATTGGTGTTGATAACCTTCACAGTGAGAGGGAGCACACAGATCCTTTCACACAGATGCTCAAGCCTACTATCTTTTAGAAACATAGAAACATTAGAAATTAGGTGCAGGAGTAGGCCATTCGGCCCTTCGAGCCTGCACTGTCATTCAATATGATCATGGCTGATCATCCAACTCAGTATCCCGTACCTGCCTTCTCTCCATACCCCCTGATCCCCTTAGCCACAAGGGCCACATCTAGCTCCCTCTTAAATATAGCCAATGAACTGGCCTCAACTACCCTCTGTGGCAGAGAGTTCCAGAGATTCACCACTCTGTGTGAAAAAAGTTCTTCTCATCTCAGTTTTAAAGGATTTCCCCCTTATCCTTAAGCTGTGACCCCCTTGTCCTGGACTTCCCTAACATCGGGAACAATCTTCCTGCATCTAGCCTGTCCAACCCCTTAAGAATTTTGTAAGTTTCTATAAGATCCCCTCTCAATCTTCTAAATTCTAGAGAGTATAAACCAAGTCTATCCAGTCTTTCTTCATAAGACAGTCCTGACATCCCAGGAATCAGTCTGGTAAACCGTCTCTGCACTCCCTCTATGGCAATAATGTCCTTCCTCAGATTTGGAGACCAAAACTGTACGCAATACTCCAGGTGTGGTCTCACCAAACCCTGTACAACTGCAGTAGAACCTCCCTGCTCCTATACTCAAATCCTTTTGCAATGAAAGCTAACATACCATTTGCTTTCTTTACTGCCTGCTGCACCTGCATGCCTACCTTCAATGACTGGTGTACCATGACACCCAGGTCTCGCTGCATCTCCCCCTTTCCCAATCGGCCACCATTTAGATAATAGTCTGCTTTCCCGTTTTTGCCATCAACTACCCTGTTAAACTTCAACCTGCTTACAATAGTCCTTTCTTTTGACATGAGATCATGGTTGTATAGATTTTTTTGCCTATTATATTCTCGTTTACTTTGCATCTCACACCGTCTGATGCAAGAGGGTGATAATGGCAGCATAACTCATGCGGCGGACATCCCGTCTTATCACACATGCATTCCTTTATACCAAGCTGAGTGAAAGAAAGCGGCACGGTGGCACAGCAGTAGAGCTGCTGCCTTACAGCACCAGAGACCTGGGTTCCATCCTGAGTATGGGTGCTGTCTGTACGGAGTTTGTACGTTCTCCCCGTGACTGTGTGGGCTTTCTCCGGGCGCTCCGGTTTCCTCCCACACTCCAAAGACATGCAGGTTTGTAGGTTAATTGGCTTTGGTAAAATTGTAAAATTGTCCCTGATGTGTGTAGGATAGTGTTAATAGAAACATAGAAAATAAGTGCAGGAGGAGGCCATTTGGCCCTTCGAGCCAGCACCGCCATTCATTGTGATCATGGCTGATCATCCCCAATCAATAACCCATGCCTGCCTTCTCCCCATATCCCTTGATTCCACCAGCCCCTAGAACTCTATCTAACTCTCTCTTAAATCCATCCAGTGATTTGGCCTCCACTGCCCTCTGTGGCAGGGAATTCCACAAATTCACAACTCTCTGGGTGAAAACATTTTTTCTCACCTCAGTGTTAAATGGCCTCCCCTTGGTGTGCGGGGATCACTGGTTGGCACGGACTCAGTGGGCTGAAGGGCCTGTTTCCGTGCTGTATCTCTATTTACTGGCATGTCGTTCAGTCTAGAACACATTGCAATCTGCTTTGAATCAGTGTGCTGACTTGTCTATTCCAGATGCTTAATTAGTTTCTAAAGCCTCTGTCAGAAATTGATAACCTCTACCCCAACAGATCTGAAGTGACTATTGGTCTTGTTTCTGGGAACTTTTGTGAAATAATCCTACTTCTTAGTCACCATTTCACATTTTTGTGTACTTGTGGTATGACTTGCGTTGTTCAGGTCACCTCTCTCCATTCTCCACCGATGCTGTCCATTCAGTAACTGCCGGAGACACAAGCAACTGCAGATGCTGGTTTTGTGTTCAAACCGCAAAGTACTGGAGTAACTCACTGAGTCAGGCAGCATCTGTGGAAGAACGGGTTGGGCGATGTTTCGGGTCGGGACATTTCTTCATACTGGAGTCTGACCCGAAACATTATCTATCCATTCCTTCCATGGATGCTGCCTGACCTACTGTGTTACACCAGCACTTTGTGTTTTACTCAAAAAAAACGTTGCCTGGACAATGCTTTCTTGTTATTCCTGCATAGGAGCAAAGAAACGTTTATTGCCGACTCTCACTGGCCTGCCATGCTATTCCCTCGTTTCTCTTCAAGTTAGTACGGCTGCTTGCTGTACGGTTTGATAACTAACAATTGCGCAGCACAATACATTCTGTGGTAGCTTCAAGTAACCCTTGCATTCCCTACCCCCACCCTAGTCGCCGTACTAGTTTCACTGTCGTCCTCCTGAGTTTCACTGTTTGTATCTACTAGTTATAATAATAATAATAATAATAATAATAATAATAATCTTATTTATATAGCACATTTTTAGTCAACTTGCATTGACCCCACAGTGCTTCACATAATTACATTACATTTACACACAGGCAAAGGTGGGTGAAGTGTCTTGCCCCAAGGACACAACGACAGTATGCACTCCAAGCAGGAGTTATCACCTTCCCCACAGCCAACAATGGACCACTGTGGGCTCCACTATTCCTTCATCGTCGCTGTAAGAATAAGGGGTAAGCCATTTAGAACGGAGATGAGGAAATACTTTTTCTCACAGAGAGTTGTGAGTCTGTGGAATTCTCTGCCTCAGAGGGCGATGGTGGCCGGTTCTCTGGATACTTTTCAAAAGAGAACTAGAAAGAGCTCTTAAAGATAGTGGAGACAGGGGATATGGGGAGAAGGCAGGAACGGGGTAATAATAATAATAATAATAATAATAATAATAATAATAATAATAATAATAATAATAATAATTTATTTATAGAGCACTTTAAAAACAAACATAGCTGCAACAAAGTGCTGTACATCACTAATCATTGACAAAAAATTGATTGTGGATGATCAGCCATGATCACATTGAATGGCGGCGCTGGCTCGATGGCTTACTCCTGCACCCATTGTCCATTGTCTATTGGCTTTGATTTGCATATCGTTCAGTCATTTGTTTTATGTACTTTATATCTGTCGTCTCCATCTCTCCTGACTCTCAGTGTGAGGAAGGGTCTCGATGTGAAACGTCACCTATTCCTTTTCACCATAGAAGCTGCCAGACCTGCTGAGTTACTCCAGCTTTTTGTGTCTGTCTCCGGTGTAAACCAGCATCTGCAGTTCCTTCCTACTCACGTTATTCCCTCGTGTCTCTTCAGGTTAATAAAGGTGCCGCGAGGCTAGATAAATAATAATCGCAGGGCACAATACATTCATGACCGACAAAACATGTTGGAGTAACCTAGCGGGACAGGCAGCATCTCTGGATAGAAGGAATGGGAGGTGTTTCGGGTCGAGAGAAGGGACTCGACCCATAACATCACCCCGTTCCTTCCCTCCAGAGATGCTGCCTGTCCCGCTGAGTTACACCTGCGTTTTTGCGTCTATCTTCAGTGCAAACTAACATCTGCAGTTCCTTCTTACACAATGCATTCATGTTTGCCCTGCAGCGTGCCTCAGTTAGCTTTACCTCTCGCACAGTCGGGTCCAATGAATCCTGGAAAACAGTGGCAGTGTCCAGACACGCACTCTCCATTTCCATTGCAATTGGTAGAACATTCATCCATTGATTCTACAAACAATAAAAATAAATGTCCCATGGTTAATTCAGTGCATAAATCCACTTCCATTTTCCCCTTCAGAAAGAAAGAAATAGATTTGAATTAAAGTTACCAAACTGTGGTGAGCGCCTGACATCGTAATATCCCTACATTAAATCTGGAGTCAGCAACATAAATCTTCATAAAGATTCATTCTCTAGACACTTCAGTCCAGGGCTCTTGATGGATTATATTCTGAACACAAAATCAACTCTTTCGAGTTCATGCCAATTTTGTTTCCCAGGAAGAAAACCCGCTTTCCAATCATTCTTATAGGATCATAGAGTGATACAGCATTGAAACAGCCCTTCGGCCCAACCTGCCCACACCGGCCAACATGTCCTTCATCATCCTTCATCATGCCCCAGTTACAGTAGTCCCACCTGCCCGCGTTTGGTCCATATCCCTCCAAACCTGTCCTATCCATGTGCCTGACTGTCTAACTGTTTCTTAAACGTTGGGATTGTCCCTGCCTCAACTACCACCTCTGGCAACTTATTCCACACACCCACCACCGCTTGTGTGAAAATGTTACCCCTCAGATTCCTATTAAATCTTTCCCCCTTCACCTTAGACCTATGTCCTCTGGCTTTTCTTCTAATTTTTTTTCCTTTCCTATTTCCCAGTTCTTTGCGGAATTGAGACACTTACGGTAATTAACAACAGGATGGATGGAGGCAGCAATGCAATAAAATACCTTAGATTCCAAACAGCCATAAAGGGTGTAAGAATATAGATCCAATTGTTAATGAGGGCCTGAGGCATCCTGAGAGAGGCTCTATTGGTCTGCAGGGTGAGACTGAAACAATATGTGCAGGTCAATTAAGTTATTAGTCCAGAATTAGCCATTTGTATTTATTATGGGCTTCTAGCATAAGCAATCCCTGAAGACGAGGAGGCCAATGAAGAAATAAAATAAAGAGCAGGCACAGGTAATGTTTGAGGAGTTTTAACTTGCCAGACGTTTAGGGGAAGATGGTCCATTCACCGTCTAAAAAGGCAAGGTGCAATATTAACACGCGCTGTAAATAAATAAATAGCAGCGCAACACCTTCAGTTTAGTTTAGAGATACAGCGTGGAAACAGGCCCTTTGCTCAACCGGGTTCATACTGACCAGCGATCCCTGCACACTCGGGACAATTTACATTTATACCAAGCTAATTAACCGACAAACCTGTACGCCTTTGGAGTGTGGGTGGAAACCGATGATCTCGGAGAAAACCCACGCGGGTCACGGGGAGAAGATGCTGACAAAGCACCCTTTGTCAGGATCGAACCTGGGTCTCTGGTGCTGTGAGGCATTACCACTATGCCACCGTGCTGCCTACAACCTACAACCTTGTTGAAGTTATTAATCTGTCTTTAGGCATTCATGTGGGAAAAGCCTTAATATTATTAAATATAAGTTCATAAGTTATAGGAGCAGAATTAGGCCAGAGACCCATGTTCGACCCTGGCCTCGGATGCTGTCTGTGTGGTGTTTACATGTTCTCTCTGTGACCTCGTGGGTTTCCATCAGGTGCCCCGGTTTCCTCCCACATTCCAAAGACGTGGGTTTTGTAGGTTAATTGGCCTCAGTAAAACTAATGCATAGGTAATGGAGGCAAAAGTGGGATAATATTTTTCTTCTACTTGCGTATGGCGTGCACAGCCTAAAGTTGTCGGACAACTTGTTCTATTTGATCTTATTTGATTGTGCACGCCAGGTTGATTGCATTTGTCGAAACAGGGCGGACCAAGTGAAGGTTGCAATCTCCCACCCCGGGATAATATTGAACTAGCGTGAACAGGTGACCGCTGGTCAGCATGGACTCGGTGGGCTGAAGAAGGGTCTCTACCCAAAATGTCGCCCATTCCTTCTCTCCAGAGATGCTACCTCTCCCGCTGAGTTACTCCAGCATTTTGTGTCTATCTTCAGTGGACTGATGGGGGCCTGTTCCCATATAGTATCTCTAAACTAAACTACAAGAAGGGATGATCTCCTTCCACAGTGTGAACATTCTGTGATTCAGTGATCGTATGTTAAAGTCAAAATGGTGAGTAACCTACAGACAGCATTGCACCTGTGTATCTGCTTCCCTTTATTTGTTTAGTTTAGAAAATGCAGTGTTGAAACAGGCACTTCAGCCCACCGAGTCCGCACCGACCAGCGATCACCCAGTACACCGGTTCTATCCTACACTCCAAGTACAATTTACAGAAGTCAATTAACCTACAGGTTAACCTGAACGTCTTTGGAATGTGGAAGGAAACCGGAGCACCCGGAGAAAACCCACGCAGGTCACAGGGAGAACGCACAAACTCTGTGCAGACAGCACCCGTAGTCATGATCGAACCTGGGACTCTGGCACTGTGAGGCAGCAACTATCGCTAGGCAGCCGTGCCGCCCTGGAGATAAGTGTGATGTGCGTTGCTGGGCAAATGACTCCCGTGCATTTTGTGGACTGGCTGTCTCTCTCTCCATTCCTCCCCCTTCCCAGTTCTCCAACCAGTCTTACTGCCTCCAACTACATTATCTCTGTTTGCTTTGTTGTTACCTTCTCCCAGCTCACAATTCCACATTTTCCCTGAACTCCATTCCCTTTGTCTTGTTTTCACACCTCACACTTCCTTATCTATGTATCTCCCTCACCCCTGACATCAGTCTGTAGAAGGGTCTTGACCCGAAACGCCACCCATTTCTTCTCTCCAGAGGTGCTGCCTGTCCCGCTGAGTCACTCCAGCATTTTGTGTCCATCTTTTATGTACCTATGATGTCTCTGTGGTAGAGTGAGCGATTGTTAGATGCAGTGCCCATCAACGCTTCTTAACACCTTTAAAAAAGAAAACTTACAAGGCTTTCTACTTTTCGACCACTAGACACCTCTACATTTGCAGCCACCTTTAGTGGTGAAACTGTGTAGAAATTATTCATGAGAATGAGATACTTTTGCCTAAAGTGACAATGGCATAGCTGCTAACAGCATATTAGCCAAATGATTAGACTGCATCATAGAAGACCAACCACATTTATCAAATGGAAGATTAAATCAATTTTTAGCTCCTTAAGATTCATAAGATCAAATAAAGCGTTATGAGGAGTTCGCTATAGCTAATGAACAAACTCAGCCTAAACTGTCAAAATTCTGTGGAAAATTAAATGAATACAGTTATTTAAAAATATAACAAGTATTTTGTTGGTCTAGCCTCTTATTAAATATTGAAAATTTAATAGTGTTGATTCTTTTCAAATGATTGAAGTTATGTCAAGGATTTTGTTGGTCATAGCCACATCTTTGCGGCTTTATTTTTTATTGAAAGTGAGTTATTAATAGTCAGGAGTTTTGACCTGTTGTGAAATATTACTCCTTTGAAACATGACAATGGTGAAGGCTTGGATGTTAGATGTAGAGGATGTTTCCATAGTGGGAGAGTCTAGCTAGAGGTCATAACCTCAGAATTAAAGGACGTTCATTTACTTCCGGTGGCGCTGGTGCCAGCAGCCTCCACCTACAGCCCGGTATCTTTTTGTTTTTTTGTTTATTTAGTTATGTAAAAGGCTTTATTTTTTATTTGTATGGCAGATTGGATACAGTGAGGATATATAATCAGTCAGGAGTTGGATTGGCGCGGCCTTTCCTGCCAGGATCGACTGCAGCGGCGGGTGAAACATCGCGGGGCTGGTGATGCCTTACCTCGCCGTCTGAAACTGGACCTGCTGCACCGACATCCTGGAGCTGCGGTTTGCGGAGCTCCCAACGCGGACGGCGCTGATGGACAGCGCGGGGTCCTGTGACTCTGCCCGGCTCGGCCTGTGGAGAGGAGCTGCAGGGCGGGAGAGGAGGTCCGTTGAGGAGGAGGATGCCACTAGTGGCGTCGGCGTTCCAGTCTAGGGCCTGAACATCGGGCCACCCGGGGCGGTGACTGCGGGTGCATAAGGCCCCGACCTCAGGAGGGGAGGCTGGCTGGACTATGGGCCATCCTCACCTCATTTAGGTTATGTTGTGTCGTGGACTTTCTGTGAGGAGAAATTTCAATTTTATTTTTAACATGTTTTATTATTTATTTATTATTTTTAGTCAGGGAAATGGAGACAATGGTGAATACAATACAATACAATACAATTTAGGAAGGAGATGAGGAGAAATTTCTTTAGTCAGATGGTGGTGAATTTGTGGAATTCTTTGCCGCACAAGGCTGTGGAGACCAAGTCAGTGGATATTTTTAAGGCAGAGACGGATAGAGTCTTGATTAGTACGGGTGTCAGAGGTTTTGGGGAGAAGGCAGGAGAATGGGGTTAGGAGGGAGAGATAGATCAGCCATGATTGAATGGCGGAGTAGACTGGATGGGCCGAATGGCCTAATTCTACTCCTATCACTTATGACCTTCAGATAATATGATCCATTCGCAAAGCAGGTATTAATACTAAGGACCAGCACCAAGGCGAATTGAGTAAAAGCACAGAGTACAGATCAGAATGTGATTCTTCCAGCAGCAACTTTAACGTCGTCAAATCAACTTTATTTGTCACATACACATACAAGATGTGCAGTGAAATGAAAGTGGCAATGCCTGCAGATTGTGCTAAAACTACAGAACAGAATAGAACAGAATCAGTATTTACATGTTAGAAAATATTTTTTTACAAAAGACACAACAGTAAATTAGTCCCTGGTGAGATAAGGGATCGGGGGGTATGGAGAGAAGGCAGGTACAGGATACTGAGTTGGATGATCAGCAATGATCATATTGAATGGCGGTGCAGGCTCGAAGGGCCGAATGGCCTACACCTGCACCTATTTTCTATGTTTCTATGTAAACAGTTATTAATTTATGAATTTGAGATTAATACTTAGAATTGTAGATTGTCTATGATACTGATAAGTAGCCATGGTTAAGATAGACACAAACTGCTGGAGTAACTGAGCGGGTCAGCAGAGGAAAAAGGATAGGTGACGTATTTGGGTTGGGATCCTGGTTCAGACTCATCTCCCCGCTTTGCGTCTATCTTTGGTATAAACCAGCAGCTGCAGTCTTTGTTTCTGCAAGTAGTCACGCTTGCTCACTGTAGATATAAAGTTTTGACTGGGTAGACAGGAATAGATAGATTGAATGCACATGGTGAGGAATAGATGGGGCAATGCACTGCGTTTTATTTTACCCAGAGTAAGGGGATCATGAACCATAAGACACAGGTATAAGATGAGAGAGGACAGATTTAATAGGAACCTGAGGGACAGTGCAATTTTGAACTGAAGGTGGAAACTTGGAGAAGGGTTTGAAGGGCATTAGGGAAACTAAAGGGCCTGTCCCACTTAGGCGATTTTTCAGCGGACGGCCAGCGACTGTCAAGTTGCCGGCAGTCGCCTGAAATACGTGCAACTGGAGCGGCGACTGGCGGAGTGGAACACACACACACAAACACATCGCTTCCTTCACCAGCCCGTTATTCAGGCGGGGGACAGGGCAAGTGGGGGAGCTCTGTCTAAACAATTCACATGATGCAAAGCCAAGGTGAAACACACACACACCGCGATGAACAGGAAGGTTGGCGCTGTAAAAAGATAACTAAAACACAATGTATGGTAAGTCTTTTAAAAGAGGGGGGAGGTAGGGGAGAGGAGGGGAGAAGGAGTGGAGACAACTTTTGATTAGCCAGAGATACACGGCTGTGAATCTTGGCGGACATTTAACTTTATCCTTGGTTCTGAAAACTACTGTTTTCCTTGTGCCAATGAAATTCACCGAAACAACTACTGCTTCCTGGCAACCTTTTTCGAGAATTCCCGCTACTCCCCCAAATCCAGCTTCCACACAGTGAATGATTCAATGATACGTCATTGTCACATGTAGCGTAGGTACAGTGAAATGCTTTGCTTTGTATACAATCCGGTAAAGTCACACAGTGAACAGTCACCACGTTTACAGGGCCGATAAAGTTACTAATGCTTTTTTGAACAGTCTTATCTTCTGCTTGCAGTTGCGAACTGTGTTACTGCCACACGAGCCCGCAGGTGTTTCCCCCTTGTTCTCAGCGTCTCCGCTGAGTCCCACTTCATTCCTGGCAGCCCCTTGCCGGGTCCCCCCTACGCTCTCGCTTCCACACCCTCAGTATTTTGGTGTCCCCCCCCCTGGTTCCCCCTGTGTTCCCCCCCCCCCCCCCTGGTCCCCCCCAAAGATTATATAGCAGAGCAAGATGCGCCACTTTGCCAAAAAAGCGTAGTATGACATGGGTATAGCATGACGCCATTTTATTGAGCTGCATTTTACAATAATATTAATAACATTTCCAATAATATGAACTAAATATGTGAAGTGATCGATTATATATGACACACTTTTCCCTGCAACACTGACTACACCAAAGATGATAGAGGGGATCAATCTTTGGAACGGATTACACCAAAGATACTAGAGGAGCATTGCCCGTTGCCTCGGGAGCGCTGACGCTTGAGGCTCTCCCGCCGGCCACCTTCATCTGGTATCGGGGGGGATCGAGAATCAGTCCTGGATCAACTCAGGAGTGGAGGAGACGTCCTCTTCCCCCAAAGATACTAGAGGAGCCTCTAGTATCTTTGCTTTTCCCTGCGACCTGATGTAAGAGCAGATTGTAGAACAGTGGAGTCCGTCCCCGCTACCAAAGATGTCGCGTTTGGCATAAACAAATGGCGGCCGTGACGTTCCGTTACATACTACACGTCAGCCCACTGGATTTCGGAGGAGTGGTCTATCTTTCTCTGCTCTATAATCTTTGGTCCCCCCCTTCATTCCTGGTGGCCCCCTCGCTCCCCCTCGCTCTCGCGACAGCCCACTCCTGTTTGCTGGTTTAGTATCTAAATAAGAAGCACACAGATGAAAACTGGAGATAAAAAACAAAGACTGCTTTAGTTTAGCTGACACCAAACCGGGGAAGCATTCGGCTCATCCAAATTGTAACACAAGTGAAATATTTAGCGGGCAGAGCACCAGTCTTTGGATCAATACGTCAGGGAGAGAGGCACAAGTTATATTTCATCTGAACTACCGCACACAGCCATGGAAGGATATTATTCACCTTGAAATGATGAAGCCTGGGGTATGCAGTGTGATCACATACATTAGTAAGCTGATTCATATGGGAATTGGTTTATTATTTCTTCTATTGGATTACTTTGAAGCATGTTTTACTTAGGGCGATGTTCTGTAATATTGCTAATAATGGCAAACAGAGAGTTTAGGCAAAACTCACAGACAAAGGGGTTGAATTCCTTTGAGAGCAATTTCTTGCTCACAAAAGAGCAGTTACTGCTCTTCAAAGAATTTCGCTTGTGCTTCTGACGGGATGAAGTTCACAAAATCCAAGTCATTTTAAATGAAAGCTGCACACAAAATCCATCCTGTGATGCTCTGTCCATCAATGTTACTGGCTTGCATTGGGACGCAACATGCTTATGCCCACTTTAGTTTAGTTGAGAGATATAGCATGGAAACAGGCTCTTCGGCCCATACTGACCATCGATTGCCCCTTCACACAAATTCTACGTTATCCAACTTTTACATCCAGTCCCGACACACTCAGGGGCAATTTACAGAGGTCAACTAACCTACAAACCCGCACGTCTCTGGGATATGGTAGCGACTGGGGCACTTGGAGAAAAACCCCAGGCAGTCACAGGGAGAACATGCAACCACCTGGGGTCAGGGTCGAACCCGGGCCTCTGGTGCTGTGAGGTCAGTGGCGTAGCGTGGGGGGGCCAGAGGGGCAGTTGCCCCGGGCGCTAAATTTTTAGGGGCGCAAAAAAATTGTTGAATAATTTTTTAAAATAAAATTAAGAGGCCCGGGGAGCCGTTGGAGCGAGGAGGGGTTACCTGGAGCTGTGAGTAAAAAACAGCGTTCAGGCCGGCTGGAAACATTCATAGAAACCCTAGAAACCCCGCCCCCACCCCCGAAAATAGGTGCAGGAGTAGGACCAAAACTTTAAACGGGGCGCTCAAAACCCACCCTTGCCACTGAGCATCAGCTCACCAGCCGCTTCACGGTATGATCATGGGTTCAAGGCTGGAAACATCATAGAACTCTGTAAATAGGTGCAGGAGTAGGCCATTCGTTCGAGCCTGCGCCGCCATTCAATATGATCACGGCTGATCATCCAACTCTGTATCCTGTTTTCTCCATACCCCCTGATCCCTTTAGCCACAAGGGCCACATCTAACTCCCTCTTAAACATAGCCAATGAACTGGCCTCAACTACATTCTGTGGCAGAGAATTCCAGAGATTCACCACTCTCTGTGTGAAAAATGTTTATTTGACAATCAGTTCCATGAAGCATGTTTTACCTCGGGCAACAGTCTGTATTACTGTAACAGAGAGTTTAGGCAAAATGCTCAACAAAGGGGTTGGTTAGCTTAAAAGCAAACAGAGTTAACTGAATGTGTCGGAAGGAACTGCAGCTGCTGGTTTATATTGTAGGCACAAAATGCTGGAGTAATTCGGCGGGTCAGGCAGCATCTGTGGAGGGGAGGAAAGGGTGACGTTTTGGGTCAAGACCCTTCTTCAGAGTTAACTGTTGTTTGTAGATTAGGGATGAAGTGCAAGCTTATTGATTATTTAGTGCCGCTGCCAATGAGCTCACTAGACTTCACCTCTAGGGTCATGTTTCCAGAACAGAGACGGTTTCTCAAGGAGGACTCTCTCTAACTTCTACAGGTGCACAGTAGAGAGCATGCTGACTGGTTGCATCGTGGCTTGGTTCAGCAACTTGAGCGCCCTGGAGAGGAAAAGACTACAAAAAGTAATAAACACTGCCCAGTCCATCATCGGCTCTGACCTTCCTTCCATCGAGGGGATTTATTGCAGTCGCTGCCTCAAAAAGGCTGGCAGTATCATCAAAGACCCACACCATCCTGGCCACACACTCATCTCCCCGCTACCTTCAGGTAGAAGGTACAGGAGCCTGAAGACTGCAACGACCAGGTTCAGGAATAGCTACTTCCCCACAGCCATCAGGCTATTAAACCTGGCTCGGACAAAACTCTGATTATTAATAACCCATTATCTGTTATTTGCACTTTATCAGTTTATTTATTCATGTGTGTATATATTTATATTATGGTATATGGACACACTGATCTGTTTTGTAGTAAATGCCTACTATGATCTGTGTGCTGAAGCAAAGCAAGAATTTAACGGACACATGACAATGAACTCACTTGAACTTGAACTTGACACGATACTCTGAAAAATCTTCAAGTCAAGCTGTTGTAAGGAGTTACTGACAAACGTTTTCAACAAGCTTTTGTGGTTGAAGGTTGTATGAGAAAGTATTTATTTGGTGCTGTTCAGTTGTAGTTTTACTGTTGTTATAATAAATGTTTTTTCTCTTGCTTTTATATTGTTTAAGTGTTTGTCCTCCATTATCAAATAATCGAAACGTGCTCATATTTCGTGACAATCTTTGACACCAAGCAGATGCTCTGAGGTAAATAGCACCCGAGCGTGCCTGGAACGGTTTTCTGATCGTCCATAGTTGTCGGAGAGATTATCAACGGTGTTATCGCCCGAGATGCGCCGCGCAGGGCGAGAAGAATCCCGGGATGCGCCGTGGAGCCGAACAACAGGCAGGCTGAGACCAACCCAGCGGGCAAGCCGCCGAGAACAAAGAAGGACCCCATACCTGAGGATGGATGTGCTGGTGCTGGAGAGGGTCCAGAGGAGGTTTACGAGAACGATGCCAAGAAAGAGCAGGTAAACATATGATGAGCATTTGACGGCACTGGGCCTGTACTCGCTTGGATTTAGAAGAATGAGGGGGGATCTCATTGAAACGTACCGAATAGTGAATAGCTTGGATACAGTGGATGTGGCGAGGATGTGTCCACTGGTGGGAGAATCTGGGACCAGAGGTCATAGCCTCAGAATTAAACTACGTTCCTTTAGGAAGGAGATGAGGAGGAATTTCTTTAGTCAGAAGGAGGTGAGTCTGTGGAATTCATTGCCACAGAAGGCTGTGGAGGCCGCCAATGTATATTTTTAAGCCAGAGAGTCTTGATTGCATTTCGTTGTACTCTACTCTACTTGTATTTCGAAAATGCATTTTGTTGTCTCTGTACTGTACACTGACAATGACAATTAAAATTGAATCTGAATCTGAATCTGAATCTGATTAGTACAGATGTCAGGGGTTATGGAGAGAAGGCAGGAGAATGGCATTAGGAGGGAGAGATAGATCAGCCATGATTGAATGGCAGAGTAGACTTGATGGGTTGAATGGCCTAATTTCATTCCTATCACATGAACTTACGTGGATCGAGCAGGTGCTACCCGTGGCCACGAGCGCCGTTAGGCCTGGTTCGGCGCTGCGAGAAGATAAGACTGTGCTAAGAGCTTTGTCGGAACCAGAAACGTGCCGACTCTTTGTGTTCTGCCTAGGTGAAGCCTGCCATATGATTTTACCCGATTGTATGCAAAAACAAAGAATTCCACTGTACCTGGGTGGCAATAAAGTACCTTTGAATCATTGAATCTAAGATTGGCCTTAATATCAAATCATGCATTAAACACATGTAGAAATCATTCCAATTCAAAGGTAAAATTATTTAGAAGAACTTTTTGTACATAATTTGTATATATATATATATATATTATATATATAATTGATGATACCTCACCTATTACAGACGTCAGTACAAAGACCTGTTCCACCTTCTTCCCATCATTGTAGAAGGCAAAGTGCCATGTTCCTGCATCCATATATTCGATGAATCCGGCCTCCTGAAGGGTCATCAGTATTAAATTCTGAGGTGTGTTCTTCGATTTCTCCGACGTTTTCACTTCATGCTTAATCAACTGCTTTCCATCCAAGAGCTTCACAAAATCAAACTGTGAAGGTACAAATTCATTTAATAATTGACTTCACAACTCAGAATTTCCACAGGTTGTAGACACACACCTTTATGGCTTAGCTTAGTTCAGTTTCAATATACAGCATGGAAAACAGGCCCTTCGGCCCACTGCCCAGGGATCACCCACGCACTAGCTCTATCCCGCGCTCTACGGACAATTTACAGAGGCCAATTGAACTGCAAACCCGTGCGACCTTGGGATGTGGGAGGAAACCAGTGTGCCCGGAGAAAACCCACGCAGTCGCTGAGAGAATGCGGCATGGTGGCACACTGGTAGAGTTGCTGCCTTACAGCGCCAGAGATCCGGGTTCGATCCTGACTATGGGTGCTGTCTCTATGGAGTTTGTACGTTCTTCCCATGACCATAAACAGGGATTCATTCCCCTCTTCCATTATAGATGAGGCTCTCACTAGGGTCCTCGATATCCCACAGCTTTGCTCTTGCTCCCCCTCCCCCCCCCATTCGTAACAAGGACTGAGTCCCCCTTATCCTCACATCCACCCCCTCAGCCATCACATACAGCACGTAATCCTCCAATATTTTCGCAACCTCCAACGGGATTCCACTACTGGCCACATCTTCCCATCTCCACCCCTTTCTGCTTTCCGCAGAGACCGTTCCCTCTGCAACTCCCCGGTCAATTCATCCCTTCCCACCCAATCTACCCCCTCCCTGGGTACTTTCCGCTGCAACCACAGGAGATGCAACACCTGTCCCTTTACCTCTCCCCTCGGCTCCGTCCAAGGACCCCGACAGTCTTTTCAGGTGAAGCAGGGGTTCACTTACACCTCCTCCAACCTCATCTACCGATGTCCGCTGTTCCAGGTATCGACTCCCGTATATCTGACCTTTCTGTCCTGGGCTTCCTCCACTGTCAGAGTGAGGCCCAGCGCAAATTGGAGGAACAGCACCTATTTCGCTTGGGTAGTTTACACCCCAGCGGCATGAACATTGACTTCTCTAACTTCAAGTAGCCCTTGCTTTCCCTCTCTCTCCATCCCCTCCCCCTTCCCAGCACTCCCACCAGTCTTACTGTCTCCGACTACATTCTATCTCTGCACCGCCCACTCCCCTAACATCAGTCTGAAGGAGGGTCTCGACCCGAAACGTCACCCATTCCTTCTCTCCAGAGATGCTGCCTGTCCCGCTGGGTTACTCCAGTATTTTGTGTCTACCTCCCTGTGACCTGTATGGGTTTTCTCTGGGGAGCTCCGGTTTCCTCCCACACTCCAAAGACTACAGGTTTGTAGGCTAATTGGCTTCTGTATAATTGCAAATTGTCCCCAGTGTAGGATAGTGTTTATAGTGCGTGGATCGCCCATTGGCACAAGCCTGGTGACCCGAATGGCCTGTTTCAGTGCTGTATCTCTAAACTAAACTAAACGTGCAAACCCCGTATGGACAGCACCAATAGTCAGAATCAAACCTGGGTCTCTGGTGCTGTGAGGCATTAACTCGACTACTATGCCACCATGCCGGTCTTTTCATGGGCTCTGGGTTTGGACTGGCTTAATTTAATGTATCGCATCAAATGCAAGCAATTCTTTCCTACTGATGGTGCAGGCTGTTAGATCATCTGTGATGAGTTTCATTATTTTCCAATTAGATCCTCCATGTGGAACTGTGCCACGTCAAGGAAAATCCCTCGTTACTCATCTCTTTTGTTCTGCGATAATTGCGTTTCTTGTCAGATCATTCGCATTACAATCAGTAATTAAAGATTATGTAATGTCGTTAATGATAATGAACATTATTTTTGCGGGCAGTCATGGCAGAAGTGGATAACACTAATCGGGTTTCCCCCAATTTTATTAAGATTCCAATGGAAGCACATCAGACCTGATGAGTTTTCATTTTTCAGTTGTTCTTAGAAGTGATGATAATTTCCCAGGCCGATCAAATCAAGCAAGCAAGTACAAATCCCATGGCGGCTGCAGGATTTCAATTCAATTTACAAATAAATCCGCAAGTTAGAAAAAAAGTCGCCCCTTCAGTGAAAATTATCTGAAATGTATTTGATACTTGTAAAACTAATTAATGAATGTTTCTGGGGATGAAGCCTGCTTTTGTCTCTTCTTCACCATGTCTAAGTCTAGTCCAACTTCAACTTTATGGGATCCACACTTCCTTGGCCATCTGTTGCCGGCCCTGATCTTTTTTCTACTCCCAGTTCCCCTCCCACCCACTACTTTCAATCTGAAGAAGGGTTCCCACCTGAAACATCAGGAAACATCATCCATCTTTTCCCCTCCAGGTATGCTGCCTGACCCACTGAGTAACTCCAGCACTTTGTGTCTATCCAATATCAACACATAATTGTCCCCCATAATGAGGCGTTCAAACTACAATAAAGAAGAATAAAGGGCCTGTCCCAGTTTCACGACCTAATCCACGACCTCTGCTGAGTTTGCCCTTGACTCATACTGGCAGCATGGTCGTCACAAGGTCATAGGAGGTCATAGGAGGTCGTAGGTAGGTCGTAGCAGGCCGTGATGCTAGTCGTAGGTACTCGTGGCAACAAGTAGGTCGGGGTGTTTTTTTCAACATGGTGAAAAATGTCCATGAGTAAAAAAGGTCGTGAAAGTGGGACAGGCCCTGAAAGGAGTGGACTTGATGGGCCGAATGGCCTAATTCCACTCCTATTCCTTATGACCTTATGACCTAATAAAGAAGAATAAAGCAGTAGACCTGATGGGCCGAATGGCCTAATTCTCCTCCTAGAACATGTGAACATGAATGCTGCACATATCCAATGGTTGAGAAAGATAGCTCATCATGGTATTAATGCATGGTAATTGATAACATGGCTGGTGACCCCAATCTCACAGGACTGACAATTCCTTACCAACAAATTACTGTGCAATTTTGGGATTCTCGGCCAGATTATATTCTTAGTTTGTTGTTAAATGCTGCATCAACTTAAGTACATCGATAAATTTACTCTGTTGGCTTGTTACCCCATTAATACAGGAGGAGCTACTTCAAAAAGGCAGCTGGCATCGACAAAGACCCATTTCTCATTTCACTCCTACCAGTAAGTATAAGAGTCTGAAAACCATGATCACCAAATTCAAGAACAGTTTCTTCCCAACAACCATCTTGAGCATTGCACAACACCAACTAAACTATCAGGAGGAAGGAACTGCAGGTGCTGGTTTACACCAAATATCAACACGAAATGCTGGAGCCACTCTGCGGGCCAGGCAGCATCTCTGGGGAAAAGAAATGGGTGATGTTTTGGGTTGTGACCTGTCTTTGGACTGAGAGAGAGTGTCGACCCGAAACATCACCTTTTCACCAGAGATGCTGCCTGACCCGCTAGGTTACATAAGGTCATAAGATCATAAGGAATAGGAGTAGAATTAGGCCATTTGACCCATCAAGTCTACTCTGCCATTCAATCATGGCTGATCAATCTCTCCCTACTAAGCCCATTCTCCTGCCTAACCTCTAACGCCTGCAGCATTTGTTTCAGTATTTTGTGTCTACCAACTAACCTATGAATAGTGGACTGTCTTCAGTTGCACCAAGGACTTTGGTCTTTTTTGCACTAGTATTGGGGTTATAGGTTTATTGAATCTTTCGTGTTTATTATTTGTTATTTTAGTTTCATTGGCTAATTAGTTTCATTGATTACTTATTTGATTTAGAGATACAATGCGGAACAGGCCCTTCGGCACACCGACTCTGCGCCGACCAGCGATCCCTGCACACTAACACTACTCTACTCTACACACACTGGGGACAATTTACAATTTTACCAAGCCTATTGACCTATAAACCTGTGCTTCTTTGGGGTGTGGGAGGAAACCGGAGGAAACCCACGCAGGTCACGGGGAGAACGTATCCGTGGTCAGGTTCGAACCTAAGTCTCCGGCGCTGTAAGGCAGCAGCTCTACCACTGCGCCAATGTGAGTTGTTATCTGTGAGTGTTGTGCTTACTGGCCTTTTATGTGACTGCAAGTAAGAATCTCAGTGTTCCATCATCGGTACATATGAACATTAAACAATCTGGACTATAGATAAAACACAATGAGAGGTAATTACCTGTGTGTGGGTGGGCGGAAGGTTTCGTCGACCATAGATCCCCAACAAGGCATCTTTAGCCAATGACACGTTGAATTTCAGGTAGAGCGGATGATCTGTGGTGACTTGAAACCTCCAGAAGAGACCTGGGGGAATGGTTTGCATCACCTGCATTCCAATATCCACTTCTCCTGTGTCGATGGCCCTCCCTCGTTGAAACACATTCACAGTTTTTCCTGAAAGAAACACACAACAGAAAGACAACCAGTTTGACCGCAGCATGTAGCACTGGAAAGTTCACATTGGTTGCATTCAAGTGGAAACACTGCAGAGCTATATCACACTAACCTCTTTTGGTTGGGTATAAAACAGTTGAAACAAATTCAGAAACCTTTCAATGTACATTTGGAATTTCTCTGTGTTTCTTCATAACACAATAATTGGGTTTTAGTTTGGAGATACAGCGCAGAAACAGGCCCTTTGGCCCACCTGAGTGCGTGCTGACCAGCGATCTCTGCACTCTAGCACGACATACACTTAGGGCCAAGTTACAATTTTACCAAGCCAATTTGCCTACAAACCTGTACGTCATTGGAGTGTGGGAGGAAATTGGAGCTCCATACAGACGGCACCCGTAGTCAGGATTGAACCCGGGTACCTGGTGCTGTAATGCCCCTGTCCCACTTAGGAAACCTGAACGGAAACCTCTGGAGACTTTGCGCCCCACCCAAGGTTTCCGTGCGGTTCCCGGAGGTTGCAGGTGGTTGCCGGAGGTTGCAGGTAGTGGAAGCAGGTAGGGAGACTGACAAAAACCTCCGGAAACCTTGGGTGGGGCGCAAAGTCTCCAGAGGTTTCCGTTCAGGTTTCCTAAGTGGGACAGGGGCATTAGGCAGCAACTCTACCGCTGTGCCACCGTGCTGCCCAATTGTCTTTGTACCCCTGGAGTTATTGACACCCTCTTAGGTCTAATATTCCAAAGACTGACCACCCCATTATTTGACCCATATTTGTTGATTACTTGTTAAGAGTACTGGTAAACTTTGTTTAACATTCACCTACACATGAACTCACCTGGGAAACTAAGGTGGGCGGGCGAGGAGAGGATGTCGGTTACTGGGCGACAGAGGAAGGTGGCGGCTGGAAGCCCGGTAAGACAACGCTCTTAGCAACTGGAACAACTACCCCCACCACCATTTGTGTAAAGAAGTCACCCCTCTGGTTTCTATTAAATCTCCTCCCCCCCTCACATTCAATCTATGTCCTCTCTTTTTCAATTCACCTACTCTAGGCAAAGCACTGTGTGCATTTCCCCAATCTATTCCTCTCATGATTTTGTACACCTCTATAAGGTCACCCCTCATCTTCCTGCGCTCCAAGGAATAGAGTCCCAACCTACTCAACCTCTCCCTGTAGCTCAGGCCATCGAATCCTAGCAATGTCCTTGTAAATCTTCCTATGACATTGTGTCCAAAACTGATTTATATTTAACTGATTCAAAAGTGACATTTATCGTAATTAATATATTTTAGCATATGCCCGGAAAAAAATATTGGCAGAGATGAACCATTTTCTTGTTTATTATTAAGAACAATTTAATTTATCAGCAGCAATCCTCGCACTATAACACTATCCTACACTCGGGACAATTTTTTACATTTATATCAAGCCAATTAACCTACAAACCTGTACACCTTTGGTGTGTGGGAGGAAACTGAAGTTCTCAGAGAAAACCCATGCAGGTCGCAGGGGGGAATGTATAAACTCCGTACAGACAAGCACCCATGGCCAGGATCGAACCCGGGTCTCTGGTGCTGCGAGCGCTGTAAGGCAGCAACTCTACCGCTGCCACCCAAACAATTGTCATGATCAGATTGGATATAGTCCAGAAAAGGGTGAGAGATTATATGAAATTAACTAGCCAAAACTCTGAATTCCAATACTACCATATTCATCTCTCATGCTGCACTGGCTCAGCATACAATAGTGAATGATATCCAATGATATCAACTAGGTTGCCAATGGAAACATTGGTCTACAACTTGCAGTTGGAATGATGACAAACCTATCCACGTTCACAGTTATCTCGTCATGCAGCTGATAGCAATGTCTGGTGCACGCATATAAAAACATAGAAAATAGGTGCAGGAGTAGGCCATTCGGCCCTTCAAGCCAGCACCGCCATTCAATGTGATCATGGCTGATCATCCACAATCAGTGCCCCGTTCCTGCTTTCTCCCCATATCCCTTGATTCCGTTAGCCCTAAGAGCTCTATCTAACTCTCTCTTGAATACATCATATATACAATTACGTGTGGAACTCCGTAGTCGTTGTTACTGATTTCCTGCACCTTCACAAAGCATTCTAATTTGCAGGTTTCCAGAGCACAACCTGCAGAAATCAAGCACTTTAAACACATCCCAAAGACGTGCCGGTTTGTAGGTTAATTGGCTTCTGTAAATTGTTCTCTAGTGTGTAGGATGGAGCTAATGTTTGGGTAATAGATGGTCGACGTAGACTCGATGGGCCTGTTTCAAGGGTGGCTCAGCGGCACAATGGTAGAGTTGCTGCCTTGTAGCTCCAGGGACATGGATTTGATCCTGACTACGTATAGATTAGTCTGGTACAGTGGGACCAATAGTTCAATTAATTCCTTAAGAGGAAGGATGTAGATTAAACTGTCTTTACTATATATATATATATAGTAAAGACAGATTATAGAAACATAGAAAATAGGTGCAGGAGTAGGCCATTCGGCCCTTCGAGCCTGCACCGCCATTCAATATGATCATGGCTGATCATCCAACTCAGTATCTCATCCCATGCCTTCTCTCCATACCCCCTGATCCCTTTAGCCACAAGGGCCACATCTAACTCCCTCTTAAATATAGCCAATGAACTGGCCTCAACTACCTTCTGTGGCAGAGAATTCCACAGATTCACCACTCTCTGTGTGAAAAATGATTTTCTCATCTCGGTCCTAAAAGACTTCCCTCTTATCCATAAACTGTGACCCCTTGTTCTGGACTTCCCCAACATCGGGAATAATCTCCCTGCATCTAGCCTGTCCAATCCCTTAAGAATTTTGTAAGTTTCTATAAGATCCCCCCTCAATCTTCTAAATTCTAGCGAGTACAAGCCGAGCCTATCCAGTCTTTCTTCATATGACAGTCCTGACATCCCAGGAATCAGTCTGGTGAACCTTCTCTGTACTCCCTCTATGGCAAGAATGTCTATCCTCAGATTAGGAGACCAAAACTGTACACAATACTCCAGGTGTGGTCTCACCAAGACCCTGTACAACTGCAGTAGAACCTCCCTGCACCCCACAGATTATGCATGTTGCACATTCCTTATGTATTTCAGTCCAGATCTTCATCCCTACCCTGGACACAGGTCCTGTTAGTTAGTGTGCAACTCACATAGCGGTCTGAACTTGTTCATTAGGTAGATGGGGTAATCTATAGATTCTGCCAGAATGAACTTTTGGCATCTATAACTGAGAATACTGTTGCCTTGCCCAGCTGCACTGCACTACGGGCGCTGTCTGTAGTGAGTTTGCACCGAGTGGGTTTTCTCCGGGTGCTCCGGTTTCCTCTCACACTCCAAAGACATGCAGGTTTGTAAGTTAATTTGGCTTCAGTGAAAATTGTGAATGGTCCCTAGTGTGTGTAGGATAATGTTATTGCATGGGTTCGCTTGTTGGTACGGACTTGGTGGGTTGAAGGGCCTGTTTCCGCATTGTATCTCTAAACTAAACTAAACTAAATCAGAATTATGGGTATTTATGAACCATTCCTGCCATTAAAATGTCATGACAGTTTTTGCTTTGTTACATGGTGAGCATGTAAGTATTCACTTGCTTGTTAAGCTATAATTGGTTAAATGCTCCTGTTTCAAAAGACAAATCATTTTACATCTCGGAAGCTAAACACATTCAGGTCTGTTTAGGGGTGGATAGTAGATAATTTAAATCTGCCAACCTGAAAATGACCAGTTTATATTTATTCTCTGTTTACCGCAGAAAAATCCTCATTCCACACATTTTTAAAAAATGCTTCGTGCCAAATTATTATATTTCCTGATTCACTTTGTCATCCTCCTCTGTTTGTATGGACATACGTTCGGAGTGAAAGACATTTGGACAGGTACATGTATAGGAGAGATTGAGAGGGATATGGGCCAAATGCGGGCAGGTGGGATTAGTGTAGATGAGGCATCATGGACAGGTTGGGCTGAAGGGCCTGTTATTATCCCCTGTCCTATGTGTCTATGTGTTTAAC
Organism: Leucoraja erinaceus; assembly: GCF_028641065.1. Classification (NCBI taxonomy): domain Eukaryota; kingdom Metazoa; phylum Chordata; class Chondrichthyes; order Rajiformes; family Rajidae; genus Leucoraja; species Leucoraja erinaceus. The sequence goes on from NC_073388.1 coordinate 9,335,702, forward strand.
GATGCCTTCTGTGGCACTTCATTGAAGGGTGGCACCATGGCATAGTGGTAGAGTTGCTGCCTTACAGCACATGCAGCGCCGGAGACCCAGGTTCGATCACAACCATGGGTGCTTGTCTGTATGGAGTTTGCACGTTCTCCCCTTGACCGTGTGGGTTTTCCCAGTTCTTCGGTTTCCTCCCACACTCCAAAGGCATCCAGGTTTTTAGGTTAATTGGTTTGCTATAAGTGGAAATTGTCCCTAGTGTGTGTAGGGTAGCGTTTATATGTGGGGATCACTGGCCGGCGAGGACAACGGTGGGCTATTTCCACGCTGTATCTCTAAACTGAACTAAACCTTCTGCAAGTCCAAATACACAACATTCACTGGTTGCAACTTATCTCTTCAGCGACTGTAGTTATAAACTCTAAAACACTCTAGAGGATTTGTCACACCTGACTTTTCTTTCTTAAATGCAATTTTAATTTTATCAGATTCTATTATTATTCTCCAATTTCCCCGCTATCATTTCCATATAACATATAACAATTACAGCACAGAAACAGGCCATCTCGGCCCTTCTAGTCCGTGCCGAACACTTACTCACACCTAGTCCCATCTACCTGCACTCAGGCCATAACCCTCCATTCCTTTCCTGTCCATATACCTATCCAATTTATTTTTAAATGATAAAAACGAACCTGCCTCCACCACCTCCACTAGAAGCTCATTCCACACAGCTACCACTCTCTGAGTAAAGAGGTTCCCCCTCATGTTACCCCTAAACTTTTGTCCCTTAATTCTCAAATCATGTCCTCGTGTTTGAATCTTCCCTACTCTCAATGGAAAAAGCTTATCCACGTCAGCTGTCTATCCCTCTCATCATTTTAAAGACCTCTATCAAGTCCCCCCTTTAATCGTCTGTGCTCCAAAGAATAATGACCTAGACTAATGTCTAAAGTACAGCATTTCCCTAATGCAGTTCTGGCATTTTTCCTGCCACTGAGGCTAATTGACCTGTAACTCCCCATATCCTCTCTTCCTGCATTCTTAAACAGTGGGCTTGCATTTACTGCTATCCAAACCATGGGACCAGTCTATTGAATGGTGGAAGGTGTCAACCTTCTCTACATTATCTGCAGAGCCATGTCTTTAAAAGGTTTTGTGATGCTTGTGGTCATCGGGTTTTTGTTTTAGAGATACAGCGCGGAAACAGGCCCTTCGGCCCACCGAGTCCACACTGACCAGCGATGCCAGCACATTAACATTAGGAACAATTTATACTTATACAAACCCAAATAACCTACAGTGGGAGTGTGGGAGGAAACGCACGTGGTCACGGGGAGAATTGTCTTTCCGCTGGCTGGTTAGCACGCAACAAAAGCTTTTCACTGTATCTCGGTACAGGAGACAATAAACTATACTGACACTAAAAAGTGCTTGCATCAAACCCATCTGTCGCTGGACTTGATGTTGATCCAGCAAAAACAAGACTAGCTGTGATGGGAAGAAAGATTAAGTTGCTTTTTATTAACTTTATAGTTTTGAATTGTTTCATCATTTTTCATGTGGTATTAATTTGTTATGGCTAAAGTTTCTGGATTTTCAAAACATTACATCAACCAGCAGTTCTTATAAGCCTCTGGATTTCAGAAATATTCAAATATTGTTCATCGGGTGCCAAATTTTCATAATCTAAATTTGTTGTGTATGTGATTAGCATTGTAATATTCTTCGACAGTCAGGTCACTTATTTGTCCAACTTCATTATTTAGGAATGGACTCTGCTCTGCATCCTTCTTTGTAATGATTCAAGGATCAATTCCACATGCTTACTGGAAGCCCTTGCTTACTGGCGGCACATATGTGGTGGCACGGTGGCACAGCGGTAGAGTTGCTATCTTATAACGCCAGAGACGTGGGTTCAATCCCGACTATGGGTGCTTGACTGGACGGAGTTTGTACGTTCTCCCAGTGACCTGCGTGGGTTTTCTCTAGGAACTCCGGTTTCCTCCCACACTCCGAAACATATGCAGGTTTGTAGTAAATGGCTTGGTATAATTGTAAATTGTCCCTAGTGTTTGGAGGTTAGTGTAAGTGTGCGGTGATCGCTGGTCGGCGTAACAAGTTATACTAAAAAGTTATCTCAGTTCAATTAAGGACAGTTAAGACCCTGCATAATTCCTCCATTAAAAAATCCTAAATGAATTTTGATCTGAATTGATGTCTGAGTTATTACTTGCTTTCTTAATATTTCTGACGCGCCTTGGCTGATATGGGCTTCTTGAATCTTAAATAGTTTTCCTTTTGCTTTTTTGACTAAATTTATTGCATCTCACGTCAACCAAGGTCCTCGAAACAGGCCAGCCTTCACTTTATCATTGGATACAGCTTACATACAGGAGGAGGAGATTATTTTAACTTGGTATCCTGCATCGTGGACCAAAGAGTTTATTCCTGTGCAGTTCTGTTCTTAGATGGCGAGAAAGATTGGGAGCATCCAGAGATGCTGTCTGTCCCAGTGTGTTACTCCAGCATTTTGTGTCTATCTTCGGTGTAAACCAGCATCTGCAGTTCGTTTCTACACAGCAATGTTCTATGTTCTATTTGAATTTGCCGGTCTTGAATTCATGTCAACATGTACTTTTAAAACAACTTCCACATATCTGATCTCCCAAAGATAGACACAAAAAGCTGGAGTAACTCAGCGGGACAGGCAGCATCCCTGGAGAGAAGGAATGGGTGACGTTTCGGGTCGAGAACCTTCTTCAGACTGATGAGGGATAAGGGAAACATGAGATATAGACGATGATGTGGAGAGATAAAGAACAACGAATAAAAGATATGCAAAAAAGTTACGGTGGTGAAGGAAACAGGCCGTTGTTAGCTGTTTGTAGGATGAAAACAAGAAGCTGGTGCGACTTTGGTGGGGGAGGGTTGATAGAGAGAGAGGGAATGCTGGGGCTACCTGAAGTTAGAGAAATCAATATTCATACCACTGGGCTGTAAGCTGCCCAAGCGAATATGAGATGCTGTTCCTCCAATTTGCGTTTAGCATCACCCTGACAATGGAGGAGACTGAGGACAGAAAGGTGACTCTCTGAATTCTACTCTCCCGAGCACCTGATCAAGAAATTTGCTTCTGCTGTAATTGTACTCGCTATAATTTAGAAGATTGAGGGGGGATCTTATAGAAACTTACACATTTCTTAAGGGGTTGGACAGGCTAGATGCAGGAAGATTGCTCCCGATGTTGGGGAAGTCCAGAACAAGGGGTCACAGTTTAAGGATAAGGGGGAAATATTTTAGGACCGAGATGAAAAAAACTATTTTCACACGGTGAATCTCTGGAATTCTCTGCCACAGAAGGTAGTTGAGGCCAGTTCATTGGCTATATTTAAGAGGGGGTTAGATGTGGCCCTTGTTGCTAAAGGGATCAGGGGGTATGGAGAGAAAGCAGGTACAGGATACTGAGTTGGATGATCAGCCATGATCATATTGAATGGCAGTGCAGGCTCGAAGGGCCGAATGGCCTACTCCTGCACCTATTTTCTATGTTTCGATGCTTTAATTATAATGTACCCCCACTAATGGATTTGTTGCCACTTCACTTTTTCCAGGGAGAATCTACGTGAGCATTAACTTTTCTCTAAACCCGCAAGTACAGCACCGTGGCGCAGTGGCTAGAGTTGCTGCTTTTCAGCGCCAGAGATATAGTTTCGCTCCCGACTACGGGTGATGTCTGTATGGAGTTTGTACGTTCTCCCCGTGACCCACGTGGGCTTTCTCCGGGAACTCCGGTTTCCTCCCACATTCCAAAGAAGCACAGGTTGGTAGGTTAATTGGCTTAGGTACAAATTGTAAATTGTCCCTAGTGTGTCGGATAGTGTTAGTGCACGGGGGTCGCTGGTCAGGCTAGTCGTGGGCTCGGTGGGCTGAAGGGCTTGTATCCGCGCTGTTTTATCCAAACTTGACAAAACTAAAGCTAACCATATAACCATATAACAATTACAGCACGGAAACAGGCCATCTCGACCCTTCTAGTCCGTGCCGAACACATAATCTCCCCTAGTCCCATATACCTGCGCTCAGACCATAACCCTCCATTCCCTTCCCATCCATATAACTATCCAATTTATTTTTAAATGATAAAAACGAACCTGCCTCCACCACCTTCACTGGAAGCTCATTCCACACAGCTACACCTCTCTGAGTAAAGAAGTTCCCCCCTCCTGTTACCCCTAAACTTCAGTCCCTTAATTCTCATGTCATGTCCCCTTGTTTGAATCTTCCCTACTCTCAGTGGGAAAAGCTTTTCCACGTCAACTCTGTCTATCCCTCTCATCATTTTAAAAAACCTCTATCAAGTCCCCCCTTAACCTTCTGCGCTCCAAAGAATAAAGCCCTAACTTGTTCAACCTTTCTCTGTAACTTAGTTGCTGAAACCCAGGGCAACATTCTAGTAAAAGTTAAGATCACTTCCTTTATGTCCTTCACTATTTCCCTGAAACATGAATATTTCCATTTTCATTTGATCATTTCATTTGTGCCCACTGTGTTCCCATTATCGTGCCCAGGATGGACAGCAACCAAAGAGAAGCAATTTAATCATCCAGACTACTGTCTTAGGTGCATATCGCTTAAACAAACAAGCTGAGATCCTTTGTGAATTAGCAGAAATAACGCAGTTATTTATAATCACAGGTGTGTTAATCCTGCTTTTGGCAAAGCGTTCGTTACAGAGGAGAGGGCAATTTTCATATTTCAAATGCGTGACAAGGTTGAAATTAGGCAAGGAAATTTCAGACCACTATTTTGTTCCAAAAAGTGTTTTAAAAAGAGCAATTAAACTCTCAAATCGCCTCACAACCTCGGATTAAATCGTCGGATGCCTGTTGATTTCTGAAGGAAATTTTGTCGAATTGCACATGTCCAGATGTTGTAAACTCTCTTTAATTGTTTAGGGAGCAAAATACTTCACAGGTGCTTATGCCTTGGAGACAAACTGAAATCTTCAATTAAATCGGCGTGGAAGGCATTAAAAGACACATGAGATTTCACCAGGCTAATTTAATCATGTAATTGTGAAATATATAGTCCTGGAATTAATCTGATGCAACAATTTGAGTCATGGACTCATACAGGCCCTTCGGCCCAACTTGCCCACACTGACCAACCTAACCTAACCCATCTACACAAGTCCCACTTGCCTGCATTTGGCCGATATCCCTCCAAACCTGTCCTATCCGTGTAACTGTCTAAATGTTTCGTAAATGTCGTGATAGTCCCTGCCTCAACTTCCTCCTCTGGGAACTCATTCCTTGCACCCACCACCCTTTGTTTGAAAATGTTAGCCCTCAGATTTGTATTAAGTCTAACCCTCTTCACCTTCAACCTATGTCCTCTGGTTCTCGATTCTCCTAATCTAGGCAAATACTCTGTGCATCTATCAGATCAATTTCTCTTATGATTTTATACACCTCTATAAAATCACCTCTCATCTTCCTGTGCTCCAAGGAATAGTCCCAGTCTACTCAACCGCTCCCTAGATGCTCAAGTCCTGGCAACATCCTCAGAAATCTCCTCGTACCCTTTCCAGCTTGACAACATCTTTCCGATAACATGGTGCCCAGAACTGAACACAATACTCTAAATGCGGCCTCACCAACGTCTTATACAACTGCAACATGACCTCCCAACTTCTATACTCAATGCTCTGACTGATGAAGGCCAATGTGCCATGATCCTTTTTGACCACCCGATCTACCTGCGACTCCACCTTCAATGAGGGAAAGGCTGCGATTCTTCCTATGGAGGAAGCTTTGGGATCGCAGTCTATTCCATTAGTCAGTACCTGAATCAGTCTTTTCAGTTGAGTGGTATCACCTACATTGAAGGAAACCATACAATGGGAAAATACCATAAATAAAACTCCCCCTATTGTTGATGACGTCAACGTGGCGATATTACTGTAAAGCGAAGGCAGACAAAAGGAATGCGTGGGTCGAGAGAACTCAGCGGGTGAGGGGGGGGGGGACAAGAAAAAGTCTATGGAGGGCGAAGGAATAGGTGACGTTTCGGGTCGAGGACCTTCTTTCTTCAGACTGATATCGGGTTTGCTATGTCGGGGGAGGGGTTGGTACTGGGGAGCGGAAGAAAAAAATTGAAGAGGCAGAAAAAGTGGGAGAGCTGGGAAGGGGAAGGGGAGGGGAAGGAGGGAGAAGGCAAGGACTTGGAGAAGTCAATGTTCATACCGCTGGGGTGTAAACTATACTTGTGGTGCCATTTAACCCACCCAAATTCATACATGTACCCTGAAGTCGGGGGATTAGAAATGTGAGGGGTTTTACAAAATGCAAAGTCTTCAAGGGATGACGATCGGGGTTGAAGTGGAGAGATAGTTGTCTGCCACTAAATGCTTGCTGAAGTTATATATATACATTGGGTTATAGGCGGCACAGTGGTGCAGCGGTAGTGTTGCTCCCTTACAGCATCAGAGACCTGGGTTCGATCCTGACTACGGGTGCTTGTTTGTACCTGATCTGCGTGAGTTTGATCCTGTCAATAACTGAGTTTACTCTCAGACTTAGCACAAAACATTCGGGGGTATTGGCAGTGAATATTTTGATACATTTGTACCGATCTGTTATGTTCATACGACAAAAATATCTGGATACATTTCACAAGGACTGATACAGGTGCAAAAGTCAAGGAGCTTGATTGGACAGTGTTCGGTGAGAAGGGCTGTTATGTTTGCCATTGTAATGACAAGTATTTCAAAGCAAGTTATCAAATGTCAAACTTTTCATTTCCCTGGGAAGATGCCTACTTTCATCACTGCCGTTAGATTGCCATGATATATTGCTCAATGCAATGTCCATTGAAGTTTAAAGATGTATCAAAACTGCTCATCTTTCTAACGTAGACCACAATCCCCAGTCAATGAATGTGATTCAGCCACAGAGATCTCTTTACCACTCTAAAGCACCATGCCCTATTAAATAGCAAAATAAAATTTCAGGTCAATGAAAGAGTCGATGGCTCTGGTTTCTCGGAAACAAATATTCCCCTCTGAACACTGAGATAATCCTTTTAGTACTGAGAACCTGAACGTATTAAATAAATACTTTTGGAAACTAAAACTGAATTACCGAGTACATTACATGCACATGATACATGTCTATTTGCTTATTCACAGTTGTAGCTAAATATCACTATGCTTAGTTTATTATTAGTTCAGTATAGAGATTCAGCGCGGAAACAGGCCCTTCGGCCCACCGGGTCCGTGCCGACCAGCGATCCCCGCACATTAACACAACCCTACACACACTGGGGACAATTTACATTTACATTAAGCCAATTAACCTGCAAAACCTGTACGTTTTTGGAGTGTGGGGGGGGAGACTGACGATCTCGGAGAAAGCCCATGCGGTTCATGGGGAGAACGTACAAACTCCGTGCCGTCAGCACCAGTAGTCGAGATCGAACCCGGGTCTCTGCCGCTGTATTATCGTTGCGCCACTGTGTCGCTCCTGTACTACAAAGCAGGGCAAGTTAATCAACAGAGAATCAAGTAGAGGTTTATGGCACAAGGATGTGCGGTATATGGAGTGCAGAAAACAACGTTAAAATAAACGACCAAGGAGGCTGCTTTTCCTCTGCACTGTTGTACTGTCATCTTCAACGCAACAGACAGGGTGGCATGGCGGTAGAGTTGCTGCCTTGCGGCGCCAGAGACCCGGGTTCGATCCTGGCTACGGGTGCTGTCTGTACGGAGTTTGTACGTTCTCACCCGAGACCACGTGGGTTTTCAGAAAACCCAGAACTTTGGTTTCCTCCCACACTCCAAAGACGTACAGGTTTGTTTTGTTAATTGGCTTGGTATAACTGTAAACATTGTCCCCAGCGTATGTGCGGGGATCGCTGGTCAGTGTGGACTCGGTGGGCCGAAAGGCCTGTTTTCAACGCTGTATCACTAAACTAAACACAAGTATTCCATCACGTGGATGTAGAAATGACTGGAAAGATCTTGATGGCTGATATACTTCATAATAAACTCCCTTAATAATCTGCACACAGTTTGGAATAAAAAATACTCTGGTTAAAATGTGAAATGTAAGAATATTGAATATTGTGATGAAGGACATGGATTGATGGACATGGGCTACACACAGGCAGGTGGGACCAGTGTTGATGGGGCATCTTGGTCGGTGTGGGCACATTTTTTTTCCTTATGTCAAAAATCTTTATTCAAATATTAAAATAATATATACAGTACAGTAAAAAACAAAACAAAACTCACCACCATAATACACGACAAAAGATGAACTATTATACAACTATCTTCAACTCCTTGTCAAGGATGCATTCAATCCCAGCGTTCCCGGAAATCCCCCGGGACGCCCGTGGACAGTGCGTAGCCCCTCTCTAACACCACCCGGGCACGGACGTAACCCCGGAAAAGGGGCAGGCAGCCGGCTCGGGCGGAGCCCTCTTGCGCCTGGTGCCGTGACTTCGGTGTGGGCAAGTTGGTCTGAAGAGCGTAGTTCCACGCTGTGCGGCTCACTGACTCTGTGACAGGTTCCTGAAGTCAGCTGCATCGATGAACATGATCGCTGCTGATCCTTTATCTCACCTCCACCTTCCTAATCAACTTATTATTTGCATTTTCCTCCTTGAAGGGCCCTTTCGATCCAGAAATCCATTTAATGACGCTTCATTGCACTGCCTCCCAGGCATGGATATGGTCAGTGTTTAAGAAGGAACTGCAGATGCTGGAAAATCGAAGGTACACAAAAATGCTGGAGAAACTCAGCGGGTGCAGCAGCATCTATGGAGCGAAGGAAATAGGCAATGTTTCGGGACGAAACGTTGCCTATTTCCTTCGCTCCGTAGATGCTGCTGCGCCCGCTGAGTTTCTCCAGCATTTTTGTGTACCTATGGATATGTTCAGGATCGAACCCGGGTCTCTGGTGCTGTCAGGTTGCAACTTTACCCCATACCACACCCTTGTGCCACCATACCATCTTCTCCTGCCATTCTGCCACAGAGGGTAGTTGAGGCCAGTTCATTGGCTATGTTTAAGAGGGAGTTATATGTGGCCCTTGTGGCTAAGGGGATCAGGGGGTATGGAGAGAAGGCAGGTACGGGATACTGAGTTGGATGATCAGCCATGATCATATTGAATGGCGGTGCAGGCTCGAAGGGCCGAATGGCCTACTCCTGCACCTAATTTCTATGTTTCTATGTTTACCTTTTGAGTCAGCATTGTATCTCAGTCTGTGTTCATTCATGGACCTGCCACTGAAGAAAATCACCCAAAGAGCGCATGGTTCACTTTACATGACAATCCACACACTATAATTAGTCAGGCACTCTATGCTTGGTGTATCATGTTCTAACTATGACCTGAGTTGACTGTCTAATGTGATGTTATTGCAGTGAAACCATAACTTACCATTGCACCTATACAGGAAGCAGATGATACAAATGCTTATTTGACTAAGCAGATTAGTTGTACCCTTATTCCTTAAATCACCTTATGACAGTTGCAATTCCTTGGTCCATTAAACACTGCCTAATCTAAGTTTTATGAGATGACTTGTGTCAGATTTTCCTCCCCTACCTCTTCCTGTTAGTATCTGTATTATAATCTAAACAGTATTTGGGACAGAGGCATGGAGTCGTACAGCGTGGAAGCAGGCCCTTTGGCCCAACTTGACCATGCCAACCAAGATGCCCCATCTGTAAGTAGTCCCACCTGCCTGCGTTTGGCCTATAATCCTCTAAACCTATCTTATCCTTGTACCTGTCCAAATATATTTTAAATGTTGGCTCTCTTAAAGAGATAGAAAATATTTAAAAAAGTTGAGCTACTTTGTTAAAAATTAACTAACTGTGGCTCTTATTCGTATGTTCATGTTATAGGAGCAGAATTAGGCCATTCGGCCCATCATGTCTACTCCACCATTCAACCATGGCTGATCTATCTCTCCCTCGCAACCCCATTCTCCTGTCTTCTCCCCATAACCCCTGACACACGATATATATATTAATATTGTTTATGCCTATGTTGTCTTAATATTGTCTATGCCTCAACTAAATAGCAAACAGGGTTGCATGATACACACACAGTGTTTCCTTAATAGCATTATAAATAGCATTAAACCCCACTAAACATATCAGAGTATCTTCAGATCAGTAAAGTTAACCAGGGGTGTTAAGCCCATCGTTTTTAACATTCATTAGGCGCGCTGCTACCTCCGAGACCTCCTTTGTCTTTCATGTCATCTTTGTCTGAGCCTTTTCCACCCTGGGTCGAAGAGGTGATATCCAGGTTTTCCAGCCCAGTGAAAGATTTGCTTCCCCCGTTCTCGTAGAGTTGTCCGTGGACCGGCTGCAGCTGCCATGTCAGGCCAAACAGATGCACGGCTGCAAAACCAACAGGCGGCTTTTAGAGTCACGCACGCGGGCAATTCTCTGCAGTCAGTTAGATAGATTCAACAAAGGCAAAGTCAGTTAGATAGGTTCAGTGCGCGGGGATCGCTGGCCGGCGCGGTCAGGGTGGGCGGAGGGGCTTGTTTCCGCGCTGTGCCTCAAAACTAAAACTAAACAAAGTGAAACGATCGGAATTCACCGTTTACCTGAACGCCGCTACGAGTTTCGTTAAACGTGGCCAAATGATTTGACACAGTGAGCACATCTGTGACAGGCTCAGTATTTTCATGCACTCACCATGTGCATCTTAATATGCTGCTTGCATCCCGTAATTTTGCATAAACTTGTCTCAGAGGCTATACGACAATGCTAATTTCTGAGCAGGTGTAAACGCTAAATCATGCTGCAACACAACATTTGTCCTGGTCATAAAGTGTAATGAGACTTTGAAGGAGGATATTTTACATGTCTGCACTAGAGTTCCATTTCCATGAGGATGCAATTTACCAATTTGATTCCCAGCATCAATCTCATTGTTTTTTCCATAATCCGATCTGGAAAATAAATCGTATGAAGTCATAAAGACTTTGATTTTGATTTGAGGGTTGGTGCTCTGCTGACTGATCTTACAAGACAGCAAACATTTGAGCAGCACGGAGGCACAACAGTAGAGGTGCTGCCTTACAACGCCAGAGACCCAGACAGGTGCTGTCTGTGCAGAGTTTGTACGTTCATCCCCTAACCGCGTGGGTTTTCTCCGGGTGCTCCAGTTTCCTTCGAAGACATAGAGCGTTGTAGGTTAATTGGCTTGGTAAAATTGTAAAATTGCCCCTAGTGTGTGCAGGTCAGTGCAAGTGTGCGGGGATCACTGGTCGGCGCGGACTCGGTGGGCCGAAGAGGCTGTTTCCACGCTGTATCTCTAAACTAAACAAAACTAAATTAAATTAAACTAAACTGAACAGCAATTAGTATGGGAAGGAATAGGACAGTCGGGAATGTTAACTGATATGCAGTGATTTTTTTTGTTAAAATGGATTGTTGAGGGGAGCAAGATTGGACTTGACAGTGACACCACCACACTAAACATCGAGGCAGCAACTTTCATATCGGCTGTCACATGCAGTATGGCACCTTGGGTGAAGTACTAAATGATGATAGTGGTTCTGCAACTGCATCTCAACATGGTCAATATCTTTAACCATGGCCTTTCCTAAGCATGGAAGTGTTAGGCGACACATAGTGCCTTTCCCATCAACCAAAAAACCCCATTTAGTAACAAAATCACAAGCTGTTCTTGAAGCAACAATCAAGTCTCACTTTGTTAGACCCTCAAGAGTCATTTGCATTTCATTGTTTATTTAAGGAGGAACTGCAGATGCTGGAAAATAGAAGGTACACAAAAATGCTGGAGAAACTCAGCGGGTGCAGCAGCATCTATGGAGCGAAGGAAATAGGCAACGTTTCGGGCCAAAACCCTCCATAGATGCTGCTGCACCCGCTGAGTTTCTCCAGCATTTTTGTGTACCTTCATTGTTTATTTGTTTGATCAGTCTCAGTAAGGTTCAGTAACATTAAAGGCGCAGTGGTAGAGTTGCTGCCTCACAGCGCCAGAGACCCGGGTTCGATCCTGACTACGGGTGCTGCCTGTACGGGGTTTGTACGTTCTCCCCGTGACCTCGTGTGTTTTCTCCAGCAGCTCTGGTTTCCCCCCCGCACTCCAAAGGCGTACAAGTTTGTAGGTTAATTAGCTTTGGTAAAATGTGTGAAATGATCCCTAGTGTACAGGGTGATCGGTGATCGGCGTGGACTTGGTGGGCCGAAGGGTTTGTTTCCGCGCTATATCACTGAAGTCTAAAGTCTAAAGATCAGGCTCTTTATGTTAAGCTCAATTAATTCAAAATAAATTAAATGAACAATAAAACTTGCATACTTATCATAGCATGTAAACGATGCTACCTGCAACATCGAAATGATTAATTCCTGAAGGAAAATTTGGGAAGGTGAAATTAGGTTTTCCAGTCAATATAATATTATTTCATGACAAAACATTTTCAAAGGGACCAAATCTTCTACATCTGCCAATAATCAGCAATAAAAAACATGGAAAAAGTATTGGGATCATCAGAAAATTACTTTCAGATTAATATTTCCTTTGAGTAGACATAAGGTAGACATAAAGTTGTAAATGTTAGTCAATCACAATTTGTTAATGTGCTGAACTTGAATATTTCAGTCAAAGAAATTGATTGGAAGCCAAATTGTGTAGGAAAGAACTGCAGATGCTGGTTTAAATCGACGATAGACACAAAATGCTGGAGTAACTCAGTGGGACAGGCAGTATCTCTGAGGAGAAAGAATGGGTGACTTTTTGTTTGTATGTGGAGTTAAGAGAGAAAGCGTTAAAACAAGGTGCTGGTATAGGACGGCAAGGTGGCACGGCGGTAGCGTTGCGGCCTGACAGCGCCAGGGACCCGGGTTCGATCCGGACTACGGGTGTTGTCTGTATGGATTTTGTACGTTCTCCCCGTGACCTGCATGGGTTTTCTCCGGGATCTCCAATTTCCTCCCACACTTCAAAGACGTGCAGGGTTGCAGGCTTATTGGCTTGGTAAAACTGTACAATTGTAGTGTGTGTAGGATGGCGTTAGTATGCGTGGGATCGATGGTCGGTGTGGACTAGTTGGGCTGAAGGGCCTGTTTCTGTGCTGTATCTCTAAACTAAACTAAACTAAACGAATATCTATCTCAATAAAACTTTACACTCAGTAAATTGTCCAGCCTTGCGTGACAGAATTTTGTAATTTCAATGAGATCACTTCTCATTTTTTCTCGCACCAGAGATTTTAGGCAAAATCTACTCAGCTGGAGTTACTCAGTGGGTCAGGCAGCATCCCTGGAGTAGATGGATAGACGATGTTTCGGGTCGGCACCTTCTTCAGACTGCCAGTTTCGGATCGGGACCCAGTCTGAAGAAGGGTTCCAACCTGAAACGTAACCTCTTCATGTCCTCCAGAGATGCTGCCTGACCCGCTGAGTTATTCCAGCACTTTTATGTTCTATGCAAGGTTCCAGCTTCTGCAGTTCCTTGTGTCTCTATGTCCATGTAAACTCTTCGAACACAGCTAATGCTCTAACCCAGAACCAGTATGCTGAATCATTGTTATGTTATGACAATAACATGTTATGCTATGACAATTTTTTTCTTTTATCAGGTAAGGACAACAAAAATCCTGAGTTTGATATAGCTCTTCGAACTAACGGAATCAAGGGACATGGGGAGAAAGCAGGGACGGGGTACTGATTTTGGATGATCAGCCATGATCATGCTGAATGGCAGTGCTGGAACGAAGGGCCAAATGGCCTCCTCCTGCACCTATTTTCTATGTTTCTAAAATGTTTGTATCAAATATTACAAAGCTCTATAACATTACAATTGTCAAAGATAAATTGCAAAACTTTAAGAAGACAGCAAGGGAGAGGGATCGATAGATGGCCTAAAATTGCTGAAAGTCCTCTTCAAGTGGCATAATAATTCCGAGCTTTAAAGAAGGTTTAAGCTGAGCCTGTGTACATGGCACTTACTGCAGTCTCCTTCAGTCAGATTCTGTTCTCTGTTGTCAAAGGACAAAGGGCGACCGTAAAACAATAACAAGACATTGAAAGGGGAACATGACATTTGCTTCTCTGTAATGGGGTGGAATTGGGCGGTGTTTACTCAGCTGTGTCTTTGTGAGGTGCATGATTGATCATTGTTACAACACCATTCGGAAGAAGGAAACGTGCTAAAGTGCATGCTGTAGTAAAGGATAATACTGTACATAAGGGGTCGATGAATCTTTGTTCGTAGAGCAATTTCCTAGATTGCTCCCAGTGGTAATGCATTTGACGCTCTTAACTAAAGTCTAGATTGTTTTACCCCATCTTTGTGTTGTGTTTTAAAGTTTTCTTTAACACAGTGGGACATCTATTACATTTAATTATCATTAAACCACAAAGTTATAGCACAAGTATTTTGTGTCTTAATAATATCCCCTGTTTTCAATTCCCCTTTGAACACTGACTAAAATACTACTTAACTTCCCAGATACTGCCTATACCTAATAATGTTCACCCATGCTTATAGAGTCATAGAGGGATACACCTCGGCCCTACTTGCCCACACCGGCTAACATGTCCCAGCTACACTAGTCCCACCTGCCTGCATTTGGTCCATATCCCTCCAAACTTGTTCTATCCATGTACCTGTCTAACTGGGTCGGCTATAGATCAGTAAAATCTCGCCCCCCACTCCCAAATATAGATTTTTGAAGAATTTATGTAATATTTTAGATTCTGTCTTAACAATGCCTAGTATCCATATTTCTCTCCTGATAGATTTCAAATATTTAAATTGTGCTTTTGCCTTTTTGATTTACTGTGTGAAAGGTTCATAATGCATGGAGGTCTGAAGAAGGGTTTCGACCCGAAACGTCACCTATTCTTTTTCTGGATTGATTGTGGATCCACTGATGATCAGCCATGATCACATTGAATGGCGGTGCTGGCTCGAAGGGCTGAATGGCCTACTCCTGCACCTATTGTCTATTATCTATTGTCTTTTTCTGCCTGACCCTCTGCGTTACTCAACATTTTGTGTCTAAGTTCTTAATGTAAATGGGCACACAGTTGCCTTAGTGATAGAGTATTCGCCATGTTTCTCACTGAAAGTACATCCAGCAGCAAGGTGTATGTAAGAGGAGGTTTTTGGTGCAGAGGGTGCAATATATGGACAATTACTCAGAAGCCAGCAGTAAACACAATCGCCTTGCTGTTGCTTGCAACAGTGAGGCCAATGTTCAAGGTTCATAAGTTCTTGAGTGATAGGAGTAGAATTAGGCCCTTTGGCCCATCATGTCTACGACACCATTCAATCATCTTTCCCTCTTTACACCATTCTCCTGCCTTCTCCCCATAACCCAAGAATCTATCTATCTCTGCCTTAAAAAGATCCATTGTCTTGGCCATCACAGCTTTCTGTGGCAATGAATTCCACAGATTCACCACCCATGTTCATTGTAAGGTGTAGGTAATATGTGGAAAGGCAGTGGGATGTACACTCTGCCACTGTTGGCCAGAGAGCAAAAGGTCTGTGATAAGGCAGAAGGCAGATCGGTGGTTTGATAAAGCAAGACAAAGAATGGACAGTAATGAGATAAGTATAGAGGTGTAGGTTCAGATCCTGAAGAAATTTGCTACCATTCCTCAAATTTTCAGCTTCAATAGATTCCTAGCCTTCCAATCTCTATATCTGGTGTCAGCTGGTAGAGACCCAGCTTCGATCCTGACCTCAGGTGCTGTCTGAGTGGAGTTTGCACGTTCTCTCTGTCACCATGTGCGTTTCCTCCGGGTGCTCTGGTTCCTTTCCACATCCCAAAGACGTGTTGGTTTGTGGGCTAATTGGCTTCTGTAAATTGCCTCTAGCGTGTATGGAGTGGACGGGAAAGGGGGATTACATAGAACTAGTGTTAATGGGTGTTCAATAGTCAGCGTGGGCTCGGTGGGCCGAAGGGCCTATTCCCATGCTGTATCTTGCAATCACATTTTTAAAAGTCGAGGTTTTTCAATCGAGTGCCCTCGAGCTTGAAGGTCGAAGACAGTCGCTGAAAAGTCGCGTCAGTGGGACAGGCCCTTTACTGTTATTACGGTAACGATAATTAATAGTATTACTATTTGCGTACAGTTTTGGTCTCCAAATCTGAGGAAGGACATTATTGCCATAGAGGGAGTGCAGAGACGGTTCACCAGACTGATTCCTGGGATGTCAGGACTGTCTTATGAAGAAAGACTGGATAGACTTGGTTTATACTCTCTAGAATTTAGAAGATTGAGAGGGGATCTTATAGAAACTTACAAAATTCTTAAGGGGTTGGACAGGCTAGATGCAGGAAGATTGTTCCCGATGTTGGGGAAGTCCAGGACAAGGGGTCACAGCTTAAGGATAAAGGGGAAATCCTTTAAAACCGAGATGAGAAGAACTTTTTTTCACACAGAGAGTGGTGAATCTCTGGAACTCTCTGCCACAGAGGGTAGTTGAGGCCAGTTCATTGACTATATTTAAGAGGGAGTTAGATGTGGCCCTTGTGGCTAAGGGGATCAGAGGGTATGGAGAGAAGGCAGGTACGGGATACTGAGTTGGATGATCAGCCATGATCATATTGAATGGCGGTGCAGGCTCGAAGGGCCGAATGGCCTACTCCTGCACCTATTTTCTATGTTTCTATGTTTCTATGTAATGATGACTGTTTAAATCTGCTTCCCTGTGTGTGCACTCCATACTGTATGAACAGCCTATATTTAAATCCATTTGACATCATTTAGGTATGACACAGGACTAATGTCACCCCTGTATATCCTGAAGACTTAACATGCACAGAAGTGTCTGACTTTACGTTACATTGAGTACTGTGTGTGTCATGGGGTGATCACGTTTCACAACTGATTTGACATCATAAATCAATCATTACGCAATTGAACTTCTAACCTCACCGCTCTCTGAAACTGCTGTCTAACTTCTGCAAGTTTTTGGCCTTTTCTGTTTATGTCATTTAAAAAAAATCAATGGGTTGTGGTGTATTCTTGTAATCTAGAGGACGTGAGCTCGAGGACTATCTCAAAAATTGATTCTTCCAGTCTCCATCTAGGAAATGACATTCACTTGGTAATGATATCAAAATCCAATACAATTTGAGTGGCCAACAATATTCTTTCCAATCGCACTTGATCAAAGACCAATTCTTAATAATGAGCAGTATAATTGGAGAGTCCTAGAGTCAATGTTTAAGAAAGAACTGCAGATGCTGGAAAATCGAAGGCAGACAAAAGTGCTGGAGAAACTCTATGGTTCTATGGATCTATGGAGCGAAGGAAATAGGCAACGTTTCGGGCCGAAACCGAGTCATACAGCAAGGAAACAGGCCCAACTTGCCCACACCAATCAACATGTCATGAGTTCATAATTCATGTGATAGGATCAGAATCAGGCCATTTGGCCCATTAAGTCTACTCTACCATTCAATCGTGGCTGATCTATCTCTCCCTCCTATGTGTCCCATCTACACCAGGCCCACTTGCGAGTGCTTTACCCATAACCCTCTAAACCTGTTCTTTCCATGTACCTGCCCAATTCTCTCCTAAACGTTACGATAGTACCTGCCTCAACTACCTCCTTCGGCAGCTCGTTCCTTACACCCGCCACCCTTTATGTAATAAAGTTGCCCCTCATGTTGCTATTAAATCTTTCCCTCCTCACCGTAAACCTATGTTCTCTGGTTCTCAAATCCCCCACACTGGGCAAAAGACTGTGCTTTAACTCGATCTATTCCTCTCATGATTTTGTACACATTGTCACTCACGTTCAAGTTTAGATTTCGATGAGGCAAATTAATCTAACAGCTAATTTCTTAAAAACATTTGTATCTGAAATCCAAGCATTTCTCAGTCAATAATTGGAGACACAAGAGATGGCGAAGCTGGAGTCTGCAGGGAAATGCAAATTGCTGGTGGAAGTAAGCATCTGTGGAGGCCAAGAAATGTGGAGGCAAGAACCTGCATCTAGATGATTCAGTTGAACTGAAATGTCGACTATTTCTCAGCCTACTCAGATGCTGCTTGACCTGCTGAGTTTCTCTGGAGATTTAGTTTTTTGCTTACCTGATGACTAAAAAGCATTTGAAAGAAAGCAATGCCCATTTATTCCTTTTTATTATATTAAATGAGAAACAAAGAGAATAATTCAGCTGCAATCATTAAAAATAATATTGTTTAGTTTAGTTTAGTTTAATTTCATTTAATTTAGAGATACAGCGCAGAACCAGCCCCTCCGGCCCAACTAGTCCGTGCCGACCAGCGATCCCCGTACACTAACACTATCCGACACACACTAGGAACAATTTACAGTTTTGCCAAGCCTATTAGCCTACAGACCTGCATGTCTTTGGAGTGTGGGAGGAATCTGGAGCACCCAGAGAAAACCCACGCAGGTCACGGGGAGTGCGTACAAAAACTCCAGACAGACAGCACCCGTAGTCAGGATTGAACCCGAGTCTCCGGTGCTGTGAGGCAGCAACTCTACAGCATTATTTTGGTTACTTTGCTTCAGAGTCGCTTGACACTCAACTGCAGCGAACATGTACACTTCCTCACTTCCTTATGTTGTCTGTTATTCTTCACATGAGCAATCCAGCAATAATATAAAGATTCAGGTCGTTTCTATAAGTAAGGTGCAAAGCGGATAGCAAATATCTGAGCCAGGAGTTTGGGGTTAGATGGGAGGCTACATCATACACTTCTAAAGGGGAATGTGGTTGGAAATGTAGATCAAACAGTATTGCTGATTTGATCCGTGTCTGGTTTTGCTGCTATCGACCTGATCCATAATCCATGTCAGGTTTCCAACACTACCACCTAGCGGCATGTGGGCAGCCATGTTAGTTAGTTCAACTTACGACACCAAGCCTACAGTATTCATTGTGATGGTCTCTGTATGTATTCTGATTAAAGTACTCTGTATCAATAGTACTTTTGATCTACAGAATAGGATGGATGTTCACAGCAACAGGTTAGTTGGAGAACATAAGACATCAAACAGTGCAGCAGAGAAACTGATCGTTTAGCCCATAATATCCACACCGATCACGATACCTAGTGATATTAATTTAGTTTAGTTTATAGAGATACTGCGCGGAAACAGGCTCTTCGGCCCACTGAGTCCGCAGTGACTAGTGATCCCCGCACATTAACACTGTCCTACACACACATACTAGGGTCAATTTTTAATTTATACCACGCCAATTAACCTACAAACCTGTATGTCTTTGGAGTGTTGGAGGAAATCGAATATCTCGGAGAAAACCCACGCGGTCACTGGGAGAACCCATAGTATAGATAGCACCCGTAGTCGGGATCGAACCCAGGTCTCTGGCGCTGTAAGCACTGTAAGGCAGCAACTCTACCGCTGCGCTACCGTGCCACCCCATATCATCTCTGCCTGCACATGATCCATATCCCTCCAATCCCTGCATATCCATGCCCCTGTGTAATGGACTGAATTTTCAAGGAGACAGTGAATAACTTCATCACTTGCACTGATACCTTTCCTGATTGATTTTATCAGCCAGCCTTTCTGTAATAGAATCACTAATATGTTTGAAACCAAACTGGAATGGACTTTGAAAACGAATATGCACAATGGTCTGGCAGTCA